>NC_134234.1:267432638-267735668 GCF_965152275.1 Natator depressus
GACTCTGGACTATGGTGTAACTTCTCAAATTCTCTCTGAAGTGTTTAGCAGTATGCATGGAAGCAGTTAAACTAGAATTAGATTTCCTTGCTTTCCCATTTGCTGCTTCAGAGATAAAAGACAGCAACCATCAGGTAAGTGAAGAGCAAATTTATTTGCAAATCCAAAAAAAATCTGGACTATTCACAGACGTAGAAAAAGAAATAACAACCAAGCTCTCAAAAGTAATGATCAAACAATGTTAAAGAAGCAGTTTAAAAATAATGAAAAACCCAGGAGGTAAAAAATTCTATTATATCTATTATAAATAAATACTAATTACCTAACTAAATTATCATACTACGAAATAGTCTTACAACTTTATCTTAAAGATCTTCTGTACTTTCCACAGTATGCATCCGATGAAGTGAGCTGTAGCTCACGAAATCTTATGCTCAAATAAATTGGTTAGTCGCTAAGGTGCCACAAGTACTCCTTTTCTTTTTGCGAATACAGACTAACATGGGAAACTGGGAGTGGCTAAGTCATTATGCAAGGTAACCTATTTCCCCTTGTTTTTTCCTAACCCCCCCCAGACGTTCTTGTTAAACCCTGGATTTGTGCTGGAAATGGCCCACCTTGATTATCATACACATTGTAAGGAGAGTGGTCACTTTAGATAAGCTATTACCAGCAGGAGAATGGGTTTGTGTGTGTGTGTGTGGGGGGGTGAGAGAACCTGGATTTGTGCTGGAAATGGCCCAACTTAATTATCATACACATTGTAAGGAGAAAAGGAGTACTTGTGGCACCTTAGAGACTAACCAATTTATTTGAGCATAAGCTTTCGTGAGCTACAGCTCACTTCATCCTTATTGTAAGGAGAGTGATCACTTTAGATAAGCTATTGCCAGCAGGAGAGTGGGGTGGGGGGAGGTATTTTTTCATGCTTTGTGTGTATAAAAGATCTTCTACATTTTTTCCACAGTATGCATCCGATGAAGTGAGCTATAGCTCACGAAAGCTTATGCTCAGATAAATTGGTTAGTCTCTAAGGTGCCACAAGTACTCCTTTTCTTTTTATGGCTGTTACTCTGAAACCTAACTTTATCTTTCTTTAGGAGCTGGTGGTCTATCAATCCTGTAACCTAACAGATTCAAGGCTGGTAGTCTTTGCTTCCAAATTCTCTCTGGGTTAGTACAACTGCATTTTCTACGTTTAAGACAATCCTGGTTCTTTGTGGGTCAGTGGTAGTTTGCCATTGAATCCAATAGGACCAGGATTTGGCCCAGAAAAAAACATCCCCAGTTACTGAACACTTAAACATGAATTTAAATCTCAGTGAATGGAATTTAAGTGCATGTTTAACTTTTTTTGAATTTAGTTTAAGTGAGAAAATTCATTCCTCCATCACCAGTTGCAGGATAGTTGATTGTGTCGCTAGTTACTGCAGCAGTTCAACATGTTCTCACAGTAGGTTTTTGGTAACTATTTCAGTGTGTCCACAGCATTTATAGCCATGGTTATACTAGGTATGGTCCTGGGATCCAGTGTTTTAAAGAGGAAGTTTATTAATAGCCCCAACTGGCTTAATGAGAACAGGCTCGGGGCAGGTGCTACGTTCCTGTCCTGCTTCACTCCCCCTTTGTCCTTAGTACTACACAGACACGGTGGGTGAGATAATAGCTTTTACTGGCCCCATTTCTGCTGCTGGGAGAGCCAGGCTTTGGAGCTGACAGAGCTCTTCTGGCCTGGCTCTCAACAGAAGTGGGTGGGTCCAATAAAAGCGCACACCTCGCCCACCTTGTCTGTCTGGTATCCTGGGCCCCACAGGGCGGCACCAGCCCTGCAACCACCTGCAGTGCAGCGTCTAGCCTGGTTCCACTCAGCTAACTGTTGCTGAATGTCCCGGGGGGCGACAGCCAGATCCCCAGTAGGGGCCCAAGGAAGCGCTGAGGGGAAGGGGAATGGCGGGGAGGGAGGCATCCCCGTTGGGCCCGGGCAGGCAACCCCAAGCGCGCTGGGTGGAGGCAGCCGCCCACTCCCGCAGCGCCGCTTGCCCCGACCGCGGCCCGCGGCGAGGCCAGAGCGCTCCCGGCCCGGCCCTGCGGGACAGGCCGCCGCTCCGTGGCGGAGGAGAGTCCCCGCCCAGCGGCTGCCCGTCAGTGGCGGAGGCTGGCGCCGCCGTCCCACCCCTCGGCTGCTGCTGCGGCGGCGGCTCCTCCTCCCGGCGGGCAGCCCCGGCTGTCACCGAGCGCGCGGGCCGGGCGGCGCGGAGAGCGGGTGCCCCCCTCCCCGGCGCCGCGTCCGCAGGCAGCCGGCGGGACCGGGCCGCCGTAGCCATGTTGAGGAGGATTTTGCAGCGGGTAAGAGGGTGACAGCGGCCGGCCCGGGCAGCCGCGTGGGGGGGCGGCTCCGCTTCCTGCTGCTAGCGGCGGCGGGTCAGGGCAGGGGGCAGGCGGCGCGTGTGGCTGCATGGCACCACCCCCCGCCCCGCGCTCCGGCCTGCCTCCCCAGGCCCGGCTGGCGGCGGGCCCCCGCCCTGCCCCTTCGTGGGGGAGGCAGCGCATTGCCTGCTAGCCGGGGCCCTCCCCCCGCTGTGGGGCAGCCTGCTGGGGGTACGGCCCGGCCGGGAGGGGGGATTCCTGTCTCCCCAGTGTCCAGTGCTAGGCAGTGCCCCCCCGGATCACACCCCCCGCCCGCACATACTCGTAGTCTGGGCTGGGCAGGGCCCCCTCGTGTGCCCCGGAATGTTTCTGCCCCGCCTGGTGCAGGCCGAGGCCAGGGAATCCAGCGGAGAGAGGGAGCGGAGGGATGCAGGCCCAGGACCCAGCTCCTCTCCACCTGACTCCTGCTGCAGTAGGTGGTGTCCGCCTGGAGGCCCGTTCTCGTGTCAGGAGAGGGTTAATGGCAGGGCTCTCTGGCTGGGGGGTGTCGCTGCTGGGGTTGGGAGACATTACTCACGCTCCTAAGTCTTGTGTTGTTAAACATACATTTCTTACGTCTCCCTCTGAAGCTCCCCGAGCCATTATACACTCTCACGCTCACAGAAGATCAAAATAAATTCAAGTCACACAAATTCTGTAACTCAGACCCACAGTAATCCTGGGTAGTATATTTCCATCCTACTTCCCTCTGGGCTCTGATTAATAAATAAACTCTAAAGTCAGTTGAAATACAAATGCAAGCCAGGACACCAAAAACTACCAGCCAGCTGTTGCCTATTTTAGGAATTGGTTCCCGTGTAACTTTAGCTAGGTTTAAAAATCAACTTGTGCCGTTTGATTCTGAACCCCATCTTTCCTTCTGCTCTCCTCATCTGCCTTTAAAAAAAACCTCAGTTGTTTACCTTGCTTCTATGTTGGTGTGTTACCTGTCCTTCTAATAGGTTGTTTGTGGTTTACATGGATGTTGACCATGCAATATTAATGTGCAACAAAACATAGATGACAAACATGGTTGTCAAAAACATTTGGTTTCCACTGGAGTTGGATAACTGGTTCAAAGTGCAAAGGGAATGCCTTCATCTTTGGTGTTCAGCATTGGGATGTACAGAATAGAGTTGAGTCACCCAGCTAGTTGAAAGGGTGTGCTCTAATTCCTGCATAGCTTTCATGCAATATCAGTGTCATGTAGAACTTAGTCATGTATAAGTGGTGAAAATAGCCAACTTTGGTATTTGACACCAGCTTTGAAAATTGCCTGTTTTCACAAGCATATTTGTGAAAGGCTTTGAAGGCTTTTGAAGTTGTTGTTCTAATAATACTCTGTGTAAGGAACATGTATTCAAATGATAATAAATCCTTGTTATGTGTGGGAAGGAAGGATATCTGTGTACATACAGTATTGGTGTACTTTGAAGTATGGGGGGACTGATTTTTCTTGTGCCTCAGACTGTATTTCTGCCATAGTTTCTAATCAATCAAAGTTTTCCCCTCTGCTTATTTAAAAGTTACTGTTTATAAGGAATAGTTTCCTGCCTGAAATATGACTTACCTTATTAATTCTTTGGGAACAGCAAAAAACAGGGAAACTTTATTTTCGATGCTGATCATCTTAGTTTTATTAACATTAGTTGTTCCTGGGAAATGAGCTGCTGTTTAGAAAAACTTACACAGTTGTCGAATATGTGGCTGAAAATATAAATTTAATTAACATGATATTTTATAAAATCTAAGGCCAATATAAATGTTCCCACATTTTTAAAATTTCAGCGAAGACAGTTGTTTTTAAACAAACATTCCCTTGTCCTTTTTGAAACTCAAACTAGAACTAACTGTGAACAAACATGAAACTGATTTCATTCATTTTTATTTTTCAGGTAGAAGGAAGTACAAAATATAAACAAAAGGCATAATGACTATGTGAACTTTAAAAACCTTTCTTTTTCTTTGTTATTGGTAACATAAAGAAATGTTTGCTTACAACATATGATTAAGTTCACAGTGTCCCTTTATCAGAAAATTATGTTAAAATTATACAAACAGTTGTATGTTTGTATGGGTTACATTAGAAGCAGCTCCTGGTATCTGATTAGGGCCCTACCAAATTCATGGTAATGAAAAATGCATCACAGACTGTGAAATCTGATCTCCTCTGTGAAATCTGGTGCCCAGCTGGGCATAGGCACGGACTTCTGCTCGCTCCGGTGGGTGCTCGACCCTCCCTGCCCCTGGGCCCACCCTGACTCCGCCCCTGCCCCCGTTCCAACCCCTTCCCTAAAATCCCCGCCCCAACTCCACCACCTCCCTTCACCTATTCTGACTCCTTCCCCAAATCCCTGCCCCAGCCCCGCCTCCTCCCCTGAGCGCACCACCTTCCCTCTCCTCCCTGCTCCCTCCCAGAGCTTGCTACGCCGCCAAACAGCTGTTTGGAGGGGGCAAGCGCTGGGAGGTAGGCAGAGGAGTGGGGACGCGGCGCACTCAGAGAAGGAGGTGAAATGAGGTGGGGCGGGGAGGGGAGCTTGGCTGCCGGTGGATGCAGAGCACCCACTAATTTTTCCCCGTGGGTGCTCCAGCCCCAGAGCACCCACGGAGACAGTGCCTGTGCTGCTGGGGCTCCTACCCTGTGCAGCACTTCGGCTGCTAGTCCCAGCAGAGGATGGGGAGAGAGAAGACTTCCTCTTTCCCTACATGAGCCACTCCCGGCGTGGGTCAGACCCACCTCTGGGAACCTGTCTGAGATGCAGGAAGCTGCATGACTTGAGCTGTCGCCACCCAGCATGGGAGAGGCTGTAGCTTGAGCTGCGGAGAGGCTGTGGCTTGAACTGTCTCTCTCTCTCTCTCACACACCTGTGTGGAGAGGCTGCAGCTCCAGCTATCAGCCCTCCATGCTGCTGGGAAAACTGGACATAGGGTAAAAACCACCCCCCCCATTTCTGCACTGCTGCTAGCAGTGGTGCTGACTTTAGAGCTGGGTGGCTGCTAGCTCTGAAGGCAGCACCCCTGCCAGCAGCAGGGCAGGAGTAAGGGTGGCAATCCCACAATCTCCCTACAATTATATAAATTGTGGACCCTCCTCCCCCTGACTCCTTTTTTTAGTTAGGACCCCCATGGTTAGAACACCTGAAATTTCAGATGTAAACAGCTGAAAACATGAAATTGACTAATTTAAAAAAAACCCTGGCCATGAACTTGACCAAAGTGGACCATGAATTTGGTAGTTCCCTATACTGAGTTGACAAAATATGAGGAAGACTCCTGACTTGCACTGAAGTTAATAACTATCCATAATTTTTGTTTAGATTGTATGAATACATACTAGGAGTATAAACTTTAAAAAGTGAGATTATATTCTGAACTGGCTAATTTAAAGTATGTATTGGTTTCTTCTATGCTTTTAAGCATGTGATATTTGTACACATTTGATTAATAATGAAGAAAATTATACAGCTTTTGCAGTCACTGAAACAGGTATATTTGTAATATTTTTTTTCTTTGTGGCCATTACTTAAATTCGGTTAATGTTCTTCTTCCTAAGCCAACAGGTAGTCACGGCTAACAGTATATCATGAATCCTGAAAGTGTGTATCATAGGGAAATCTCCACCTTTGTAACCTCTCACTTTGCATAGCAATTATAAGACAGCAGCAACTGAAGCTTGAAAAGCACTGTTTTCATTTCATTCAGAAATGTGATCTTTTTCTTTGAAAAATATCCTTTCAATGGTTTTTTCATAATAGAAATAAACCAAATACCTGTTACTATTGATCATAGCTCATTTTAGTTTTTGAAGCTGGCGTAACCAATCAGGGGTGCATGTCTTTTTTTCATTCCCCTCTTCTTTTTTTAACGAAGATGATGTGTTGAATATAATGGCTTCGTTATCTGTTGTGTATTGCATCCTGTGTCTTATCTGTTTTTTATATATTGTCCGTTAGGCTCCGTTCCTGCAATCATATTTGGATGGATGGACCTTTGCATTCATATGGAGCCCCGTTGACTTTGTTGGGTCTCCATGTGGATGCAAGGGTCTGCCTGCGTGGATCTTATTGCAAGATGGGGGGTGAAGACTTTGTCCTTTGAGGCAGGAGCTGTTTCATTTTACCTGTCTGTAAAGCAGCTGGCATTCTTCAAAATAAGTAAATAATAATATTATACAGTACACTGTGTTTCAAGTATGTGAATTAGTTTAAGTAATAGTATTGTGTAATCAATTTCAGTGGATAAAAAATGGTGTACTGAGGGCTTTGAATGATCTTACATAATGTTAATTTGAAATGTGAAATTACCTTTTAATAATTGGAAAATAGTCCTTTTCTCACTAAAATTCTGAAGGAAAAATGAGTTTGTGAGTAGGCTGCTGCTTCTACTTCCTTTTTTTTTTTTTTTTTTTAAATAGCACACACACCTAGTAAAAGAAAGGGACAAAGCTAATATCCTGAAAATTGCTCAGGAGCAGAGACTTAAACAAGCAGTGCTGTCTTTTTATATTTTGATTCTTGCATTTAATATTTGTTAGGGAATTCAGAATGATTGAACAATAGTAGCCTTGTGCTGTATTTAAATCTCTGCTGGGAAAATTGTGTAACTTCATGTTCATAATGTTTTTTTTTTCCATTTATTTTTAAAGAAGTTGAGTTAAATCTAATTTGAAAAATGTTTTAAAGGGCACCGCTGATAAGTTCGAGTACAGCTATACACAGAGAAGTGACTGTAAAAGTGACATCGGGGTAACCCATATTTATATTCTCAGTGATTTCATGAGATGTGCTAGGTTTCCAAATTTAAAATAAATAAGTATATATATAATATATATAAAGCATCACTTGATTTTCAAAAAAGAAACTGTTCTCTTCCCCATGCTTTCTTTGGTGGTGGTGGTGGTGATGTTTCTGCATTCAGTTAACTTCCAGTTTTGATGATACATGAAGAATACTGTGTAGTTCACCTTGTTTTTCAGCAGCTGTATTGGCTCTTCAGTGCTAACAGTAGTAAGCTTGTACTTGTAGTTAAAATAAACAAATATGACTCAGGCACACAGGAAGCAGATATGTTGAATAAGAAGGTGCTAGTTTTACATAATCATTTTTCCAACACTAACCATACTTCAGTGCTTCAGAATTTTAATCTTGTAAAAGTGTTTGTAGTAGTTAGCTTTTCTCTCCCTCCCACCCACATCACAGAAATTTATCCACGAGTGAATAATTAAAAGACAAACAAACAAGAAAACCAAAAGGGCATCAGCCTTCTTCCACCCTCTTCTGGGTTATATAGTATGGACCATAGTTATAAAGCTGTGCGTATACACTGTGATGTTCATAGTGGATGGTACAGCAGTATTTATGCTTGAAGCCTAAACTAAATATGTGTATTCATAAATATTTAGTAATGGAAGGAAGGATCTTTTTAATTGATTCTCCAATTTACTGATAAAGTCCATGTACAGTGTAACTTTGAAAGTTGTAGCGTCTTCACAATAGCCTACTAAATTTGTATTTAAATTTTTCATGATAGTTAGTTTGTCTTTGCTATATTGCTAATGGACATGCACGTTTCTCCAGATTTTGAAGGTTAATGCTTGCTTTTTAAAAAAAAGCACACACAAACCCCTTTTGTAGCATGCTTTTTCCTGTGTTGTAGGCTGGAATTGTCTGTTTTAAGTAAGCATTTTACTTTCAAAAGGTTAAAAAGATTTTGCCATTATTGTTTAATAACTTTGGCTAGTATTTGCACAACACCAGGAATAAGAGATGTCCTGCAGTGCATTTCACTGTGACTATAGCACACCTAAAGTATTTCATAAAGCAGGGACTTTACTTAAGCAAGCGGTAGTAACATCTGACATTATATAGCACCTTTCATCCTGAACATTGCAATAACCATGCATTTGCAGGGCCAAATGCTTTAAAGCAATTTGTGTTTTACAAGCTATCAATATTTAATATACATAACTCATGCTGAAATGCAGTCATGTCTGCGGTGAAGCATGGCAGCTGTTTAACCGTGTACAGTAACATTATGTAAGAATTTACAACGGAAAGAGAATAACATTTTCTTTGTCATTACTTGCTTCAGCAGATCCCTGCTCTTGGCATTAGCTCATCCTCTGTGGTAGAGGCACACATCTCTGGCATGGACACGCATGTTCCAGAAGTGTGGGTCTAAAAGTGTCCACCCTCCCATATCCCTTTCTTTTCTTCTATGTAGGTGGGCTGCAGAATAGTCTTCTTGCATCACTGCCAAGGTTAGCAAGTTTGCTCATTTTTCTGTACTTCCATCTTTCTATTCTAAGGCTTCATTGCTAAAGTACATGAAGGAGCGTTCTTTGAATTTTAGGTCCTGAAGGATGGAACCAAAGTAAAGGGGTCATTCAAGGGGTCTAGAAAAGGTACATCCCTTAGTGCAGACGCTCTCTTCATATCAGAAAGGTCTGTTACCACTTGGGATAAATTTGTGTACTGGAGACATTTGAACAGATGGGAACCTAATTGGCTCTGAGGTTTCGAGAATTTAAAGTTTCTCTGTTGTTAGGGCCTGTAGGAAAGTCTCTCCATCATCCTCAGAGTTGCGCAGCTTGTGGTTCTAAGAATTCCCTTCTTATAAAAAATAGGTTAAACAGCTGATCTGACAGTCTGAAGTTGCTGTTTCTCTATGGGAGAAAAATTTAGTATCTGAGCCTCTCTGTCAGTGTGAACATGCATATATCTTCTTTGGGGTTCCTCAGTGTCAGGGGGTGGGGGGATATACAAGAATAATATTTGGGCATAACCTTTATGTACTGTGTGGCAAGGTTGTTCTGCCTCAAATTCATAGAGTTTCAAGGTGAGGAAAAGTAGAGTACTAACAAGATGTGTATTCTCATTCCTCTTTCCTCCCACTTGTCTAAGATAGATAAGTCTTTCGTCTGGGTATGTGCACATTAGAGATGAAATTTTGCAATAGGAGTAGGTGAAACCAGCAGCATTTTAGTCCTGTAAGCTCTTTGGGGAGGGGACCATGTTTTCCTTTAGTTTATGTACAACATCTAGTGTTTTGTGTGTATTACAGGAAACAAATTCTTAATTAGAATTGAAGAGATTTCTTCTCTCTTCCCAGTGGAATCTTTTGATTTTTTTTTTCTCCCCTCTGGATAACACAAAGGTGCTGGGAGAGGTATGACTGTCCTTTTTCAAAGTCCTGATTTCATTAGTTGAAAAACAGATGAAACCTAGAGCACATTAATGGAGCCAAGGATTATTGCCCACTACTTGGAGGCTAGCCATTTAAAAATGCACACATACATAACTAGTTCAAAGCCCCTTTCCTTTTCACAGGTTTCAGAGTAACAGCCATGTTAGTCTGTATTAGCAAAAAGAAAAGGAGTTCTTGTGGCACCTTAGAGACTAACCAATTTATTTGAGCATAAGCTTTCGTGAGCTACAGCTCAAGTACTCCTTTTCTTTTTCCTTTTCACATTAGTCTCACATAGAATCAGATCCTGTTAGACCCTGCAGATCTTATGAGTGTCAATCTCAGAGGGCTCAATAGCCTAAGGAGTGCCAATACCAATCTTGCTCAACACCCATGATGACATTGGGCTTGATTATCCTCTCGCTTATGCAAGGGGAACTCCATTGACTTTAGCAGAGCTACTTCTTGTTTACACCAGTATGAGTGGACAGTCGGACCCATTGTGACAATCTGGTCCAAGCAGCAATTTTGCTGGTCAAGTACAGAGAACCTTTTCCATTAGTCCCCCTCATCCATGCTGTTGAGGACTCCATTTTGTTGTCGTTTACAGTTTGAAGGGCTATTACTATGGGCCATTGGGTTCTTGGTTATAAAAAATGGTTCCACCTCTACTTCTGATAAAAACCTAAATCGCCTTCTGCCCACATCCATCTCATGTGAAGTTGAGGGGAGAAGTCCTCCCTTTTTCTAACTAGGAACAATAAAGTGGGTTCTAGGATTTTTTAGTTTTAGATTACAGGTTTTTACTCTCATTGCTTTCTCATTCCCATGAAGAAAAGGAGGTCTGTTTCCAATGCCGATCTTGACAAATGTTTGAATAAAACAAAATTTCATATAGTAACGTAATTCCTTCTCTTAGCAAGATTGCTTTGGAGTTGGACACTCAAGATGCATCCTTCACCATATCAAGAAGGCTAACTAACACACATGAGGTATCTAAGGTTCAAGTTAGGCAACAATAATTTCCCGTACAAGTTGCTCCTGTTTGGACACACTGTTCCTTCACCAATTCTTTATTAGTGGCATTTACTCACCTCTGTCATCTAGAACTTCAGGAATATTCATACTTAAACTGTTGGTGTATTAGAGCTTATTACCACAACATGAGATTTTGGCGTGGTTCAGAAATCCCTGTCAGAAGGTTTTCTGGTACACTGGAGTCAGTGCTTCTATGCCTTTACCCTCTGTTCCCTTTACTGCAGCACAGCTGATTCTAGGAGCTCAAATTTGGGCAAGTCTGTTCTTGTTCTCAGATCTCTTTGCTCTGGGGAGAGAATCACTAAGGCCTGGTCTACACTGGGGGTGTAGGGGGATCGATCTAAGATACGTCGACTTCAGCTACGCTATTCTCGTAGCTGAAGTTGCGTATCTTAGATCGACTTAGAATCACTCATTTCGCGTCCTCGTGACGCAGGATCGACGGCTGCTGCTCCCCCGTCGACTCCGCTTCCGCCTCTTGCCCTGGTGGAGTTCCGGAGTCGACAGCAGAGCGATCGGGTATCGATTTATCGCGTCTACACTAGATGCGATAAATCTGTCCCCAGTAGATCGATCGCTACCTGCCGATCCGGCAGGTAGTGTAGACGTGGCCTTAGTCTCTCAACCTGGCAGTTAGGCTCTCTGGACCTTAGTTGAGGGGGAGTTACATTTAGACGAAATCTAGTAAAATTTATTAGCAAGTTTCCAGATCTTCGCATAGTAGACATGTGCTTTAAACATAAGAGTGTTGCAGTAGTTTGACCTGAAGGTTGGCTATTGACTGACTGTAGATGTAGTTGTAGCTCACAGGGTGTGGATGTGAGTTAGAAGCTGTTTGTCATCAAGAAAGCAAAGGATAATTAGTATCTTAAACGTATACAAATGTTCTTACATCGCATGATTTATTATTTAATCTTGTGCTAATATTCCTGTGCATGGGATGTCTCCCCAGGAATATCAGGAGACTTTCCTGCTCTCTTTGCTGCTGGATATTTCATACCTTTCTAGAAAACAGTGATGTCAGCAATTTAGCCCTCCTTGAGTACCTTGCCCGTTACTTTCACAATGTAATATACCTAACCCCCCTCTCCCGAACTATTATCACATTGCTCCCCACTTTGAATCCCTTCACTGAATCGCTATGTGTTAGCAGAACTTTATACAAAAGATGTATCAGTTACTATAAAGAACACTGTCTGCTGTTACAGAAGAATATGCAAAATTGTTCGTAACTTGTGGGTGCTATTGTGTTATGAACTTCAGATAGCTTCTTCAGTGCAGCTTATCTGCCACATGAAGCTTTTGTCACTGCCTTCAGGGCCTTGCATGATACCTTTGCCCCTCCCTACTTATTTGACCTCATTTTTTGTGTTGCTCCCTGTCCCCTACATTTCACCGGTGTTGCCAGCCTTGATACCTTGCTTTCCTCTAACAGTCTCTGTACTTTCTTCCATCCTACTCCCTACCCATGGAATAACCTTTCTTTGTTTATACTGATCTCATTTTTAAATCCCATCCTAAGACCTACTTCTGTTGTGAAATCTGTAGGAAATTAACTGGTTGGTAAGAAAGCAATGGATGGTAGCTGATACAATGTAAAAAAAAATAAAAAAAGTTATGAGAAATACCAATACAAGTGCCAGGCATCACCTTGATGTATATATTGTGTTTATATATCATATTCCTTTCTTCCACCTTTGATCCATTTTTTGCCTTTTAGATTAAAAACTTTAGAGGTAGGGGCTATGTCATCATCTTCTGTGGTTAGAAATCTACCATATTATGGATGCTGCTGCACTCTAAATAATTTTATAGCTAGAATGAGACTATATTGTTCTCTCATGTTGTTTTTTGTCTTCTTCCATGTTTCCAGCAAATAGGCTAAGTAATGAACAGGACACAAAATGGATAAACTTGTAGCCGTGGCCATTTCAGCAACAACTAAAGGGGGAGGATGCAATAAGAAGAGGTTCTCTCTTCTCCTATCTCTTGCCATGGTCACCATTGCCCACCTCTGTTAAGTGCAGTGCATTCTGCTAATCTCCCCCTCCCACAACCACTCACCTCATCCTATTTGATCTTCAAAGACTTCTTTAAGGTGTACTGTATGTTAGCATCAGTACAGTAATTAGAGGATAGATTTGATCAGATGTATTTGTAATTAAATATAATTTTAAATCTAAATCTGTAATCCTGGTGGGGGAAAAAGGAAATAGAATATTATTTATAAACACAAGTAGAATCTATACTTCAATTTCAAACTAAGGGAGAAAATTACATTTAGAGGCATCTTTATAAAGGACTATTTATTGATTTGTTTAAAAATTAAGATTTTGAAATTTTTTTCCAAGACAAATAATGTTAGGATTTTTCCGTTTCTGAAGTCTGTAGACAGAACTTATTCATATAGCTCTCTCCCTTTACTTTAAAATTCTGTATGCATAAAGTGTGACTACCTTATATAAGATTGCCTACAAAATTACAACATCAGTACTTCATTTGGGTTCTAACCCTGTCAATGCAATTCTTAAAGTAAACTTTGATTTGGCTCTAGATTGGGAGTAATTGATGGTCAATGGTTCAGAGACCAAAAGTAAAAATTTACTATCAGAGTAAACAAATCCTTGTTTTTTCAGAACAATCTGGACCCACACAGAATTTAAGAGGGAGAAAGATTTTATGCTATGGAATTTTTTTTTTTTTTTTTAAATTGGCTGTTTCAGTAACTTTCCTTGTTGGGGAACGGGTTTCAGCGTGGTAGCCGTGTTAATCTGTATCAGCAAAAACAACGAGGAGTCCTTGTGGCACCTTGGAGACTAACCAATTTATTTGGAAATAAGATTTTGTGGGCTAGCGAAAGTTTATGCCCAAATAAATTTGTTAGTCTCCAAGGTGCTACAAGGACTCCTCATTGTTTTTGCTGATACAGACTAACACGGCTACCCCTCTGAAACCTGTCACCATGCAAGGCACTGAATTTATCTGTATGAAGTGGAAATCCATCAGCCAGGCATGTGAAGTGGGTTCTCGCCCACGAAAGCTTATCCCCAAATAAATTGGTTAGTCTCTAAGGTGTCACAAGGATTCCTCGTTGTTCTTGTTGAGGAAGTTTGCCTGGTTGAGGATGCTAACTTTCTTTTATGATTCTGATAAAGCAGTGGAACTTTTGAGGTAGATAAGAGAAGGAAAAATGAATCTCTTGCTGAAAGGTAGGATGAATTGGATGAGGATTAGTAACCTGAATATATTTCACGAGACTTTGAATGAAGTAGTGTTTACTTAATTTATTTACTGGTTTGAAACACTAATTTGGAAAGAAGCCTATACTGGAAGCAAATGAAAATATACAACTTAATTTTATAGATTCCTCGTTGAATAAGCTAGTCTAATTTAATTGGAAGTTTGATATATGAAGCAGTTTTAACTTTAGTTTTCTACTTCTCCTCTATATTGAAATTTTGTGATTTGTAAAGTAATATATTTTTATTTACTTACTACCATATAAAGGGCCTACTTTTGTCAGCTTTTCTACTGAATAATCTGACAAGTATAAAAATATTGTTTTAGTTATTCAAATTCCACAGTCTGAAGAATAATGTGTTAGTATTTATTTTGTTTAAGAGGCTAAATTTTAATTTCTAGGATTTTTCTGTTGAATAACTATTTAACTGTATTTAGCTGTAATTTGAATGATAAGTGAAGTTTGGCTTAGTTCTTTATGTATTAAATTCTTATATATTGTTGTGTATTGATCTATCTAATAAATACTCCTTACTCAAGTGGTGATGTGAGGGCTTGACAGTAAGTTTGGATTGTACGCTATTGCATTGACTATTTATGCAGTGTTCTTGTCAGTTTGTTCAATTTACTGTGGATGTAAAATCTTAAAATTATAAACAAATTTATAAAAGAGATTCCTTTTTGCAACATAGACTTCAGACTCGGTTTAATAAAATTTATACTTCTTCCATTTCAGACTCCAGGCAGAGTTGGGTCTCAGAGCTCGGATTCGGATTCCTCTGCAACCCCAGGAAATGCAGTGGATGTGAACAATGAAAGTACTTCAGAGGTACTGTAGGATAACAATATATGGGACTAGGTTCTTACACTTGGCACCTGATTCACCTCTCTTTGAGAGGGACTTTTAATTAGACAAAATCTGTGTAAATGGACAAATGCATACAAATGTGTTGTACCAGGAATTAAAAAATGTTTCATAGCATGCATGTATTAGTGAGTTGAATTTGTGAAGTTTGCTAGCTTAAGATGAGCAGACATATTCTCAGTAGGCTTCATAGTGAAATGTTAGCCCATATGCAGTTAAGTGTGAACAAGAAATATATGAAATATATTGCTAACATGGAATAATTTCATCTCAGAACTTTGAGTAAAGTGACATGATCCTGTGAATTTGGGTGAGGCATCAGTGATTCTACATTTGATATAAAAAAGAACCTGCATATTGGTGTACTATTCTTCAGATACATCAAGAATTGCTAAAGAATTGTGTGGTGTCTATGGTTATGCAGTCAAGTTGCTCTGAGAACTGATGATGAACTCAGGCATAGGGCTCATGCATCACTTGCTTTTCCAAGCTATTCTCTAATTGTCTTAAGAAATACTTAAATAAGTTGACTAATGCAGTGACTAGTGGCAGACTGGATTGTTCCTGTAATATAGTATGTTTGAAATTCTCTGTGGGCATGTAGTTAAGTGCAGTGGTGAATTTAATCACTACAGTAAAGTATGTTTCCTTTGTATTGAAGAGTCTAAGTTAATGATAGGTGAATCTCAGAAAGTTCAGATATTTACAGTATCTAACCTCAAAATCTGTTGTGGTCTCCTACCCAACTGGCCAAAAATGTCCCCTTCCTGTGATCCTTCTTTCCATGTACATTGTGATCTGCTGCCCATGCCCATCATAGCCAGACCCATTGTAGGACATCTGCTTCTCATTATAATCCTATCTGATCATCTAGTATTATGTGGAATTGAGTCCCAATGGATCATTCATTCTGTTCCAGGCAGGCAGGTTTATCTTTCTAAATCTCCCAATCCAGATCATTGTAAGATCGGAATGGAGACAATAACCTGGGCCCAACAGAAGATCTGGGGATCTACGTAGGCTATGTCTACACTACAGAATTAAATTGACGCAAGTTATGCCGACGATCATAAACTGCTATAATTACAGCACTTGTGCATGTTCACACAACGCTACTTGTGTTGGCGGAGTGTGTCCACAGTTGGTGCTCTAGCACAGAGAGAGAGAGCAGAGCACTGTGGGTAGCTAACCCATGTCATGCAAGGGACATGACACTGAGGAGCACTCCCTTAATGGAGGCTCTCATAGCTGTGTATAAGTCCAGATATCATTCGGGAACGTATCCAAAGGGGTGGTCTGAAAGGGGTACTGCGAGATGCAACGAATGAGTGTGGGAAGGGCATGGTACGCAGTTCTGTATAGGCTGCAGGGGAAGGTGAGCACACGTGTTCTGACTGCAGCACAGTCAGGGACTTCAGCATCTCTGGTCCTCCATCAGTTTTATCATTTGCTCCTGGCCCACTAAAATACATTCCTAGCCATGCTTCCTCTCCAGGCTGTTTATTTTCAATTTTTCATCAATTGTCTTTCTTCATGTCCTGTGCTCATCATCTGCGGTGTCTGACGATAGGAGCGCCTCCCTAAACGTGTCGTCCTTACTCCTCCTGCGTTGCCTCCTTATCTGATGGAGGCACTCCGTTGGTGTATAAGGGGTTCCCCTGAAGGGCACATCTACAGAAGCACAAGAAGCAATAAAGAGAGGCAGCAATAAAAAGAAGCACTCACAGCATTGAATCATTATAGTTAAATTCACCTCTTTCTCACTCATTCTCCACTGGCAAGCATACAGCTCATCGAGTACCCTAAACATGGTGAGTTCGGCCCAGGGTGGAGGGAAGGTCCAAGATGGGACAAAGGGTCTACGTGGCTTTTTAAGAGGATCACTGCAAGCAACTAGGGCCACTATTATAAATTCTGCCACCATTTTCCACAGGTAGGGGTAAATGAAGCCAATATCTCACTCCTGAGGGTAAACAAGGATGCAAGGGTGCATCTCCGGCATTCATGCGACTTCAGACCAGGTCCCTATGCTGCTTGTTTGTGTGTCAGTTTGGTCCCTGCACAAGTGATTGCCGATTGACATGACAGCATTTCCTACAGCGGGGGAAGAAACAAAGCATTTTTGCCAAGGAACCTTAGGCAGAGGATTGGCAGGTACCTCCAGGAAAATTTCCTAGAGATCTCTCAGGAGGATTCCTGTGAAATCTCAGTGTGAATTAACAAACTTTTCTGCAGGGCCCGCACTGCTTAGCTGTAGGGGTAATGGGAAGCAGATGCAAGCACTGCTAGTCTTGTATATTTCTATCCCTTAACCCACTTCTAGCACACTAAACGAAAAAGAGGTCGGCGCTATCTCATGTAACTGAGTAGTATCAAATCAAAATGAGCGCTTACCAGAGCTCCCCTCTTGTGCATCATGCACACCAGAGCTGGAGTGCTGGGACTGGCTTGAACCCTCTGTACTCGAGAAGAGGTCCTGGCTTGCCACGCCGACCGGACGACCTTGTCACCTGTCCCACCTCATCCTCCAACTCCACTTCCTCATCCACCATTTTGTCTTCGGGGTTCAGGCCACTGTCTCCAATTCCCCCCGGAGTATTGACGGGGCTCTTGTTGGTGGAGGTGGGGTTGCTGCCGAGGATGGCATCCAGCTCCTTGTAGAAGTGGCAGATTTTTGGTGCAGCTCCAGAGCAATGGTTTGCCTTCCTTGCCTGCTGGTACGCCTGCCTCAGTTCCTTGATCTTCACACGGCACTGATGCATGTCCTGTTCGTGGCCCTTCTTCAACATGCCAAGAGAAATCTGATAGTAGGTATCGAAGTTCCTACGGCTGGAGTGGAGTTGGGCCTGCACAGCCCCCTTTCCCCACCAACCCAGCAGGTCCAACAACTCTGGTGTTCTCCAAACGGAAGCATGTTTGCTGCAGGGAGCCACCATGATCAGATGGGAAGATGCAATGTTAACTGTCCATACCAAGCAAACGGGAAGTGGAATTTCAAAAAATCTCAGTCCTTTAAAGGAGAGGGGTGGATACCTGTGTACCTGGCTGCAGGGCAGCGGAGTTTGAACTCCTGACCACGGTGGTCAGCTGGGCATTGTGGAACACCTCCTGAAGGCCATTTACAGCAACATAATTAAACTCAGTGTCTACAGTGACACTGCATTGCTCTAACTTTGTCGCAAAAAGCTCTACGCCTGTCGTTGAGGTGGTTTTATTTTGTCGCAGTAACAGGAAAGTTAAATCAGTGGGATGAGTGTTGTTGTGTGTACACCTCCATTGTTTTGTTGATGAAAGCTGACTTTTGTCGGCAGAACTCTGTCGTGTAGACAAGGCCTTAGATCCCATGAGTCTTCAGTAGATATCAGGATTGGGTTGAAGGGGGCTGGAAGAGGAGGAAGGCTTAATTTAATTGAATGGATCCAAGTCTTGGAGTTCCTTTTTTGGGTTAGGATTAGGGCTGAGGTCATGAAGCTGTTTTCAAATCAATATGTCTGACTATCTTATGCCTAAGGTAAATCTGATATGAATATGTAGAATTTTTTAAATCGTGTAAGAAAGAAACACCCTTGTAAATCCTCTCTGTTCTTTTCTTCATGTGCTAGGTACACTGTGCAGTGAAAACCCGAAACAGAAAATCAGATTAGTATATCAAGTATGTAATTAACTTATGCAGAAATACATATCCATCTTTGTAACCTCCCCATGTGTTAAATGATAATGCCAGATGTATTCTCGCCCAGCACACTCTTTCTGCTGTGCAGCATTACCTGTGCATTTACATGGTCCTGGTTTAAAACTACTAAGACATTTTGATTCTGTGTGCATCTATCCAAATGCCCATGTATACATTGGTGACTTTAACTTGCCATTTGGTGTTGTGTATGTGGCGTAAACAGCGTAGGTGGAGACTATTTAACCTTTTCTCCTGATGAGCATCAGTTATCCATGTTCTATCAAGTGTGACAGCCCGGCTCAAGCAAAGATGACTGCGCTGGCTGGGCCATCTGAGTAGGTTTGAAGATGGACGCATACCCAAGGACATGCTATACGGGGAGCTGTCAGAGGGAACAAGAATAACAGGACGTCTCAAGCTTCACTATAAATACACATGCAAGCCAGATATGAAGGAATTTGGAATTGATCCTGACCATTGGGAAACCTTGGCAAGTGATCGTAACAAGTGGCGCCAATATCTCCCATCAAGACATCAAAGTCCGTGACAGGAGCTGGCTTTTACAGCTTGAAGAGAAAAGAACCCGTAGGAAGCAAGCAGTTCCCAACCAAGAAACATATATTTAAAACAACTGCCAAAGGTCATGCAAATCCCGGATTGGACTATTCAGTCACATGAGATATTGCAAACCATCTACATCATAGGCTGCAAATCCCACCATCACTTGCAGATGAAACATGCCAACTATGTGTACATGCATTTCCCATTTTACGCAAACAAGTGGCATGCACAGTTTTGAAAACTGACCTCCAGACGTTAGCTTGTGTATATAGCTTTCTATTTTTTTTAACAGATTCTGTAATAAAGCTTATTTTAACTGGAAAGCAAAATAAACCAAAAAGTAGGTTTAACTAATGCAATTTGAATCTTGGATCTCTACTCTTATTTTCCTCCATCAGTGAGAGAGACACATTATTAAGGCATTGCACTCTTTTTGATAGACTTGTTAGCACGTACTTTAGACAAGGGGCCAGAGGAAAGGTACTTCTGACGTTGCAAGGTTTTCTTATAGCTGTGTGGATTTAACTTCGTAAGTTACGTTGTTGAACACGGTAGTGCACGTGATCCTTTAAACTGAGGTAAATGATCATTCTGGGTGACAAATGTGTTGTAAATGTTGCTAATTGGTTAAAGCTGTTCTGAATTAAAAAGAAAGGTTACTAGGGTTTTTTTTTTTTTGTTCTTAACAATTTGTGTAAAGCGCACTCTTACCTTGGTTACAGTTTCTTCAGAATTTAAATTTTTACTTCCACGTGCATATTATTGCCTCACTGTTCTGAATCCATAATAGTGCCTTTGCTAACAGTACTGAGATAAATTTAAAAAGCCCTTAAAAAACTGCTTGCCATTTAAGAAATAACTTAAGAGAAAAATAGTTGGATATACTTTGTATAGCTCCACATCAACAGATTTCTTTTTAAAGGGACACTTTCTTCCATTTTTTTCCCCTGAAACTGTTTTTACCTTCTGTTTTTCACAAGGAGCATTTAACATTACTGTAACTGAAGGAAATGAGAAGGAAAAAAAAAGTATAGTACAATCGTTCATCAGAAAAACTTTGACTGAACGCCCCCCCCCTCCCCCCCCCGAAAATGTGTGAATTGTCATCACTCTTCTGCAAATGTTGACTTGAGTCCTCTTGTTCATGTACTATGGTATTCCGGCTCTTTAACACCCTCTCCCAGTTTATTTTTATAAAAGGTCTGAAAGCAATGTTACAAAATTTCATGTCAGACCTTTGTACAGAACTTTGACCTAGGCTATGTCTACACTAGAGAGCTTACAGTGGTGCAGCTATACCGATGCAGCAGCGCCACTTTAATATCTCTCGTGTTGTTGCTGTTGACATAATTAAACCACACCCAACAAGTGGTGGTAGTTATGTTAGCAGGAGAAGCTCTCTTGCTGACATAGCGCTGTCCACACTGGCGCTTAGTTGGTGTTACTTACGTTGCTCAGGGTATGCTTTTTTCCCCACGCCCTGGGCGACATAAGTTGTACTGACATAAGTGGTAGTGTAGACATAGCCCTAGTATTTTACAATAGCTATGTCACGATATATTATGCATAATGTGCCCCTTTGTAGTGTGGAGCAGTATCAAAGGCCTAATAAAACTGATGAAAACAATTAACAGAATGAATGTACTGCCTACTGTCAAAGCTCAGTGTCTCAGATATATTTTGTTTTTCATTCACTTAACAACATTCTGTTTGTCTTCTCTGTGTTTTGGACTCATGATCAGCAAAATTTCATCTTAAGAAACTTACTGAAAAGTAGTAAGCACCAGCTTTGTTTCTTTCATATAAGCAGTAGCATGCTTTTTAAGAATTTGAATACATATTTGACAATTAAGGTGGTCTTTCTGTTTATATTCTTAATTTTTAAAAAAATGTACATACCTAAAAGTTACTGTTTCACAGGGCTTCATCTGTCCACTATGTATGAAAATGTGTGTGAGTGCCACTGGTCTGTCTGAACATTACCAGAATGAACACATTGGAACAGAGACAAGAAGACAGGAGCATCATGACCTGCCCGCTGTTACTGTGGGTCTTGTTTATTTTGTTTGAGTGCCTTGATAATGGGTTGATTAAAATAAATGTCTTTCCTTTCTGGTTGCTTGGGTACCAGCCTCTTTCACTTTGTTTCTTGTGATTCCCTGCTGTAAGGAAATATGGGTTGATCTTTATATGCATGTTTACAAGAAGGTATCTCTTGAGTTGCCTTCTTTTGTTATCTTTCTGGTTTGCAGCTGTCTTTCATGTGGAATTTCTGTAATATCAGAGATTTGCATTCACTTTTTTAAAAACAGTTTTTGCATGATTGTTCTCTGAATTAATATACATTACTTTTGCATTAGTTAATGTACTTTACTTCTGCATTAGTCACAATAATGAACCTAAGTATAAGATTTGGGAAATCATTTATACAGTTAAATGTTTTAGAATTTCTGTTTAGCTATCTACTTTACTCTTAAGACAGACTTTTAATGGGAGTCTGGTTTTGAGGTACAGTTATAATTTAGTTACGAGGAGATATTTCAATAATATTCAGGGTAGGGAGAATAGGAACTTTTAAAAACCATTCAAAAATTTCCCTTTAAACAATTTTACTAAGGAGTTTCAACTACACTGACAAAATCACAATCAAAAATTTCCTGTAAAACAGTTCTGAGATTTAGAACACAATCATTTTATTTTATATTTCTCTGAGAAAATGTAAAAGCTTTTTGTTTAAATAGCTCTTTTGTTTAGAAGTATATTTAATAATTCTTCCATCCTTCAGTGTGGTGGTAATTTTATGTTGGTCAATCTTCTGGTAAATCAAGTCATATTTTTCCTCAAAACTCATGGACATCAGATACTGAAATGATCAGTTGCAATTAGTCATGTGCCTAAATTATCAGAAAGGTACAACCCCTCCTCTTCTTCTTTACCCCCCTCCTACCCCCCCGGGGTGGGGTGGGGGTTGAGAAGCACCCAAGCCACCCAGGTTCTGCCCTTTCTGGAAAATGGTGAACGTTTAAAAAAAAAAAAAAATTAAAAAAAATAAAAATAAAAATAACAGTCACTTCCGTTCAGGGAAAACGGAACTGCTGTGAAGGAATGGGACTAGGTGGTTTTTGGCCATCTGACGGCCATGTGGTTTGATACACAGGTGGACCTATTTACATCATGGAGCAACAAGAAAATTATAGCATTTGGCTCCAGATATTGGCACTAGTGGACATTGAGGGTGAACTACTACTTTTTCCTGGGATTAGACTAGCTAATGTGTTTTTCTCCAATTCCATTATGTTCTAGGAAGATCATGGTGGCCAAGTGAGCCTTGTTTCATACAGCGGGACCTCTGCTAACTAGGGAACCACCTTAACTGTTCCTGTCACAATTTCAGGATGCTCTTGCCAGGGCTGCCTGGGGAAGATGGAACAGATGTGTGTATTCACAAGCAAATAACATCCAGGCTTTGTCAGGTTATCTGATGGTCGTCCTCCCCACCCCAACTTTCAGAGAGTCTAAGCTAGATTGTCTTTTGGGGATGGGCTGCTTTCCACTTATTAAATGAGGCTGGAGACCAGAGGAAGATCCTTTTGCCTCCCTTCTCCCAGCATCACTTTTGCATGTGTGTGAAGAGATCGATTGTTTCAGTGGTGTGAACTATATGAAGTTGTATGTTTTTACATTTTTATTTCTCCATTGGAAAGTTGATACTATGGTTGAAATGTTGTAATTTAAGTTATTTTATTATTTATTGGTACTTTGCAACATTGAGTGCTTGTGGGACAGTCCTTGCAGAGGAAACTTTACAGCCAGATGACAATTAAATTAGGGGAACTGATCTTTGTCCCCTGTTCTGATGACTGGGGAGTCTGGGGAGTGTGATATCTCAGGGCAGTGAAACTCACCAGTTGGGACTCCAGGGATTGTCCTGAGATTTCTCTAGATCTCGTTACAAGGATCAAGTGTATGCTGGTTTATTGTTGAAGTGAGCTGGCCAAATTTTTGTAAGTCATATGGCCAAATTGGTCCATGGACCAGCAGGAGAAGAACAAGGATACTCCTAATTATCAATTGGAATTAGGTGTTGCCTTTGATTTGGAGATGGGCTGCCCTTACTGCGAGAACTATTCTTTATTTCCATATCAATGAGGATTAAATTAAATAAAGTGAGGCCTTTGTGTACCGTGCTGTTCAGTCAAAATGCAGATGTCTTCACTAAGGCATGCTTGGTAAATTACCACGTACCTGTGGCATGTCTGAGGCAACCAGACCTTGAGTGATTGAATTTAGTAGCCTGGAACTTCAGTAGGCTAAACCTTAAACAATGTAGCTACATGCAGAAATTAGTAGGTTTCCTGCTTAACTTGTGGTTGGTTATATTCTGAAAAGTAACTGCTTAAAAATGATTTCATAGAATTCAGTATATGGTTTTTTTTGTCAATTACTCCATAGTGAGTCGCTGACCAGTAAAAGAATGACTTTCTTCTAATTAGCAAGCCCTGCACACTCCACCTGGTATTTGAATTTCAAACTCAGCTGTTTCTGGCTCATGCCCTATCACCAGTAATACAAACTCTACAAGAAGAACTTTGTTAACAATTATGTGTAAGTGCTTGCCAGAATAGAATCTATCTACTTTTTGTGAAGCTGCATTGACTTTGCAGTGCTACCAGGAGTAAAAAGTAATAGGAATTACCTTTGTTAGGAAATTAAATGGATGAGATGCTTAATAAAAGCATCTACGGTGCAGATATGTTGAGTAAGTGTCATTTTTATGTAACTTCTCTGGTCACAAATGAGTAAAGTCAGGAACACCTCCATCTCTTTAGAATACAAATGGATATGAAGGATGCAATTATCAAAAAAAACCCACCAGAAGCAGGAAGCCTGCCAGTCAGTCAGCAGATCCACTGGATGATCATGGTGTTAAAGCGGCACCTGAGGAAGATCAGGCCATCGCAGAGAAGTTAAATGAATACTTTGCAGCGGTCTTCACTGCTAGAGGATTTGAGGAGATTTCCACACCTGACAAATCTTTTTAGCTGACAGATCTGAGGAAATGTCCCAGATTGAGGTGTCCATAGAGGAGATTTTGGACCAAATTGAAATTAAACAGTAATAAGTCACGAGGAGCAGATGGTATTCACCCAAGAGTTTTGAAGGAACTCAAATACGAAATTACAGAACTACTAACTGTGGTATGTAGTCCTATCATTTAAATCAGCCTCTGTACCAGATGTCTGGCAGAGAGTTAATGGAAGGCTGACTTTAAAAAAAAAGGCTGCAGAGGTGATCTTGGCAATTACAGGCTAGTAAGCCTAAATTCAGTACCAGGCATATTGGTTGAAACTGTAGACAAGAATAGAATTATCAGATACATAGGTGTATGCAATATGGTTGGGAAGAGCCAACATGGCTTTTGTAAAGAGAGATCATGCCTCACCAATCTATTAGAGTTCTTTGAAGTTGTCAACCATCATGGGGACAAGGGTGATCCAGTTGGATAGTGTACTTGGATTTTCAGAAAGTGTTTGACAAGTTCCTTTACCAAAGGCTCTTATCCCATGAGTGCTTACTTTGCTTAAGAGGGAAGGGCCTCTCATGGATCAGTAAGTGTTAAAAAATACAAACAAAGCATAGGAATAAATGGTCAGTTTTCACAGTGGAGAGAGGTAAATAGCAGGGTCCCTAAGGATCTGTACTGGGAACAGTGCTCAACATATGCATAAATGATCTGGAAATGGAGATAAACAGTGAGGTGGTAACGTTTGTAGATGGTACAAAATTACTGAAGATAGTTGAGTCCAAAGCTGACTGCGAAGCTACATAGAGATCTCACAAAACTGGGTTACTGGGTAACACATGGTAGATGAAATTCATTGTTGATATCTGCAAAGTTATGCACATTTGAAAACATCCCAAACTGTACATATAAAACGATAGGTTCTGAATTAGCTGTTACCATTCAAGACAGAGACCTTGGAGTCCTCATGGATAGCTCTCTGAAAACATCTGCTCAAGGTCCAGCGGCAGTCAAAGAAGCTAACAATGTTAGGAACCACTAGGAAAGGGATAGATAAGACAGAAAATATCATTGTTCATTATAGAAATCCATGGTACACCCACATCTTGAATACTGCGTGCAGATGTGGCTGCCCCAGCTCCAGAAAGACATATTGGAATTGGAAAAGGTTAACAGAGAAGGGTAACAAAAGTGATTAGGGGTCTGGAACAGCTTCCATATGAGGAGAGATTAAAAAGGCTGGGACTGTTCAGCTTGGAAGAAGGACGATTAAGGGGGGATATGACAGAGGTCTGTAAAACCATGAATGGTGTGGAGACCGTGAATAGGGAAGTATTGTTTTATCCCTTCACATAACACATGAAGTAGGGGTCACCCAATGCAATTAATAGGCAGCAGGTTTAAAACAAACAAAAGGAAGTACTTCTTCACACAACTCAGTCAACCTGTGGAACTCCTTGCCTGGGGACGTTGTGAAGACCAAAAGTAAAACTGGATTAAAAAAAGAATTGGATAAGTTTATGGAGGATAGGTCCCTCACTGACGATTAGCCAAGATGGTCAGGGATGCAAGCCCATGCTCTGGGAGTCCTTGTGCCTCTGAGTGCCAGATACTGGAATTGGATGACCGGGGATGGATCACTTGATGATTGCTGTGTTCTGTTCAATCCCTTTGAAACATCTGGCATTGACCACTGTTGGAAGGCAGAATACTGGGCTAGATGGACCATTGGTCTGACCCAGTGTGGCTGTTCTTGTGTTCTAATAAAAATTTGTGATTTGTTGCAAAAATTGCTGTTTGTATTAGGGAGTAATGTTTACTGTATACAATATGAAATTTGGTAATTTAGCATAGCTCTTAAATTCTGTGTAGCTGTGGTAACCAATACCAAATTGTACAGCATATTAAAAAAATAAACCAGTTATATTTATTAGTGTAATATCAGGGGATAGAGAATAGAAATTGCTTTTGTTTTAAAATATGGTGTTTATGAAAATGGGGGACTAATTGGAATGATTTTTGAACTAAGATGTTGGAGCAGCACCCGTCTCCAGTGCTCCATATACCATACCAGTGCCCCTGAATTGCATCCTGTGAAAACCCTACTATTATATCCCTGAAATTCTTTTTGAGAAGTGACTTAGGCTACGTCTACACTACACAGCTTTTAGCCACACACCTGTGTTGCTAGGGCTGTGCCGCTAAAAGTTGTGCATTATAGCCACTATTTGTTGGTTCTCCTGCCGACAAAAAACTTCCACCCCCAGTGAGTGGGGTTAGCTTTGTCAGCAGGAGAGCACTCCTGCTGACAAAGCGCTGTTCACACCGGCGCTTGTTGGCAAAACTTTTCTTTCTTTGGGGGGTGTTTTTTTAAGAGCTCTGAAAGACAAAAGTTTTGTCATTCAATTGCTAGTGTAGACAAAGTCTGAGTGGGGAAGTTTGCCCCTGAAAAGATAAGGCCACATTGAAAACTTCACTGTAAGTCTGGCCTGGAATGAGTGGCAAGTGGCTATGAAATTCCAGTATAAAGATAAGGAGATGATCCTCTATAAAGACTGAAAGCATTATCTACATCATTCCCCCTGCCCTCCAAAGCCAGATGTTAGCAGAAAAAGTAGCAGAGAAGCAGAAGCTATTCAGTCCTGTGCATGGTCTTTCTGTGCTATGTAAACTGTGTCTAAATCAACATTAAAATAGTTCTTTGGAATGGCTAGAGATTAGGAGGCTTCTATAATAGTATTCTGCCAGTAACACTCATTGGGTTTTATGCAATGTTTATTTCAGTCTGTACACTGGAACTGTTTGTGGATCTGTATATGTGTGTGGGATGGCGAAGTTTTTGTAACCATTGCAAGTTACATTGGTACAATTAAAAATATATGCATTGTAATTGATCACAAGGAGTGTTTCCGCCCAGTGCTGCTTTTAGTGTACTGGCTTACTTCCCAAAGAACACTCCATCGCTGCAATGATGCATGAGAATATTAATGCTACCGTAAAACGAATTTGACGTTGTAGTTCAAATGGCTTCTGTATTAGTTGCGAGAGGGTGACAGGGACACCTGGAAATTCAACTAGGTAACCAAGGCTGAATCTTACTCTTTGAAATATGTGGCTATAAATGTAGGCAGGATGTTCTGATATAGATCTTGTTGTAAGACTTCTCTTCCAAAGATAAGGTAGCCTGAACTGTTTCCCTGGAGACCACAATGTTTGGTGAAGTTTAGGCATTAATAGCACGCCCCTCTACTCAGTTTCTTTAGGATTCCTTTCCCTCTGCCTAAAGAGCAAGTCTCGGACTCTGTAGAAATGTCAATTACAGGAGTTTTTAGGAGTTGCCATGCCACATCATTGCATACCTAACGGCAAATGAAATCTTTGTCCGCTGTGTAATCATGGGATGAAAAATGTTAAATCTATTTCAGATTGCTTTGGTAATCTTTTGGGAGTTAAAATAGTGCATATATTTTAAAATGTATTTAGTCAGTGCTCAGTGGTAAATGTGTTTCATAAGGAATATTATAGGTATTGCACAAGATACCACTTGGTTACTTCTCCTCCCCCCCTCCCCCAATATACAAAAGCCAGTTGAATGAAAATCAGACCTGAGTATGTCTGCACAGCAGTTTAAGCCCAGGTTTGAGCCCAGCTCAAGCCAAGCCCCTCTTGCGTCCACACTGCAAATGTGCTAACCAAGGGCTTGAATGCAGGGTCCCAGGACCCTACAGGTTGGAGGGTCCAAGCCTGTGTTAAGCTGGCGCCTAGGGTCTGAGCCCTATTGATTTCCTGTGTACCTGTGGCCCCAGCTTGACTCAGGTCCTGTAAGTCCTCTGACTGTATCCCACAGTTTCTGGCGGCAGAGGAGCAGTGCTGCAGGCAGACAGCACAGCGCACCATTATTGTCTGGCTGAGCATGCTCCCCCTTCCTCCTCCCACGACAGTGGCGGCGGTGGCTCTGGCTCCTCCTTGCTGCTGCATGGAGCTTATACGGAGCAGGGAGAAAAGCTGACAGACAGGAGGTGGCTCCCGGCTGCCAGGATGTTGGGGTCATCTTTCCCCTGGCAGGGCTGCTCCCCCTCCCTGCAGGGCAGCCGCTTGGTCCCTGCTCTGCTTGCTTGCCCTTGCCTCCAGGCCCCCAGTCCTCCCTGGGGCTGCTTGTGCAGGGGAGCTAGGGCAGTGTGCACTCTGATGTCAGTGAGTGGGAGCCAGCCCCAAAACTGCCACGCAGCCTCCTGGAAATCCCTTCTCTCTGCCTCCCGGTGGGCAGTAGGGATGGGAATAAGGGATCCCCAGGGGTTGCATTTCACTGCTCTGCAGCCGGCAGCAGCCAGGTGAACGTGCCTTTCTTCTGAAACCTACATTTTATGTCAAACTTCAAAACAGACAGTAATAAATAAAACACAAAACACACTCATTGAGCATCTCTTTTTAAAAATTAAGAATTGAAAAGTTTCATGTTGGTAGTTTGACAGCCCTGGATACTGATGCCCTATTTACCCTCATAACTGGTGCACACAGGCATTTTTCTGCTCATGTAACTCAGCCTAGAGCTGGAGAGCTCAATTTTCAGATTTAGATGGTAGTTCAATATAATGCCTTCTCAAACTGCAGTCATTCTATTGTGATAGCCATCAAAAAAACTAATTGTGCAGTTTATGTACTCGTGCACCTTAGGGTCACAAGTCCCATCAATAGCACCACCACAGTTAGGAAACAGGGTGGGCAGTAGAGTTTTCATACAGTGCATCATGTTCCTAGAGCTAGAGCGTCGACATTGGGGGAGGTGCTAGGATCTCTGGGATATGGTTACTTTGACTTGGATTTGTGCACTGCAGTGTGGGTGCCAGAGCCCTAGGTTTGAACAGGGGCCAGAAAATGTTCAACCTAGAGTTAAAATGCAATGTAGATGCTCAAGCCCAGGGTCTCCTGATATGGGTCAGCTGACTTGAGTCCCACTAACCCTAGGTTTATATTGCCGTGTAGGCATAGCCTCTCTTACATAAACATCATATTCTAGATATAAGTGTCTCAGACCCTTACCTTTCTTGCCCCCTCTTTCAGCTTTAAATTGGCAAAAAATATTTCTTGATATATTTTTTTTAAAAATAGCTCCCAAGCTGACATTTTGTTCAGTAACTTGATTAGAGGTTGAGATTTTACAGTTGAACTAAAACCCCTTTATAAAAAGAGTTTGTTAGAAAAGCTCTCTGAAAAGGAAGCCAGATTTTCAGATGGCATAAATTGGCATAGTTCCCATTAAGTCTTCAGCCTCTGCAAGTTACTGATCAAAATGTCAGCTTGGGAGCTGCTGCTGCTGCTTCTTTTTTAAATAGTATTTGCTGATTTTAAGCCTTATGGGGCAGGATGTTAATCAAATGTTAATTCTGGCTTCAATGGCGCTATCCCAATTTGAAATCTCGCTCTAGGTCTGTATATCTGAGAAGTAACTTTTGGTCATGAATATGATTGTTTTAGCTTTTGTATCATGCACTATAAGACATGTATATAATAAAAATCCAATTAATTAAACTGCATTTATATTGTGGTCAGCACTTAAATACCTCTCATCTAACTAGGTGATATATATTTCTGTGCGGGAAGGCATTGAGTAGTTCTCCAGGACACTTACTTGATCCACTTGCTGTGATAATTGACTGACTTACAACCTATCTCAGTTGGATTCATAATTGATTTCTGTATACATGCAGCACCAAGTGCAAGTCATTTTTATCTTTTTTGTGACCTATTTTGAAGGTACTGTTCTAAAGGAGGCCAACAATTGTCATGGATGCCCACATATGCAAGTGGAGGGTTTAACTGCACAATGGGAGGTGCACAGCTAAATCCTCCTTATGCCTTGCATCTAAATTTTACCCCACCCCCAAAATGTGATGCTGTTACAGTACATTTGCTTGCTGTCTATGCTGAGTGAAAAAAGAATAAAACCTTTGCTTCTGATAGCGAGATCAAGCCTGTCGTCAGTGTCACAGTGAGAGCTTCCCAGAACTTCTCATTCTTCCACTCTGCGGTGAAAAGTACATTCTATAATCTACTAATTATAATGCATTAGATGAATAAAAGTATTGTTAGTAAGGTAGGTAGAGAATATATCAACTTTAGATGCGCCTTTCATGGCAGCTTGATGATTAGATAGATACAAGTTGTATCTATAAGTACTTGCTCGCTTAAAAAAAAATCCTAAGTGAATTGCTGAATGTACTAGGGCCATGGAGATGAATGATGGGAATTTGGAATAGTTTAGAAAGAAAGTAACAGGGAGGATAAAAGTCGATGACTTAAAAAGAAAATCAGATTTTAAATTTAGATTAAACAGGGTTTACTTTCCAAAAAATCTATTTAAAATATAAAATTTTAAATGGACACGTATGCTAAGGCTTAAACTTAGCTATTAAAATATTAAAACTAGCATTAAGCAGTACATGCTTGCTACCGAGTTTTAAAGAAAGTTAAACCACTGAACTGGTGGAAGTCACTAGCTAAGCACCTGGAAGTAGAGTTTGTTGAAGCACTAAACCAGCTTTTGACAGTAGTAACCTTTTCTGCAGGTGCAGAGAGAATATTTTCTTCATTTCAGTTCAATGACTAGTTCATTCAAAGTGAAGAAACAAATGGGGAAAAAGCAAGAAATCTTGTTTTCCCTTTTCCAGTCTGTGACTAAAATTTGAGAGCGGATGGGTTCTGTTACATCTGAAATCTTGAAGCACATGGTGACCAGAAACAATCAGGTCACTAGCTAAGGTTAATACTTTCTTTCTTTAGTAAGACAGTTTGTTTTAAATGCAAAACGTGCTTTGATAAATTTTTCTTATGTATTCACATATAAGGTAGTTTTATGTAATGATGATTAAAAAATTAAAATGTTGGTTTTATACATTTTAATTGGATTTCCATCCAAATACAGCTTGATACAAATTGCAAGTAAAAAATTCATCATATAGTAAATAAGAAATGTACCATTCACTATTTTTAACATATGTAAAATTTAAGAATCTGAATAAGTGTAAGGTAAGCAGAATAATTGCTTAAATAAAAGTATATCCTTCTAGTTAGCCAAAAGAGAGGTGGGGAAAAACAACAACAACAACAAAAAACACCAACAACCCCGCACCAAGTGTAATGTAAAGGCTATATTTAGTTGCATATCAACATGTTTTAAAGGTTACCATCAGATGAGAACCAATTTTTCTTTGGGAAAATAATTACAAACAAAAACAAGTTTTCCTGGCAAATAAGCATGCTAGTTGGGTGTAAATGTTTGCTTTCAGGAGAATAATCACAAAAGGGGAAGTTGTTCATCTGAAGCCTCATTTAGCACAACTACTGAATCCACAATCTGGTGTACTGGTTTTGGGAACTTAATATGATCATAAAAGTAAGGTGTTTTGTTTATTTGGAGTTTAATAAATTATTAAAGGTTCCCACCCAATCTTTTTATAAATACCCTAATTCACTAAGTAAATAAATAGACTAGTCAATTTCCTCAGATTAAATCAGATTTAAGTGCTTTATTTTACAAGTCAGGAAATAACCATATAACAGCTGTGTTGTTACAGGGTAAATGCCATCTTAAACAATATGTACATACTGTATACACTACTTAGGTGATTATATTTGAAGTTACCAGATAAAGCTGAGAATATTTAGTACACAATATGCCGTTTAGCTCATAAACTAAGTATAAAAGGCAAAGCTAATTATGTAATCTTGTCATTATATGGTATGTAATTGCTGATTTTGCTGCAGAAGAGTACAAATTATATACAAAATGGCAAAGCTTTCAGGGGCATTATAATTTCCATATAGTGAAGTTTATCTTAAAGTTACAGAAATATGAAGTGAGCTCATGACAGTGCAAGGCACTGAAGGGTAACATGATTTTTAAATATAGCATGTGTGAATAGAGAACAAAAAAGGCAGAAGGCTTTGATCTCACTTAGAGCAATGCAAATAGGCCTTTGTCTGACATTGTAAAAGGACTTTAAAGTGGGTATAAATTACACTTGCTTCCACTTTAGGGCCTCTTCTTGCTGCTAGAGTAGTGTAAAGGTACCTTAGTGTAAATGAGAATCAGGCACAGAGTGAAAGAGGGTGTGTCTACACTATTATCTTTTACAGTGAATTAATTGATTGTCAGTTAAATTGAGGTATTTTGGGTGCCTGAAATGCCCTGCTGCTGTAGTTCTCAGCCTGGGACACTCTCTCACAGCCAGCTTACAAACGTGCAGGCCACACCTTGAGTGTCTTTGTGCTAGACAGCTCTGGTTCAGCAGCTCTGACCCCAGCAGCCTGTCTGCAGCCCCACTCTGGCTTCCTCCAGCCCTGGTTACAATCAGCACGGTGACCTCAACACACTCCCCAGTCCTGAATCTCCCTAAAACAGTGTGCCCTGAAATGTCCAGTCCTCACCTGAACTATTCAGAGAAATAGGTTTGTTGCTCCTTCATAGAGACAAAAGTGCATTACAGCTTATTAACTGAACTGGGGTAGATACCCCATTCCCTTCAAGCACACCACTGAGCTGGTTTATAGTGAAAATAAAACAAATTTATTAACAATATGACATAGGTTAAGTGATGCCAAGTAAAAGAAATAAAAGTCGAGATGATTAAAAGCAAATAAAAGTAAAAGCATGCACCTAAAGGGCTAAAACTTGATCTACCAAGGTACAGGTTTTGTTCAAGATGGTTTCTCTCACCATTCTTCCTTCTTCCCAGCCATGGCTGATTTTCCCTCAGTCAGGATCTTCCATAGAAGTACAAGATGCTGCCTTCCCTTGTCTTCCTGTGGAAAGATCTTTGCCTAAGTAGGTTTCTCACTTATATTCAGGCCCGGAGACTTCAGCCCTTCTTGGTTGAAGGACCGATCTTTCTCAGCTTACACGAGTTCTGGCCCCATGTGTTTATCTAGTGATGGATGCCAAAATGGTGTCTATTCTTGTTTATATCTTCCTAAATTCAATGACCTGGTTCTAGGAGGCAGGATGACCTCATGCTGTTCTTCCCTTGTTCCCACCCTCCTGATTTTTATGTAAATAGGGCTTCTGTTGTTTTTCATCACATCTTGCTCAGTTTCTTTGATACAAGTAGACAGCTGTGATGTTTCCCTCTGGGAGAGACCTTTTTCCTCTTTGGTCACAGACTGTAAAGTATAATATAAATAAGTATCGATAATTCCTTATGTAGTGTTAATACATACAGTTCACAGTGCTGTTGATCACCAGTGTGTTATAGGTTTCAGAGTAACAGCCGTGTTAGTCTGTATTCGTAAAAAGAAAAGAGAAAAGGAGTACTTGTGGCACCTTAGAGACTAACCAGTTTATTTGAGCATGAGCTTTCGTGAGCTACAGCTCACTTCATCGGATGCATAGGCTTTCATAAAATACCTCACTTGATAAACTGCATATACTGCAATATTATATACCCTCAATTGATTAAATTACTTATCACCTGAGGTTCAGACCCCTGGTCTTTATAGCCCAGGTAAAGTTTCTCTTCCCTGCTGGAAGCTGTTTCCTCCCCTGCATGGCTTTGTTTACCTGGTATATAAATAAGACCTTCATTGTGTCATTGTGACGACGGGACTGCTCAGAGAAGCAAATACACATTTCTTTGTCTCGGGCAGACCTATTTACCAACTCCCCCAACATGCCTGGCTTAAATACTTTTTAGTCATCAGTACAGCATTTATCCATAACTCTTAATACATGGCATGCACATGCATCATGCAAGAATATTAATGATTAGTGAGTTATTGGTTTTCCAATGTCACATTACATGACATCTTTTAGATACAGATAACTATAGTGAGTTGGGGTACACGGAGTTGGTCAGGCCAGCTGAAACTCATTAACTGATACCAGTGAACTCCTTGCCCTCTGGCACTTAGATGCTCTTATGGTCAGACCTCTCTTTCCTAAAAAGCTGCAGGAAGGTTAGTCGCTGATTGATCCATAGGCAGCAGGTCAGAGCCTTCCTTCCTGGACAGGGCATCTGCCACCATAGTTTCTTTCCCCTTTAAATAGGGGTTTTGGCATATTTTTCTGTTTAGTCTCCAGAACATAATATCAGAGAGTATCCATAATTTCTTCTTTGAATGATGGTCCTTACTGTATGCCACTGTGGATTATGCATGCACACCATGCGTTATGAAGCTGGAGAGTTTGAAAGTAGTGTCCATTGGTCCATGCATCTGTCCTGGTTCACCTTGTGCCTCTGACCGAGGTGATAAAGGGCAGGGTGGACTGACTGCCTCCAGTTCCTTCTCAATGCTGCATGGTCTGGGTTGGAACCATTAGTGTCCTCAGCTTTGGCTTCACGCTACAAAACAATTGCCATCTCAACTGCTTCATTCACAATTTAGATTTTGCATGGTCATGTTGGCAGCAATAATTTCATCTCTAGAAAAGGGCATGTGGTTCATGGCTCTTGATATGAAGGACACTTAGTTTCATGTAGATAGTATCAGAGGCATAGCCGTGTTAGTCTGTATCCACAAAAACAATGAGGTGGCACATAGATATTTTCCCCACATACAGACACTTTCTTGGATTTAAGCTAGGCTGTGACTATGTTCAATATAGAGTACTGCCCTTCGATGCAGCAGCCCCACCAGAGTCTTTACCAATGTATTTTCAGTCATAGCGGCTCATGTCAGACTTCATGGCCGCCCTGTCTTTTCATTCCTTGTTAATTAGCTCCTTGCTGCCAAATCTCACCAGGAAGCCTATGTATCAACCTCTCTGGTGCTCCACCTCCTTTCTTCACTGGGAATCAGTATAAACACACACAAATCTGGTCCCCCCCCCCCGACTCTAGACTTTATCAGGGCAGTCTTGAACTCTGTCACCCCAAGGGCATACCTGCCCACAGACAGGTTCCACACTATCAGCAGCGATTTCCTAGGTCTCATCACAAGGAGCCCTCAGGTACCGGTCAAAACATATCTTTCCCTATTCGGCCACATGGCTTTGTGCACTTACATCACCCTGTTCACAAGACTCCACCTTTAGTACCTGCAAACTTGGCTGCAGTCATGATACTCCCTGAGCTGCCATTCCATGAACCTTGTGGTGACAGTCCCGACCAAGCTACTGTCCCCCCTCCTATGGGGGACACATCCCAATTACATATATGTGGGGGTCCCTTTTCTCCTGTCTTCTCCAGAGAGAACCATAATTATGGACACATCCCTGCTAGTTTGGGGAGCCTATATGAACAGCCACACAGCTCGAGGGGCTAGTGTACCTTGAAAATCCAGGATGCACATCAATATCCTGGAATTATAAACAGTACGGAGGGTGTGAGAATACTTTCTCCCCTTCATCCACTCTCACTGTGTCCTTATAATGTCGACAACTTTATGACTGTCTTCTACCTCAGCAAGCGAGGGGGAGTGAGATCGGCCTCCCTGTGTGCAGAAGCAATCCACCACTGGAATTGGTGCATAAGCAATCACATCACACTATGACCCGCTTACCTTCCAAGAAAGCTGAATGTGCTCTCTGACTTCCTCAGCAGACACTTTACACTGAACCACGAGTGGGAACTTCACAACATTTTCACTCTATGGCAGTGGTTGGCAACCTGGGGGCTGCACACGGGCTGCCAGACTGTTTGTTTACATTTGCACGGCCGCCTGCAGCTCCCAGTGGCTGTGGTTCGCCGTTCCTGGCCAGTGGGTCTGGTGGCCCGCCAGTGGATTACCCTGACGGGCTGCAGGTTGCCCACCACTGCTCTATGGGGAACTCCAACCACAGTCACTTCTCAAACAAACAGCAGATATACCACAAATTGCTCCAGAAGGGCCCTAGGTCATCACTCCCCAGGTGATGCTTTGCTACTTTCCTGGTCAGACCAGTTCAATTATGCCTTCCCTCCACCGCTGCTCCTGCCGTGAGTCCTACACAAGATCCAACAGGACAGAGCCAGAGTCATCTTGATCGCCCCCTTCTGGCCTAGATAGTTCTGGTTCCCCAACCTCTTGTGTGTCTCATCTTGCCCACCGATTATCCTCCCAACATACCCCAAGCTCCTGACCCAGTGCAATGGCAAGACCAGACACCACAATCCATGACTGCTCCACCTCATATTTGGATGGTATCATCTCTAGAACATTCATGCTCCTCAGCTGTATGAGAGATCCTCTCTAATAGCAGAAAGGATTCCACAAAGAAATGCTACCTAGCTAAATGCACTCCTGAGGGAATTCTGCGCCAAAAAATAAAAAATTCTACAAAATTCTGCAAATTTTATTTGTCAGTAAACAAATGTGGCTCCAGCATGGCAGTGGGGAGCACAGACAACAGGCTGCACTGAGCTGGGAGATCACCCGGAAGCCCCCAGCTCCCCTTGTACAGGGACTTGGCAGTGAGGCTGTACCTGACCCTGACATAGTGCAAGGGCCGGGCCTGCCCCAGAAACACCCCTGGACCCTGCCCCTCTGCGCCAGGTGCCCCAGGTGCGGGTGGGCAGGCTCAGCCCCTCAGGATCCAAGTGTGGAGGGGCTTAGTGTGTGGGGTATCCAGGTGTGGGGCGAGAAGTTTCTGTGTGGGGAAATCTGGGTGCGGGCGGCTCAGTGGGAGATCTGGATGCACAGAGGCTCATTGGGGGGTTCTGGGTGCAGGGGCAATGGACTCTGCAGGGGATCCAGGTGAAGGTGGTTGGGGCTCAGCGGGGGGGGGGCTGGGTGTCGGGAGATGGGGCTTGGCGGGGGGTTCAGTGGGGGAGTCCGGGTGCTGGGGGAGTGGGGCTTGATGGGGGGGGTCCAGGTGCAGCTATCTGGGGATCAGTGGGGCTGTGGGTGGGTCTTGTCGGGAGGGTAGGGGGGGTAGGGCTTGTCAGGGTGAGGGTTCAATGGACCTGCTTAACGTGGGAGTCCCAGCTGAGGGGATGCCACATTCCAAGCTCCTGCGATTCCCCTATCCCCTTTTCTTCTCCATCCTCCTCCCCTCACTCCCACATTCCCCTCTCCCTGCCCTATTCCACCCCCTTACTTCCCCACTGCCTCTTCCCCCACCCCCTCACCATGCCTTCCCTCATTTCCCCAGCCACCCTTACCCAGCCCCACTGAGGGCACTCACTGTTGCACCAAAAAAAGGAAGGCTGGGCAGCTCTGCGCTTGCAGAAATTTGGGGGGGGGGCAAGTAACCTCATATAGCCCCCCCATGTCTCACCTCTGTTTGGAGGGGGGCAATCCCCCCCCCAAAAAACTGCACCCATGGTTATCCCCGCATGGCTTCCCTTTGCTCCCCTGCCGTTTTCTGCAGGGAAGCATAGGAATTCTGTGGGGGGAGGAGGCTTTTTCTTCGGGTGCACACTCACTCAGAATCCCCCCAGGAGTATAAATGGAAACCCTTCTCATCTTGGGTGCAACAAAGTGGCATCCTATCAGAGACTTACAGATATTTTGGTCATCTTAACAATATCCTATCTTTAAAGACATAGGGTCTGTCCACCAGCTCCTTACGAATGCACTTATCTGCAATCAGTACATACCATCCCAACTACTCAGGACTACTTGATTTTCCACACTCTAACCAATAGATTATGGAAAGGCTCAATAAGGACTTTCCTGCCTGCTTAGAAGGTTCCACCCCAATGGAACGTGAATCTCTTTCTCTCAGTGCTAAGAAGGCCCCCCCTTTGAGCCTTTAGCTACTTATTGCATGTCCCTACTGTCCATGAAAGGAGTGGTGTAACGGGGTTGGCACCTGCCTCTTGTGAGTGGTCCCTTTGGCCGATTCAGTGTCTGCAATCTGAGTTTGGAACGGGGCAGCACCCACCTCTTGTGAGCGCCCCTCTTCTGGTCGGATATGAGTTGCTGCTTCTTAGTTCTTGATGATGGGGTGGCACCCACCTCTCGCGAGCGCCCCTGCCGATGGTTTCTTCAGCGTAGGAGGGCAGTGGAGAGCTGAGACTGAGAGGGAGGGGAAGGTTGCAGCAAACAGTCAATCAGCACAGGGCAGAGAAAGTCGAGTCAAACTTGTGGAAAGTTCTCTGAATGTCCCAAGGTCCCTGTGTTGGCTGCTTCTGCTTCTACTGGCTGGGGTTTCTGACTGGCTCTTCTCTGCAGTTTTCTCCCAAGCCCACTTAAGAGGGAGGTGGGGAAGCTACACCTGGGTCCTAGTGCCTCCAAGAGTTGCGTGTGAGGGGGTGTCTCTTCTGCACAGTTCTGTGTTCACAGGGTTATTGCGGGGAGGGATGGGCTCAGCTGGGCCCCATTTTACCCTCTTCCCCCAGTGCAGCATCCCCAGCTTTGGCTGCTTCTGCCCCTGCAGGCTGGAGTTTCTGGCTGGCTCTTCTCTGCAATTTTTTATTCAGTCTGATTACTATGAGTGTGGTTCTCAAAAGGTCTCCATCCTAGGAAAATCTTTGAAAGGAACAGAACCCTTTTTTAATAAAAATTTTGTGAAAGTGCCTTTTTAACACAGCCTTTCTTCAAACATTTAAAATAGTGACTGAGTCCTTTGTGATGCTACATTTCTTATAATTTATTACAATTCTGTGTACTAGTTCTAGGAATGAAATTTAGCAATAGGTACAGTTTTACTGGAAAACAGCACTACTTAATGAAATAGGGTGTTTATTTTATGCTTTTCTAGTCTTCTCTACTTTCCATAATGTCAGAGAATTAGATAAGTGGTATTTTTTAAGGTAACTACTCTCCTACGTTTTAGTTTTCCTGTTAAACGGTACCAATGAATCTCTTGGTTAGGATGAAAAGGATTGGAAAAGGCAAAAACTACTGTTGAATTTTCTTTCCTTTATAATAGGGCTTTATTTGTCCTCTGTGTATGAAATCTCATGGATCTGCTGAAGAACTTTTCAAGCACTATGAAGTGGTTCACGGATCTGGCATCGATTCAAGTCATGGAGGAGAAGAGCATCCTTCACCGAAAAGGTAGAACAATGTTAATTTGTGCATTTAGTCTTCTGTCTAATTACATTTAAGCATGTACTAATCTGAACAGTTAATTATTCAGTGAAGTATTTAAATCATAATGCCCCATTTCTAAAACCAATTAAAATATTAGTTTAATACTATGCTAGCTGATACTGGACTGGTGATAGATGAAAATTGGGTTTACATATTGATATTCGTAAAAAGAAAAAAGAAAAGGAGTACTTGTGGCACCTTAGAGACTAACCAGTTTATTTGAGCATGAGCTTAGCTCACGAAAGCTCATGCTCAAATAAACTGGTTAGTCTCTAAGGTGCCACAAGTACTCCTTTTCTTTTTTCTTTTTACGAATACAGACTAATACGGCTGTTACTCTGAAACCTGTCATATTGATATTGTTAATTCCATTGGTTGCCTTTGATCCTGTTGATCAGGAGGTGGTGTTGACTCTTATGTCTGTAGCTGGAGTTGATGGGGGTAGCTCATGGCTTGATTCCCTTCTTATTTGAGCATTCCGAGAAATTGATTTTGAGCTCTTGTTCCTTGTCTCTGAGGATTTGTTTATGCAAGGTTCCACCTTGTTTCCCCTTCGGTTCAATGGATATATGGGGCTGTTGTACATTTCAGCCTGTATTACTTCCATTTTATGCATTCCATGACTCTCGTCTTGGTTGTGCATAGCAATAAGATGGTGAGCCGCTTTTGAGTGTGGTCACATACTGTGTGAGAACATGGGATGCTAATATAATAAAGGTGTAGATTGTATAACTCTGCTGGGTTCAACTAATATCTTGACTAGCTGTTGTCTTAACCGTGGAGCAAACCCTCTGTGATTGATAAAAATAGTAAGCCAAAAATGATAAATAATTTAATTAAAACATCGATAACCTATTGAACTCATAAAGATGAAAGATAGGTTTTTTGTAAAGAAAAGAACATAAAATTTAACATGCAATGGCTATTAAGTTAGAGTCCATTGTGGGAAAATAAAAATATCCGAAACAAAATCCAAAACCTATTTGTGACTGTCTGTAGGAAGAAGGAGCTCCCATTTCTTTCCAATTGCAATTGGGATAGACCGAGAGCCATCTTGGGCATTGACAGAAGCAGGGCAGCAGGGCACAAAATGGCAGGGCAGGACATCCATCAAAACCCCATTGCTCACAGCCAGTGAGTGACATTGGAGATCTTCTTTTCACACACTGATCTGGAAGCTTTTCCTGACTGACAGTTCTCCAGTTGGCATGGGATCTTGATGACTTCACTCAGCTGAACATGCTCATTCTATTAAATTCGCTAGCTGTAGTGGAGCTGTCAAAGAGCCTTTCTCTGTAGCTCAGCAAAGGAAAGAGTACACGTTAACATTTGAGGCTTTTAATGTTTTGAATGTTTTTTAACATATTTCTCTTATTACAGGTAAAACAAATTATTTCTGCTCAAATTGGTGAAACAACCATTCAAATAAACTAATAAAAATGATTTTTCTAGGATATTTTTTAGAAAGTAACAAGTAGCATGACTTAATGGTGACATTAAAAATGAAGTAGGTAGGGCTAATATTAAATACCCTCCCCAGTCATTCATCAGTTAAGACTTGTGAACATAGGGGTGAAGGCTGGGGATTAGGCCTTTGGGAAGAAGTGTACTTTAAGATGTGGGTCTACTCTTAAAAGTGAGTCTGTACAATTGGCATTGTAGGTTTCCATGTTTATTTTCATCTGCTTATCAAATGTGCTCAGTTTGCAGGTAAAAAGATGGGGATTCTTTTGTTCGCTTTTTTTTTCTGTCTACGTGCCAGCCCTGCAAATTCAGCGTAGTCTCTGAGAGTCAAGCTGAGTCCTTTCCATCTCGTGTATCATCACCAGTAATTAATAAAGGTTCTATAGGTCAAATTGTGCCTTCAGTAACACCTTGTCTTCAGTGTGGTTGCACAGGTGTAACTGACTGGAATGCAGTAAACAATTCTGTCGATGATACACAAGATGGATTGAATCCACAGCTCATTCAGTCTTAGTTTTGTTGTTTTGAGGGGAAAGAAGACAAAGAATAATACAAATTTACTTTGATCACTAACGTGAGTAGATGTGACCCTCAGTACACATTGGGAACAGATTTGCTGAGTAAGATAATGTTTTTATAGTCATTGTCACACATCACATAAAAGAGGAACTTAAAGTATATCTGGATCAAGGATGATATATCAGATTTAGGGGGGCTGCAGACAGAAGTGGGAGAAGGACTGGGAGTCATGTAGCTCAAGGGGAGCAAAAAGAAATAAGAGTTCTTGTATACAAGGGCTTGTATACACAGAAAAGATTTACCAGTTCTTAAGATGATATAGTTATACCAGTATAATTCCCTGTGTGGACACCCTTTTAGTGCAGAATAAGAGTGGCCTTTTCAGTTTAACATAAACCTCTTTCCAGAGTGACATAAGCATAAATGAGGAAAAAGACTCTCTTTTACTGAAATGAGTGTCCACATAGAGAGTTATACTGGTACAGTATAAATGTATTGGTTTAACTTCGTGCCTCAAGTTATACCAAATAAAGATTTCCATTTAGACAAGGCTTAGAAAGGTGAAATATAGCTAACTATTTTGGAATTGGGCCAGGAAAAGCACATTATTGTGAAAAGTGCCATTTTTTTTAGTAAAAGCCAAGGTGTGAATTTAAACTGACATAGTTATATCAGTATAACCCCTCTGCGTGAACACTTTTGTTCAAGTATAAGAGAGCTTTTTCAGTTTAGCTTAAACCTCTTCCCAACTGACACAAACTAAACTAAAAAAAGCCATTTTTACAGAGAATAAGTGTGTCCACATGGGTGGTTATGGTGTTATAACTATATCTGTATGAATATGTCAGTATAACTGGTCAAACATTCCTGTGTAGAGAAGACCTAAATCCCATTATTGCTTTAAATAGATAACTTACAATATGGACATAACTAGTGAGACACTAATAATATTTATCAGAGATTTTCTTTTTTATTTAGTGACCCTGAATTGTTGTGTAGTGTTTTTTGTATCATCCTTTCATTGTGACTGGGGCCTCAGATTATTACTGCATACCAATAATAAGAGTAAGAAATAATGTGGTGTTGGCAGTAATATGGCTGCTTCATTCCACATTAAGGGTGGCTGCGTTTCAGTGATGTGATGTGATCCTTATGTGTATAGTTTTCTAATTCATCAAAATGAATTGAGATTTTAGAAAGGTGCTATGCAAACTGATTAATAACCATTTCCTCCTCATATTTTGTTTTCCTGGGCGACTAGAACATCAGGCTTCTGAGTGAAATTTGAGAGTTACAAGCCCCAGGGTTTTGAATGTCAGCGCACTCAGGCCCTCAAATTGGTATAACTATTGGGCACATTGAATTGCTTCTTGGGTTAAATATTATATAATTGCATATTTCAGACCAAATAAGGTAGCATACTCCTAGCATTGTCCCTTGACATTATATGGGAAATGAGGGGGAACGAACCTGCACTTTTAATAACATGGACTATAACACAGCTAAACATTTTAATACACTATCTTGCAATCCTAAAGTTCTATTATTTAGTTGATACAATCCAGTAAAACAGAATATAGGACTAAATCAAGTTTATTTGCATATTTAACCCTTCTACTGTTTTGGGGTCTGACCCCAGTGCACACAAAAATTTAAATAAAAATTGGTGTGACAAACCTGTACTTCTTCATACGTTAAGTATGCTCAAATTAGGATGGGGTCAATCTTCCCACATTGGTTTTATTATCTTATCTTTTGTGATTTTTGTGTAGCAAAAAAAAGTCACCAAAAAGGTAACGGGGTCAGTTAGAATCATAGAATATTAGGGTTGGAAGAGACCTCAGGAGGTCATCTAGTCCAATCCCCTGCTCAAAGCAGGACCAACAGCAACTAAATCATCCCAGCCAAGGCTTTGTCAAGGCAGGCCTTAAAAACCTCTAAGGATGGAGATTCCACCACCTCCCTAGGTAACCCATTCCAGTGCTTCACCACCCTCCTAGTGAAATAGTGTTTCCTAATATCCAACCTAGACCTCCCCCACTGCAACTTGAGACCATTGCTTCTTATTCTGTCATCTGCCACCACTGAGAACAGCCTAGCTCCAACCTCTTTCGAACCCCCCTTCAGGTAATCAAATCCCCCCTCACTCTTCTCTTCTGCAGACTAAACAATCCCAGTTCCCTCAGCCTCTCCTCATAATTCATGAGCCCAGCCCCCTAATCATTTTCGTTGCCCTCTGCTGGACTCTCTCCAATTTGTCCACAATCTTTCTGTTGTGGGGGGACCAAAACTGGATGCAGTACTCCCAGGTGTGGCCTCACCAGTGCTGAATAGAGGGGAATAGTCACTTCCCTCGATCTGCTGGCAATGCTCCTACTAATACAGCCCAATATGCCATTGGCCTTCTTGGTGACAAGGGCACACTGCTGACTCATATCCAGCTTCTCATCCACTGTAATCCCCAAGTCCTTTTCTGCAGAACTGCTGCCTAGCCATTCGGTCCCTAGTCTGTAGCGGTGGATGGGATTCTTCCTTCTTAAGTGCAGAACTCTGCACTTGTCCTGGTTGAACCTCATCAGATTTCTTTTGGCCCAATCCTCCAATTTGTTTAGGTCACTCTGGACCCTATCCCTACCCTCCATCATGTCTACTTCTCCCTGCAACTTAGTGTCATCTGCAAACTTGCTGAGGGTACAATTAATTCCATCATCCAGATCATTAATAAAGATGTTGAACAAAGCCGGCCCCAGGACCAACCTCTGGGGCACTCTGTTTGATACTGGCTGCCAACTAGACATCGAGCCGTTGATCACTACCCGTTGAGCCCGACAATCTAGCCAGCTTTCTATCCACCATATAGTCCATTAATCCAATCCATATTTTTTTAACTTGCTTGCAAGAATACTGTGGGAGACGGTATCAGAAGCTTTGCTAAAGTCAAGATATATCACATCCACCACTTTCCCCATATCCACAAAGCCAGTTGTCTCACCATAGAAGGCAATCAGGTTAGTCAGGCATGACTTGCACTTGGTGAATCCATGTTGACTGTTCCTGATCACCTTCCTCTCCTTCAAGTGCTTCAAAATGGATTCCTTGAGGACCTGATCCATGATTTTGCCGGGGACTGAAGTGAGGCTGACTGGTCTGTAGTTCCCCGGGTTCTCTTTTTTCCCTTTTTAAAACTATATATGGGCACTATATTTCCCTTTTTCCAATCATCCAGGACTTCCTAGTTAGACCGCCTCAATGTTAGTCAGTGGGAAAAATGAAAGTACTACATTTCCAAGGTCTTTGGTGGTTTCCTGCACCCCAAATACATAAACAAAAATTAAATAAAACATGATAGGCAAGCCACTGACTCTTTTTTCCTTTAGGTATTCTCAAAGTATGATAAGGAGAGCTTGTTAGCATTGGTTTTATCTTCATACTCTATTGTGGTTTTAGTGTAGCAAAAAGGGTCATTCAAAAGTTATTGGGGTCAGTTAGACCTGAATTTAATTATGCAACTATTCCAGCACAGATGGTTTTTATGTTGAGGCAGCAGTTATGATATGATTATATCAGTCTTTCAGCATTGTTTGTATCTTCACTGTTTCAGTGTTTTTTGTCTTCCCCCTCCTACCCAAAAAAAGTACCAAAAGGTTCTTGGGGATCTGTGAGACTTCAGATAACATTTGCCTCATGTATCATCACAGTTGTCCAGCAAATTGAGTTTCTTTGAAGATAATGCCATCAAATTGGTTTCCTGGGACACCTACAGTTGCTAGGAAGAGTTTCTGGGGAAGCAACAATTGTCAGATACATTTTCTGACAAATCCATGCTTGACAGATGCTGTGGCTGGGGCAAAGACACACTATTGGATTGCACATGCACACTGCATGTCTGAAGGCAAATGTTGTTTAGATTTTGTTGAATCACAAGTGGCATAATACATCTTCGAATAAGAGACGAATGTTTCTCAGGGACCTGGGTACAGAAATTTTTAGTGCACTGGTACATGAAAGGAAAATTCCAGCCTTTCCTAAGGCTTCTAGGGAAGTAGTGTCCAGTGTCCTGGATACTGATTCAGAGACTAATGGGGAAAATGTTGCATCTGTTCCAGGGAATGAGATAGAAAAACACACAAAAAATGTGTGAAGTTTAAAAACTTACTATTCTTAGAACATATGTCACCTGTTAGCTCCATTTGTTCAAAGAAGTAGGCCATTTATTGCAACTTTGCTGTGTTTGTGCCTTTTATATTGTTGCTGTTGCTATCTATTTTTGTTGTCTAAACATGGAGTCAGTTAGCTCCCAATACCTGTGGAGTGTGTTCCTTTCTTAAAAACGTGTTTCATCATGGGGTCAGTTCGACCGCAACACAAGTACTGCGTAAAGTGCTTCTTCTTCGAATAATGTCCCTAGGGCTGCTCCACTGCAGGTGTGCTTGCATCTCTGTGCTGTTGTTCGGTTGGGAGGTGAATCAATTAGTTCATGTGAAACAGGGAGGTTACCTTAGGAATGCATTTTGGATGTGGCCTGAGTGTAACCTTGTCCCGAAAGAATACCGTGTAGGGGGGAGGTGCACTGGAGCCGCTATTTCTTCTGGCCAAAGTAATTGCTGTCAGGAAGGCCGTTTTCACTGAGAGGTATGTAAGTGAATAGGTGGCCCTGGGTTCAAAAGGAGGCCTAGTCAGTCATCTCAACACCAGGTTTAAGTCCCATGTGGGAGTAGGAAGTCAAGGGGGCTTAGCACACTGACTAGCCTCATGGTGCAGCACAAGGAAAGACAGTGCATGTGTGGGCGTAATGGACGCTGCTACTGAAGTTCTCTGATCAGCAGCCCAGAGACGCAAGCACACCTATAGTGGAGCACCCATAGAAACACACATCTCGAAGAGTTGTCATTACTGCACAAGGTGAGTAACTTCTTCTTCTGAATCTAGAAAGTTTTAACTTATTCATAATTTTATAGTTCACTGGTTACAAGTAAAGTCAGCTTGAAATGCATCCCATGTGTTATCTCCAATTTTCACATATTAGGGGTCTCCAAGACCCCAATATGGAAATAGTTGGGTTATTTTTGGTCCAATACGAGGGTTAAAAGAAAACTCCATAAACCGTAATGCAATTACTCATTCTGAGAATAGACCAAATACATTAGACTAAAAATTATTAAGATATTTAAGGTGACTAAGCACTTTTAAAATCTGGTGATTAGTGTGAAAATGAGATAATGTATGGCAGTTCAGTTTGTATTAAATTAAAAAAAATAAAAAATGTAAGACTGTATTAAGACACTGATCAAATGTGAGGTGTCCTGTATCCAGCTTATGTAATAATAAAGCTGAATAGGAGCTATTACATGTACTGGAAGTTTAATCAACAAAATTTAACAATGACTTAATTCATTTCTCAACTCCCGGATCTTTATTCAGCAATGAAATATCACTACTCCGACAAGAAATTCAAGACTTGCAAGCTTCACTTAAGGTTGGAAATTAATTTTATTTGAATATAGTTCATGGTTTCAAATTGTGAACTGTGCTAGCAGCTTAAATTGTGAGTTTGTAATACACTTTCTCTTCCCGGCCCCCCCTTGTTTAGGAGGAGAGATGGTACTCAGAAGAGCTGAAGAAAGAATTAGAAAAAGTGCAGCGGCAGCAAGTAATTGCTTTAAAATACTTGAAGCAGGTTTACAACAAGCAGTTTATTATCATCTTTGACATTGAAGATTAATACCTTGTTGTAAGGCACGTGGCCCAATTCAATTAGTTCCATAAATTGATTCCTGAAGTGTTTTAAAAAATCGGTTGTCTATACAGTGAAATAACTGTGAATGAGGTTAAAGGGATGGTAAAGGTGCTATGATTGTTCATGACTACATGGTCGTTAATTTCCAGTCAGATTTTTCCTCACAGTATGCTCATTCAGACCATGCCCAGGTTATCTGTCTCTTCACTGTTATTGCATCTATTTGAGAAGTTGTAGTTTTATTGCTTCCAAAGTATTTCTGAAAATGGCAATATAATCTTAAAAACCTCCAAAATCTTCTCCAAAAACATCCACCAAACAAAGTTAATTGTAGCCTCTTTCACCTTATTAAACTTCCCTCCTGAAACAATGGAACTCTAATTTATTTCCATATATAGAAGAGTTACTTCAGAACTGATTTATACAAACCTCAGAAATAGAAATTAGGGGTGAATTTCGCTCTATATGTGAAGGATTAAAAGTATAGAATTGCTTGAACCTTTTGGGAAAATCTCTCTTTCCTTTCTTTGCTGCTGCTCCTTTTGCATGTAATAGTGCGTATAACAACATATATTGCTGTAGAGGCAGATTTCAGTATAACAGAAGGCTCGTTAGCATTGGAGTCTTGCTGTTCTGAATCAGTATGATAGCTAAGTGATATAAGATGATGGAAAGTCGTCTTGGCCTTTTCTGTCCTAAATTGCTCTGCAGCATTGAAGCACATAAGTCTATTTTTGTAAACTTTCTAGAGGCTTCAAGTATGGAATTCTTTCAAATGTTCAGGAAATGTCTGCTATTGAAACTTTTGTTATTACCTTTACTGTCTAGTGACACACTTATTCTTCATTTTTTCTTTTCTTAAGGAATCTAAGCCTGATGGAGTGACAACTTCTGCATCTACAGGTGAGAAATATTTTAATAGAGAAGTTTCTACATTGCATTGAAATACTACAGTACTGTATGTTAGAAAGATTAAGTTAAGTGAAACTTCAGACTGGATGAAAAATACTTTTTCCTATATTGAAAGGCTAAAATGGTACAATTATGTAATGTCTTCTCTTGCCTACATTTTTTTCAATAAGTTTAGAGGGACACGAAAGGTTGCCTAATTCATTTTTAGAGTAAAGAAACATTAGAAAGAGGTTGATTGGTTCCATCATTTCTAGGATAAAGGAGGTGAAATTATTGTGATCATAAAAGTAATTCTGATCATGGTTTTGATTTTTGAACATGTTCTTAATCATTTTAGATATCCAAACAGCCATTGTGCTGAGGAAGACAGAGTGTTGACATTTGAATTACACCAATTGTCCATGCTCATTCCGTTGATTTCAGTGCCAGTCTTCCCTGCTTGCTGCCAAAGAAAACACTTTTTTTAAAAATCTGCATGTTTATAATTTTTTTGTTCCATGTTATATTTGCATGAGACACTCATGGAATAATAACTTTCTTATGTACACACACAATCTCTGGCTGATCCTTATTAATTAACTTCTGACTGCACCTCAGGGCTCAGAAATTAGCAGTGTACAAAAAGTGACCAAAATGGATAAACTAATTTCCAATGGTTAGCTAGATTATGAGCTCATTCCTCAAAATGCTGTGCTCACCGTCCTGTTCCAGCAAAGCACTTGAGCACATGTTTAACTTTAAGCATATGAACAATCCTATTGAAGATTAAGTGAGCTTTGGTGAGTTATTCATTTGTAATACTCTTTTATCAACACGAGTTTCTGTATAACCTCTGATTTTAGTTTTTTCAATAAATACTGCTGTTTTTGAGCTAGAAACATTAGAACGGCAACTCGAAGAGACCCAAGTAGAAAATTTTAATATTAAGCAGATGAAAGACCTGTTTGAGCAAAAAGCCGCACAGCTGGCTACTGAAATTGTAGGTAAGTACATAAAATTATTATGCAATCGGTTCTTCTTTTAATTAAAACCTGAATGAATGATCTTTTGCATAACTTCCTTCTTAACTAGATATTAAGGCAAAGTATGATGAGGAAATGAGTCTTCGAGAAAGTGCAGAGCAGAAAGTGACAAACCTGATGCAAGAACTACAGAAAGAGAGAGCCATAATAGAAGATTTAAAGACTGAACTGGTAATTCATACCACATTTTTTATTATTTATTTATTTATTGATTATGCCTTTCCCAAATGAGAAGGAGAGGGTTTTCAGTCATTTGCCCATTCTAAACATAACCTTAAAATAGACTATCATTGTTTACTTGGACAGTGATTTATTTGTGAGAGGAAGAGGGGCTCAGAAAATCCCCTCTTCTAAACTATCTATTCCATTGCTCTAGACTTCCAATAACTTCCCAGCCAAGGAATGTATGTTCTGCCTGCTCTGGTTATTCAGTGATTTGCATTATTGTTAGGTATGTATGACATGATGCTTGTTTGTGCTCTGTTCAGAGGCTTGTGTGTGGCTTCCCTCATTTCAGGACTTTCATAAACAAAATATTAATCCTCATACGTGTTTTACTTAGGCCTAATTTTGCAACCCTTACTGACTATGATTAGAATATACTCATGTGAATAGATCCATTGTTGTTGACTTCAATGGGTGTCTCTATATTAGCCTTTTGCCCCTCATGTTTTTCACTGTTGCTGCCACCGGGCAACTGCATTCGTAAGAGCAGCTCTGCTCAGACCTCGGTGATGTGCTGGTTGAAAGGCTGGCAGCTGTCATCACTTTGTCTACACTGGTGTTACTGTTGTTGCTCTTGGCTGCCCAGGGCACATGTATTCCAATAGTGTGGCTCCACAAAGGCAAAATACTAAAGAAAAGTTATTCCTAGTAACCCTTTTTCACAATCATGGTCTCAGAAGAAGCTACCCAGCAGCCTTTCTTCTATATAAAGAAAAGCAGAGTAGCCAGGAGGTGTCTTCTAGCCTCCTGTCATCTTCATTCACTCACTCAGCTGTGAAACTTGGACTCTGGATTTTTCTTTTCCTCTTCTGTATTGCTGTTGATTAGTGGCCTTTCTTCATTCCTCTGTCCACCCCTTCCTGCCACGGCAATCCTTCAGCTGCCCAACCTCACTCTCCTGGCCATTGTGCTTCTGTCCCTCCTTCTCCCCTTCCTCTCTGACTCCCGTCTCATCTTTATTCTCTTTCCTGTTCCCTGTCCAACACAGCCCCCTTCCTCCCACTTCAGCTCCAAGTGCTACTTTCCACTCCAAAAGCTCACCTAAAACATTTTTTGGGGTAACACACATAAAACAAATATGTAAACAACCCATGCAGTGGTGGTGTTGCTGTGTTGGTCCCAGAATATTAGCAAGACAAAGTGGGTGAGGTAATATCTTTTATTGGACCAACATCTGTAGGTGAGAGAGACAGGGTTTGAGCTCCATAGAGCTCTTCTTCTTGTGTGGGAAATGTATTCAAAATGTCAGAGCTAAATACAAGGTGGAACAGATTGTTTACATAAATAGCTAACACATATTTCAAGGGACCATTCAAGGTAAAGTGACCTGTTAACAGCTCTCCAGTCATGGGGAGGGAGAAGCTGGAGGTGGATTTTGTGGGTTATAGGTTGTTGTAATAAGATGTAAATCCAGTGTCTCTATTCGGACTATAATTTTAGTGTCGAGCAAAATTATGAATTTAAGTTCCCACGCATGTCTTTTGAAGGTGTTGTCGAGGTTTAATCATAAAATATCAGGGTTGGAAGGGACCTCAGCAGGTCATCTAGTCCAACCCCCTGCTCAAAGCAGGACCAATCCCCAGCTAAATCATCCCAGCCAGGGCTTTGTCAAGCCTGACCTTAAAAACTTCTAAGGAAGGAGATTCCACCACCTCCTTAGGTAATGCATTCCAGTGTTTCACCTCCCCCCTAGTGAAAAAGTTTTTCCTAATATCCAACTTAAACCTTCCCCACTGCAACTTGAGACCATTACTCCTCGTTCTGTCATCTGCTACCACTGAGAACAGTCTAGATCCATCCTCTTTGGAACCCCCTTTCAGGTAGCTGAAAGCAGCTATCAAATCCCCCCTCATTCTTCTCTTCCGCAGACTAAACAATCCCAGTTCCCTCAGCCTCTCCTCATAAGTCACGTGTTCCAGTCCCCTAATCATTTTTGTTGCCCTCCGCTGGACGATCTCCAATTTTTCCACATCTTTCTTGTAGTGTGGGGCCCAAAACTGGACACAGTACTCCAGATGAGGCCTCACCAATGTCGAATAGAGGGGAATGATCACGTCCCTCAATCTGCTGACAATGCCCCTACTTATACATCCCAAAATGCCATTGGCCTCCTTGGCAACAAGGGCACACTGTTGACTCATATCCAGCTTCTCGTCCACTGTAACCCCTCAGTCCTTTTCTGCAGAACTGCTGCCTAGCCATTCGGTCCCTAGTCTGTAGCGGTGCATGGGATTCTTCCGTCGTAAATGCAGGACTCTGCACTTGTCCCTGTTGAACCTCATCCGATTTCTTTTGGCCCAATCCTCCAATTTGTCTAGGTCCCTCTGTATCCTATCCCTACCCTCCAGCGTATCTACCTCTCCTCCCAGTTTAGTGTCATCTGCGAACTTGCTGAGAGTGCAATCCACACCATCCTCCAGATCATTTATGAAGACATTGAACAAAACCGGCCCCAGGACCAACCCTTGGGGCACTCCACTTGATAGCGGCTGCCAGCTAGACTTGGAGCCATTGATCACTACCCGTTGAGGCCGACAATCTAGCCAGCTTTCTATCCACCTTATAGTCCATTCATCCAGCCCATACTTCTTTAACTTGCTGGCAAGGATACTGTGGGAGACCATGTCAAAAGCTTTGCTAAAGTCAAGGAACAACATGTCCACTGCTTTCCCCTCATCCACAGAGCCAGTTATCTCGTCATAGAAGGCAATTAGATTAGTCGGGCATGACTTGCCCTTGGTGAACCCATGCTGAGTGTTCCTGATCACTTTCCTCTCCTCTAAGTGCTTCAAAATTGATTCCTTGAGGACCTGCTCCATGATTTTTCCAGGGACTGAGGTGAGCCTGACTGGCCTGTAGTTCCCAGGATCCTCCTCCTTCCCTTTTTAAAATATGGGCACTATATTAGCCTTTTTCCAGTCTTCCGGGACTTCCCCCGATAGCCATGAGTTTTCAAAGATAATGGCCAATGGCTCTGCAATCACATCCGCCAACTCCTTTAGCACTCTTGGATGCAGCGCATCCGGCCCCATGGACTTGTGCTCGTCCAGCTTTTCTAAATAGTCCCGAACCACTTCTTTCTCCACAGAGGGGTGGTCACCTCCTCCCCATGCTGTGCTGCCCAGTGCAGTAGTCTGGGAGCTGACCTTGTTCGTGAAGACAGAGGCAAAAAAAGCATTGAGTACATTAGCTTTTTCCACATCCTCTGTCACTAGGTTGCCTCCCCCATTCAGTAAGGGGCCCACACTTTCCTTGACTTTCTTCTTGTTGCTAACATACCTGAAGAAACCCTTCTTGTTACTCTTAACGTCTCTTGCCAACTGCAACTCCAAGTGTGATTTGGCCTTCCTGATTTCATTCCTGCATGCCCGAGCAATATTTTTATACTCTTCCCTTGTCATTTGTCCAATCTTCCACTTCTTGTTAGCTTCTTTTCTGTGTTTAAGATCAGCAAGGATTTCACTGTTAAGCCAAGCCATATTTACTATTCTTTCTACACATCGGGATGGTTTGTCCCTGTAACCTCAATAAGGATTCTTTAAAATACAGCCAGCTCTCCTGGACTCCTTTCCCCCTCACGTTATTCTCCCAGGGGATCCTGCCCATCAGTTCCCTGAGGGAGTCAAAGTCTGCTTTTCTGAAGTCCAGGGTCCGTATTCTGCTGCTCTCCTTTCTTCCCTGTGTCAGGATCCGGAACTCGACCCTCTCATGGTCACTGCCTCCCAGGTTCCCATCCACTTTTGCTTCCCCTACTAATTCTTCCTGGTTTGTGAGCAGCAGGTCAAGAAGAGCTCTGCCCCTAGTTGGTTCCTCCAGCACTTGCACCAGGAAATTGTCCCCTACACTTTCCAAAAACTTCCTGGATTGTCTGTGCACCGCTGTATTGCTTTCCCAGCAGATATCATGGTGATTGAAGTCTCCCATGAGAACCAGGGCCTGCGATCTAGTAACTTCTGTGAGTTGCCGGAAGCAAGCCTCTGAAAGAAAGAAAAGGAAAGAAAGTTTCCTTTGAGGAAGAGGACAGATAGGTCAGATATAGAGCGATCGCTTTTGTGAAAAGTGTTCACCCATGGGTGATACCATGTTTTTGTCTTTTATCGTTTTTCTGTGAGAGTTCATTCGAGAACATAGTGATTGTCTCATTTCACCCATATAGTTGTTATTGGGGCATTTATTGCACTGGATGAAGTACACCATATGTTGTGATAGGCATGTGTAGGACTCATGGACCTTGAAATGTGTGTTGTGGGGCGTGTTGATTATAGCAGAAATGGAGATATGTCTACAGTTTTGCATCTGTTCTGACAATGTCTGGTGCTACTTTGAGTTGGTGGGCCCTGATCTGCAGGGAGCTTGCGTCTGATGATGAGCTTGGAGAGGAGTTGGGGGGTTGTTTGAAGACCAGAAGAGGAGGTTCAAGAAAGGTTTATTTCAGGATGTTGTCCCCATTGAGTATGAGTTGTAATTGTTTGATGATATACCCCGTATGGGTTTTAGTGTGGTGTGGTAGGTGGAAAGTAGAGTTGTGTGGTCAGAGGGGGTTTTATTTCTATATTGAAGCAGGTTCTCTCAGGGTGTTTGGATGGCCCATTCCATGATGCTATCTACTTCTCTGGTGGAGTGTCCTTGCTTGGTGAAGGTGGTTTTAAGTGTATATATCCTGGACTTTCTCTTCAGAGCACATTCTGTGCTATCTGAGTGCCTGGCTATAGAAAACGGATTTCTTGGTGTGTCTGGATATGTGAAAATAGGTGTGGTGATCTGTGGATTTATTGTATATAGTTGTCTGTAGGCTTCCATTGTTGAAACTGGTTGTGATACCCTGGAAGTTGATGCTAGTGTGGGAGTGTTCTAGAGCAGGGGTTCTCAGTCTTTTTCTTTCTGAGGCCCCCCCAACATGCTATAAAAACTCCATGGCCCATCTGTGCTACAACAACTGTTTTTCTGCATAAAGAAGCCAGGGCCAGCATTAGGGAGTATCAAGCAGGGCAATTGCCCGTGGCCCCACACCATGGGGCCCTGCAAAGCGAAGTTGCCTGGGCTTTGGCTTCAGCCCTGGATGGCTGGGCTTGTAACCCTGGGCTTCAGCCCCAGGCGGTGGGGCTTCGGCTTTCTGCCCTGGGTCCCAGCAAGTCTAATGCCGGCCCTGCTTGGTGGACCCCCTGAAACCTGCTTCGGGCCCCTGGACCTCTGGTTGAGAATCACTGTTCTAGAGAGAGTTTAGTGGATGGGTGGTGGTTGTTGACGTTGTGGAGGAGTTTAGGTCATTTGTGTAGAGGATAAAAATGTCATCCATGTATCTCAGGTATATCATTGGTTTCATGGTGCATTTGTTCAGAAATTCTTCAAGGTGGCCTCTGAAGAGGTTGGTATATTGGGGAACCATCTTAGTAGCGATGGTTGTTCCCATGGTTTGGGCAAAGGGACTGTTTTTTTGCTGAATGTAAAATAGTTATGGGTGAGGATGAAATGGATGAGTTTGGCAATGTGCTTTGGGGTGGATTTCTGAATTCATAACTTTGCTAGACTCCAAAAAATCATGGCCTGAATAGAGATACTGAATTTATGGCTTATTACAGCAATCTATAACCCACTAACCCTTCCTTCCCGCAACTTCCCTCTCCTTCCCCACTTTACCTTGAATGATCTCTGGAAATATGTGTTAACTACTAGGCTAAACAATCTGTTCCACCTTCCATTTAGCTGTGACATTGTGAGTACATTTCCCAAACCTGACAGAGTGCTCTGTGTAAGCTCAAAAGCTTGTCTATCTCATCATCAGAAGTTGGGCCAATAAAAGATATTACCTCACCCACCTTGTCTCTGTGATATATGGCTGGGATTACCACCCTGGCTGCTTTGCCTGTAAGGTTTATCTTTTCCTTCCACTCCTCATGTGTTCTGTTGTTCTTTTGTATTGTAAGCTCTTCAGGGCAGGGACTCTGTCTTTATGAATGTGAACAGAGTGCCTAATGCCTCACACCTGATTAGGGGCTTTGGGTGCTACAGCAATATATATAATAAAAACACTGATAAATAATATCATTCTCTGTTTAGATAAAAATGAAAGTGTATCTTAAAATAAAGAGTCTGGAAATAACTTAAAATAGTTTCAGCAGGAAATCTTAAGAAATGAATTTGGAAGCTTTTGCAGAGAGTGAATATGAAGCGATACTGAAAACATATGTGTCAGTATTAGAAATCCTTATAGGTAGTAATTATTGTTATGCTGCCTTTCAGCTGCAAAGACCTGGTGTGGAGGATGTTTCTGTTCTAAAGAAGGAGCTGGTCCAAGTTCAGACATTGATGGACAAGATGACTTTGGAGCGTGAGAGAGAATCAGAGAAGCTGAAAGATGAGTGCAAGCGTTTGCAGGCAGAGTACGCGAACTCGGAGGTAATGAAGCCAAACAAAAAGGCTTAGAACATGTTTTAGCTTTGCCATGATTTTCATATGATAATGATGAATGTTGATCCATCACACTGAATAGAACTTTGCTTTCTTCCCTAACTAGTCTGGTAGGGAGTGTTTCATTAGATTAGAGTAGGTTGATAAAATCTGTGCATTGGTATCCAGACAATAAAATCTTTTTAAAAAAACTCTCTTTTTAGCATGAAAAGTTAGTTTTGTACAGCCATGTAGAGGAGAAGCAACCTCCCCTGCTGGCATATGTAGTGATCTCTCCAGTGAGGCAGGGAAACAGAGCAATAAATTTCTGCCTCAAAAAGAAAAAAAATATTTTGAGCTTTCCTAAATTGTGTACTGTAATACAGAGACAGAAACTAATTGTTACCTAAGGTTGTGGTTGCTACTTAACATTAAAATTGAAACATATGTTTACAAAACAGGGTTACAGTTTTAAATAACCTCCATAGCATATAAATATATGAAAATGAACCATTAATGCAAGGTAGATAACTATTTAAATGTTCTCACAGTTCATATAGTCCCTTAAATAAATGTACATGTGTTTGTAGAATATGCATTGTGATTTTTTTTAATCAGTGTAAATTCTGTGCCATTTTTCTACCCAGCATTAACCTATTAATCAGAAGCCTTTTGACACTTACCCTTTATCACATCTATATTTTGCATATAAATTACAAACCTTAAAATCACTCACATACTCCCCCTGCCCTCCTCCCCCCCAGTATCCTTCAGTTCACCTGCTCATTATTGGCCGTAGAAACCAACATTTTGCCTATTATCCTCCATATACAAACCAGAAACTAAGCTCTTGCCAGTCCCAACTACCTGTTTTGGCCAAGAGACTCCAATATATCATGTCTCATCCTTCATGGTCAGGCCAGAGACACAACTATTTTTCTTCGTCCACTATTCCATTCTGAGGTTGAAAACAAAATCTGTTACTTCCACCTTAATTATATATCCTGGAAATATATAGCCCTGTATCTCCCCATGCCCTTTTTTCCTGTTTATCCTTTCAAAGTGAGACTCCACGTTCCATATGAGATACAGATTGTAGGTGGGTTTTTCAGAAGTTTTTCAGAAGTGCTCAGTGCTGGCCTAACCAGCATCTGTTGAACTCAATGGGAGCAGAATTAGACCAATGTTGAGAGGTCTGAAAATACTTAACAATATTTCCCCAGTCATGCTCTACTCAATAGGGCACAGATCTCAGTATACCCTTTTGATTAAATGAAGCTACTACATTACCTAATTACCTAGGAAGAAGAGAAAGGGGGTCAAAGAAACTTGGAGAATGTTTGGTGTTTTCATCTGTAATCAGTGATTTCAAATATTCTCAAAACTGTTGTTGTTCCAATAAGCATTTCCTGTTAAATGTTAGGTGGGTAGATAATGGAAGTCTGAATTAAGGTTGTTTTTGGAATGTGCAATGTGATTTTATTTTTACACATGCATGTTTGTTTCAGAGAATATCTGAACTGTGAGGATACTTGAATACGTATCTACCTTCCTTTAACTATTCATTTGCAGACTTTTAAATGCTTAGGCTTTCTTAAACTGGAACAATCCTTGGTGTGAATATGTTTGCACTTCAGAGAGAGGTAGCAATCTTAACACCTCTAACCTTGTTGTAATTTTTGGCTTGGATCAAAAAATTTTGGTGAGGAGATGCTTGTGCTAAAAGTAACAAATTTATCTGTCTGTTAATTTCCTTCTTTTGAATATAGGGCCAATATGGAACTCAGGAGCTCTGCAAGGTCCCCACTCCACCATGACTATGTATTTCCCTATCTTGTACAGCTCAGATAAGCTTATATATTTTGCAAGTTACCCCAGTTCATGCTGTTCTAGAGACCTTTGCAATGGCGCAGAATAACTGACCCCTTTAAGCCCTCCCCCACCTCCCTCTCCTGGTTCATCTGCCCTGTGGAATTTCGGAGCTCTACAGATTCCAGCTCCTCCTTCCTTCCTCTCCCCTGCAGAGCTTTAGAGATGTGTGGAGTAACCAGTTCTCTCTGCCTTGTATGTTTCTAAACTCCTCAGGGTACCTGTCATCTTCTCTTCTTTCCTTGCCCTGCAGAGACTGTACAAGGCATTCATGGGGCCACATGAATTGTATAAAGAGTACAGTATTATACCAAACAATAAGTCCAGTATTTTCTTATTCAAGTTTTAAAATATTTAGACTGAGGAGAAGCCGTTCACAGGCTTGATCAAACATGTATGTGAAGAAAGGAGTGTTGCAGTTGGGGCCCTGAGTATACAGTAACTCCTCGCTTAACGTTGTAGTTATGTTCCTGAAAAATGCTACTTTAAGCGAAATGATGTTAAGTGAATCTAATTCCCCCATAAGAATTAATGCAAAATGGGGGGGATTAGGTTCCATGGAAATTTTTTTCACCAGACAAAAAACTATATTTTGTATATATGTATATACACTGTATAAGTTTTAAACAAACAGTTTAATATAGTACACAGCAATGATGATTGTGAAGCTTGGTTGAGGTGGTGGAATCAGAGGGTGGGATATTTCCCAGGGAATGGCTTACTGCTAAATGATGAACTAGGACTCTATGGAGATGGGGGGCAGGAGGACATGCCTGCTTGGCGGCTGCCACACAGGGAACTTAGGGGGGCATCCGGTCCATCCTGGTTCCAAGCTCCCACCAGCTAGCTCCAACGGGCTGCTCTTTCTGCAAGCAGTGGACAAAGCAAGTGGCTGCCAAACAACATTATAAGGGAGCACTGCACAACTTTAAATGAGCATGTTCTCTAAGTGATCAGCAATGTAACAATGAAACAGCGTTAACCAGGACAACTTTAAGTTGTTACTTTAATTGGTTATATGGCCATGTAAATTTCTGCCTCATTTTTGAGTATAGCACAATTGTACTTCAGAATTTAAGCTTTCATTTCAAAATGTTGGCTATCTAGTCTGTATGTTTCAAAGACCATCTGAAAGTGTAAACTGAACATAAAGTGATGTCTGCCAGATTTTGCAGAACTAGCTCTAACAGAAATATGAACTGTTGCTGTTCATCTTAATGGATGGAGTTACATATCAAAATGGCTAACTATTTCACTGCATATCATTTAGCAGAAACAATCTAATGTTTATTATCTCTCTTGTTGGATGTAGTAGCAGATATAGGGGAGAAGGGTTGCATTGGTGTCACTATGAGAGGTTTTAGAGTAGCAGCCGTGTTAGTCTGTATCTGTAAAAAGAAAAGGAGTACTTGTGGCACCTTAGAGACTAACAAATTTATTAGAGGATAACCTTTCGTGAGCTACAGCTCACTGTATACATCCGATGAAGTGAGCTATTGCTCATGAAAGCTTATCCTCTAATAAATTTGTTAGTCTCTAAGGTGCCACAAGTACTCCTTTTCTTTTTATTGGTGTCACTAGTTATTCCCATGCCTATGTATGGGAAATCTTGGTGGGGCTGGGGGAGGGAAATATTGACTAAATTTCCAGTCGTGTGTTTGCAGTGACATTAGCTATCTATGAAAAATTGGATCGGTACTATTTAAAGTGAACCAAAGACAATTGGTACAATTTCAGTGTTAAAGTACGTAGTGGTAATTCATTCTTCTATAAAATGTTGTTATCTCCTCTGCATCATAACCTTTAACATATCAGTGACTGTAATGTGAGACAGGTAAACTACATTAAAATAAAACTTTGCTGTCTATGAGAAGTGATATTAGATCGAACAGATTTTAAAATCAGTAGCTGAATTCCACTTAGCTTTTTAAAACTAATAAAATGTGTTTGTAAAAGTGCTAGATTGAGAATACTGGAAACTGAAGCTTCTACCCACGGAATGTATATAGTAATGGTGGTGAAAGCTTCCCCATGTCCGTAATTCAGCCCTGTTCTTGAGGGATCACTTCTGGGGCTGAGAGAGTAATTCAATCTCTGACTGTTCAGTCTGTGGAGCATGAGGGAGTTATCTGTATTATTTTCTGACAATCACATTTGCCTCAGTTTACCTGCTGGATATTATGCTGCCTGATTTCATGGAATTAAATCAAAGGAGGCTGTTAGGAGGGAACTAATGGGAAATGAAACAATGACGACAGAGATAAGATACCTTCAGAGAGAATACAAAGGGTCCTTAAGGGAACGTGAAAGGCCCCTTAATTGGGAAATGCCCATCTGCCTGGCTTCAAGCAGGCTAGCAGGTTAATTTCTCCCAGGCTCAAGCCTAGTTTCAAAAGGATATTAAACCATGAAAGACCCTAGCCTAGAAAGGCGGGGGAGTGAATAGGCAGCAGTGGTTGAAGAGGAGTCTCCATATGTATGTCTCCACTGTGTTTGAAAATCCATCATAGCGAGTCTCAAAACCTGGGTCTACAGACATGGACTCGCACTATAGCGTTAAAAACAGCAGTGCAGATGTTGCGGCTTGGGTTGGAGCTAGGACTCTAAGGCCTGGGTGAGGCCGTGGGCTGTAGCCTCCCCTTTTTACCAGCCATGTTAACATGGGCTTCAAAGCCCCAACCCAAATGTCTACACAGCTGTTTTTAGTGCCATAGCGTGAGCCAGAGTCTATCGACCCGAGCTTTGAGACTTGCTGCCATGGGTTTTAAAACACAGTGGAGACGTACCCTCTGAGAGTGAGACATTGACAGAATGTAGAAGGGGCTTTCTGTCTCTCCCAAATCAGCAGCAGGGGTGGCTGGGCTGAGTGGAACTTACATAAAACTTGCACAGAAAGAATAAATTTTAGGTAAGACCCAGGTGTATAGGCCTTTTATTGTTTTATCTCTTTCTCTACTTGCTGTGCACCCTTGGGTGAATAAAAAATTCCTTGTTTTGAAGAAGCTGTTTGAGTCACTTTAATCAGCCCATGTCACTGACCCTGGAGGGAAAGGGTTTACAGTAGCTAAACACACTTGGGCCTGTTGTATTAATGTGGTTGGTAAACAGGGGGCTGCAGCCCAGAGACCTATTCTGAGAGAGGTAGAATGCGTGGTTCCACCAAAAAAGGGGTGAAGGTAGTAAAACCTGTCACCAGACGGTTGCATTCATGAGGGATCAAAAGGGGTCTGAAGCAGAGCTCATCCTGTAACTATAACACAGTCCTTGATCTTTTTGCTTAGAATGCTGAGAGTGCAGATTGAGAATCTAACTAAAATAGCATTAAGAACTCAAACCATATCTTCTCAGGTTCATAGTATTGGTTTCCAGAGAATGTAATTTTAAAAAAAGAGAACTGTATAGCCTGAATTGAGAGAATAAGAAAAAAAATCTTACTGTTTTTAATGGATTTTTTCCTTTAAATACTGAGAAACTAAGTAGTTTTGAGGTGAAAAAATTTACTGTTTCCATATTTGTGACATTTCTGCTCTAATTGTTGGCTTTGTTTGTGTCATCTTGTGCTTGGGTTTTTTGACCTTCATTGCTAAGGATTAAAAGTAAGGAGCAACATATGGAACTAAATTATCATTTTGGCATTAACTAATTAAAAACTCTTGAAAGAATTCTAATTTTTCATATTTAAAAATCACTGATCCAGCTGTATGCTGAGCACTTCTTTTGCGTTTCACCATCTTGCCTTCTTATTCATTGGCTATTGTATGTTGTGCTTGTTATGGAGTTATACTTGAAAAGATGGCAGGTTGCTGTCTTCGTTAGATTAGATTTGCTTTTGGGATCCTCATAATTATCCCATGTTTAGTTTCTCACTATAGTGAATCCCACATAATAAATCTTCTGTTCAGCACCTAAAACACATAAGACCTTCTCCAAAAGCCTTTGAAATCAATGGAAAGACATGGTTAACTTCACACACTGTGCTTAGCTTCATTCACTGTGGATAGTCTCACTGCAGTCAAGTTTAGCACGTGTGTGAATCTTTGCAGGGACTCATTTCACTTATTTATATATGGGATAATTGCCTACCTGGCATAAGAGACAAGGCATAAGACATCTGCTAGATTGTTGATATTATTTCCAGTGCACATTAACATGAGTAGAGGGTATTAACACGAATAAATGAGTATTTCTGTATACAGTTCCTTTGTTATGATAAAGTCAAGATTGTCTCTTTAAATAAAGGCATAGAAAGATAATGTTTGACTATAGATTTTGAAGAATTGTACCTAAAACTTTGATCACTACTTGTTTCCACATTTCATCCATCATTTTATTTTATTTTTTCTGCTTTCTAATGGAGACACTTACATTTGAGGTAATTTTTTGGTGAAAGCTTTTTATCATTGCATTGTAATTCTGTAGTCTCAAGATAACATCAAGACGTTGTTAAACAGATGTGTTCCTGTTTGCTTATTGGTTTATTAATCAAATAAACACATCAGCCAGCATATGTTTTAAACGATTATTCAACCTCACTTTGTTCCTGTTTAATAACTAAACATGAGTTGTTTTTTTTTTTTTTGAACAATGGCTGCCAGAACTATATCTTGAAATATATTTACAGTAACTCTTCTTTGTAGGTTCTTGTTCTGTTTTTGGTTTAAACAGCTGCAATAGTGTTTGACAAATTTGTGTGCATTTTTGCATTTGCATTATCACTTCTACAAAATGTCTGTGTACTTTTCTGGATACTCTCACAAAACAGTGCATTTGCACAGTAGAGATCCCATGTTTATTAGCAACAACTCTTCAACTACAGCAGTATAAAATGTGCCATTATGAAAAGTCAGCGTTAATAGCAACATATATTTTTACAATGAATATGTTTATACATTCTCTTTGCTCTTCCCAAAAATATATCCTATTTTATGAACAAGACAAAGTAATTTGTCTTTTTTTATGGGCTGCTGCTTCTTTCTGGTAACTTTTGTTACATGCACAAAATAGTGTAAACTTTCATGGGATGTGCTATTCTTTTTCTAAAAAAAGGAAATGATCAAATTAACATCTGTACTTGTGACCATAAATCTGTGGCTAGAATAACTTAGGGGAAGGAAAAGCATTTATAACAAATAATGCCATTTGTGTACTATGTGTTTCAAAGGTAACTCACAACGTGCATTTTATTTTTCTCATTCATCTTTAAAATGCAGAAAGCTGATGTTTCTCAGTATCTTTGTTGCAGAAAGATTAAAACAAAGAGTAAAAGCAAGTGAATTGGACTTGTTAGCCATTGGATGGTTTGCTTCAGACACATCTTAATTAGGAAGCTCAGTATTAACTCACATTTTATTAAAAACAGTTTCTTTTGTCCTCCACTTTAAGGAGCAGATCATGCCGCCTAAATCCATGCATGGAGGGGATCCTCCACACACTTATTTCCTTCCTTCCACATCACCTTGTTCCCCCCACTCTTTTTCCCCCCTCACCATTTCCTGTGTGCGATGCTGAGATTCTCTGCAGTCTGGGGTCTTTGCCAGGGGAGGAGATGGGGACTAGGTGATGCACATTGTGCATCTGTCTCACAGAAATTAGCCCTTAAAGATGAGAGCCTAGGGCAGCCATTGTTATCTGTGTAAGGTACTTATGCCCTCATCACTGTAGTATCTGAACATCTCACAATCATTAATGTAGTTATCCTTACATCACTCCTGTGAGGTAGGGAACTGTTATCCCCACTTTACAGATGGGGAAATGAGATACAGGGTAGATTAATTTCAGAGTAGCAGCCGTGTTAGTCTATATCCGCAAAAAGAAAAGGAGTACTTGTGGCACCTTAGAGACTAACAAATTTATCTGAGCTTAAGCTTTCATGAGCTACAGCTCACTTCATCGGATGCATGCAGTGGAAAATACAGTGGGGAGATTTTATATACACAGAGAACATGAAACAATGGGTGTTACCATACACACTGTAACGAGAGAGATTAGGTAAGATGAGCTATTACCAGCAGGAGAGGGAAAAAAAAACACCTTAAGTCACTTGTCCAAACTCACACAGCAAGTCAGTGGCAGAACTGGGAACTGAACCTGGCGTTTTAAGTCCCTTCTAGTGCCCTATCCACTTGACCATCCTTCCTGGCTGGGTAGAGATCTTGGCAACACCACTGAAAATGGAGCCAAGGGATCCCAGTTCCCCTGAGAGTCAGAGCTACGGGAGACACAAGGCCTCCACGCAGATCCTTTGGGATCTGCCAGGTTTGGGGGTGGGGTCCTTGGCCTTTTCCACTGGAGAGGGCAAACAACCGTCTTCCTGATGGGATGATGTGAAAGGATCTCAGCAAAGGGATTCCTCTTCCTCCCCCGGTATTTCCGTGGGCCAAAATTTGCACATGTAGTTCATGCTAATTAAAGACACATTCTTTTTGCAAGCTGGTTTATATTTTGCCCCCACCCCCACCCCAGACCTCCTGTCTATATTTGGGCTATCAATGTAAATTATTATTAATCATAACTTTTTAAATTTTTTTTATTAAGGCCACCATAAATCAACTAAGGGCTGAGCTTGCAAAAGGCCCTCAGGAGGTTGCTGTGTATGTGCAGGAACAACAAAAACTTCAAAGTTCAGTTAATGAATTAGAACAGAAAAACCAGGTAAGAGTTTTATTATTACTCACATTTGTAAAACCTGTATTTATATGAAAATGTACAATCTGGCTCTTGTGTCACAAACTGCATTTCAGAGTGTTAACCAAAAGAGTTAACCAAAGAGTTTAACAAAATACATCATTGTGGCATCAAAAGTTAAGCCTTCCCTGATTGTTCACTATCCCGATTAGCCTGAAGGGGGTAATAAATTTACAGTAGTACATTTGAAGGATTTTATCTTGCATTATAACTTTTAAAGATAGTCAGGTCCTGTCAAGGTTCCTTCCCCACTCTGAACTCTAGGGTACAGATGTGGGGACCTGCATGAAAACCTTCTAGCTTACTTTTACAAGCTTAGGTTAAAACTTCCCCAAGGTACAAACTATTTTACCCTTTGCCCTTGGACTTCCACTGCCACCACCAAACGTTTATCTGGGTTTATTTTTATTAGGAAAGCGTTGTTTGGAAACATCTTTCCCCCCAAAATCCTCCCAACCCTTGCACCCCACTTCCTGGGAAAGGTTTGGTAAAAATCCTCACCAATTTGCATAGATGACCACAGACCCAAACCCTTGGATCTTTAGAACAATGAAAAAACATTCAGTTTCTGAAAAGAAGGATTTTAATAGAAGTAAAAAAGAATTACCTCTGTAAAATCAGGATGGTAAATACCTTACAGGGTAATTAGATTCAAAACATAGAGAATCCCTCTAGGCAAAACCTTAAGTTACAAAAAGGCACACAGACAGGAATATCCATTCTATTCAGCACAACTCATTTTCTCAGCCATTTAAAGAAATCATAATCTAACGCATATCTAGCTAGATTACTTACTAAGTTCTAAGACTCCATTCCTGTTCTGTCCCCAGCAAAAGCATCACACAGACAGACACAGACCCTTTGTTTTTCTCCCTCCTCCCAGCTTTTGAAAGTATCTTGTCTCCTCATTGGTCATTTTGGTCAGGTGCCAGCGAGGTTATCCTAGCTTCTTAACCCTTTACAGGTGAGAGGATTTTTTTCCTCTGGCAAGGAGGGATTTTAAAGGGGTTTACCCTTCCCTTTATATTTATGACAGGTCCATTACAGTTATAATATAATTGTAGTTTTCTAATATCTGCCATTTACACTATGTATAGTATTGCCAAAATAAGCATTAAAAAATCATTAGTAAGTTCCCAAAATATTATGAGATTGGCTTAAAAATAATTACATTTAAAAAGAAATTATATACTTTTGGGAGTTCTTTTTATGTGCCCTCTGGTTCCTGAGCCTTCAGGTCACACACAGGTAACATTTGGAGGCTTTTCACAACTGTGAAGGGTAGAAACTTATTTATTTATTTTTTATAATAAAAGCTGAGATTCTCAGCTTGAAGAGCTGGGGCTTTCAGAGAAACAGCAAATATTGCAGAATTTTATGATAAAATCCAGAGTTGGCATTATTGCATATATAATATATAAATGAATACATATGCATACAATAGAAACTCAGAGTTACGAACACCTGAATTACAAAGTGACCAACCACATACCTCATTTGGAAGCAGAAGTATGCAATCAGGCAGCAGCAGAGGCAGGAAAGAAAAGAAAAGAAAAAGCAAATACATTACAGTACTGTGTTAAACGTAAACTACTAAAAAAAACAAAGGGAAAGCTTAAAAAAAGATTTGACAAGACAAGGAAACTGTTTCTGTGCTTGTTTCATTTAAATAGAGATGGTTAAAAGCAGCATTTTTCTTCTGCATAGTAAAGTTTCAAAGCTGTATTATGTCAATGTTCAGTTGTAAACTTTTGAAAGAACAACCATAACGTTTTGTTGAGAGTTATGAACATTTCAGAGTTATGAACAACTTCCATTCCCAAGGTGTTTGTAACTTTGAGGTTCTACTGTATTCCCTAAAGAAGTGGGGAAAAATGGTAAAAGGAGACAGACAAGAAAGAGGAGACAGGAAAACAAATCAGAGACCTTTTTTTTTAATTTTTTTTATTTTTTTTACAGTTTTATGGTTGTTTCCCCATTATAACATATGTTTGAGTACATATAAAACATTTGAATGTATTTGTATTATATATGATTATGATTTTCTGTGTGTGCATTTGTGTTTGTGTGTGTATTTATTTATGTAGTGGCAACATTAGTAGTTTAGGGTAGGCCTGTGAAAAAATTCTCCCCATTTGTTGGAATTATTAATATTTGAAATTTATTAATGTGGGAAACCACCAAATTCTAATTTAACCACAAATTCCTTTATTAAATCCAAAGGCCAAATGGTGTGTGTACAATTGCTCTTAACAAGCTTAAAAAGCCTCAGTAATAAGCAGTTTACTACATCCAAACAGTAACAAAACATTTATAAGGATTTGATCAAGATATTTACAAATGGGCTAAACCCAAGTGTGCTTAGAACCATATTGGTTGGCTCCAGTGGAGTCAGGCAAGTAGTGGCAATGAATTATTTGAATTTACTTTTTGTATACTCTTCAACAAATAAGTGCTGTCATTGCCAGTTACTGACTTCAGCTAAAACCAGTTTGAGACAATTCCCCCTTATTTCCAGTTCTTATTCAGATAAGATTTACAACTTCCTTTCCTCCCCTCCTTCTTGCTGTCGGACAGCTTGTTCTGGATTCACACAGACTTCAATGCTGGTGTGTGGGGTGGGAAGGGCCATGCTCGCTCATTTTAAGACAGATTCTTTTTGTCCTATTTAAAACCATTTGCACTTACCCCTGTTGGAAATATTTATATATAGTGTAAATGGCAGATATTAGAAAACTACAATTATAACTGTAATGGACCTGACTATCTTTAAAAGTTATAACTGTAAGATAAAATCCTTCAACAGAGGCCTTCTTTTTAGAAGCTTTCCCTTATCTCATTTGTTATTCTTTGAACAGACATCTTCCTTATTTTATTCCTTGTGTCCTTATCCTTATTATTTTCAAGGCTTTCCTTCTACTTGCTAGTCAGGGCCTTCCTTTACAACACACACATCTTTTTGTATCCAAACTCAAGCTAACAGTAATTCTTTAATTTCATGTTTATTCTGCACCACCCCAAAGCTAACCAACTGCTGTCTATGAGTATTTATTTATTTTTGGTCAAATTATGACCTAGCTAATGCAGTGGTGTAGGAGTGTCCACATACAGATAGTAGTACAAGGGGAAGCAGACTCTGCAGAACCACTGTGTCCTGCCCTTGTGTAGCTAAGTGGGAAGGGCAGAAGAAGGCAAGGATAGGTTAGAGCTGTGCCAGCGTGTTGGGGAGCATACACTGCTTGCTCTGGGTAAAGGCCCAGCATGATTTACTCTCTTCTTGGAGCAGCAGGGAGACTCCTGAGTAGGAGTAACGACGTGCTATCCATTCCTTTGAACTCATGGCAAAGTCACAATTGAGCTGTTTATTGTCACATCACTGCGCACTAACAATTTAGTGGAGGGGTGCACTGTTGAAAAGTTAAAGTTAACTGACATATTTAACATCAAAATGTATATTGGGGGCTATCCAGGTCCCCCCCCACCTTCCTGCTGCAGAAGTGGTCCTATATCTATGTTTATATCTCAGTGTAAGTGTATGTGCAAGTGTGTATTTCCAGGTATGGGTATATATGTAGAGAACACCATAGATACGGTATTCGTAGCCATGTGCTCAATTAACATGACCGCCTCACTTGCACTCCGCTCATTAATGCATCTCAGCTGGGCTTATTTCTGATTTTCCTCATCATTAAATAGATTTAAACAGCCATGTTAACCTGCCAGATAAATCATTTTTTCTTTCCTTGACTTGTGGAATTTCCCCTCTAAAATCACAATCAGTACTCCTGGAATGTAATATGTTTAGAGCTCAATGTGTTGTGACTTCACAGAGCTGTAAATGGGAGCATTATAACACAGAAAAAAGGACTATCCCAGCTTCCCAGTGGGAGTCAGCATTTGATTCTAATTATGGAAGGTCTCAAGTTATCCAGTTTCAAAGCCCCGTTAATTTTAGATAAAACTTTTAAGTTACTTTTAGGGTTCTTTGTGGCTTACTCCGAGGCTGCCTTGTACAGTTGGACTCATCGGAAGTGAATCGCTAGCTTTTCAGTTGTCTCTTTAAAAAAAAAGTCCCAGTAAAAGACCTTTTTAAAAAACATTTTTCTGTTAACCTCTGTGGCATATGCAAAAACATGGTGGGTTAGCAGGGTATAAAATTTTCCTCAGGACATGTTTAGGCCTGTATAAATTGCTCATGGCTTCACTGCTAATGAGTAATGGTCAAATAAATTGGTTAGTCTCTAAGGTGCCACAAGTACTCCTTTTCTTTTTGCTAATGAGTAATGTGCCATCTCAAACTCCTGCTAATAAACCCTTTATACTACACCACAACATTGTGTGTGCTCTGCATATTTAATACAGTATTTTATCCAAGTTCTTATACTTTGCACATCACCATGATATCAGAGTGCCTATTTTATAAATATATATTTTATATATATATATAAAATATAATCACAACTCCTGTTTAGTTAGTGTAGTTAATGAAGCATTTCAGTGTGTTGTTAAACATCTCTGTTATTTTGAAAGCTACATACCTTTTTCTCATCAGCTGTAGCCTGTGTGAGTGAAGTAATTTATTCCTCCTCTGTGGAGGTGAAGCATTTTTTCCAGTGCTCTGTATTTATTTCACTATTGTAATGCTGTTCATAAATGTCTTGTGAATAAATCCCAGACATGTTTACTTTATGTGGCCAATCATTCAACATATGAAAGGCAGGATTTTCTTTTTTCTCTAACTTCATTTTTTAAAATGTTATATATTTTCCTCCCTCACACTTGCTTTTGTAATTCTACATTGCCAAAAAATTTGGATAAATTCCCCCTGCAAAGCATAATGCTCCACTGAATGTTTTATTGTATTATCTACTATTCTGCCAAAACAAAACTGGGACAAATCAACATGGAAAATGTTCAGGTCAAGTTAGTCATAGCGATGTTAACTCTTCACTTGGAAACTTAGCAGATGCCTATGCAATATTCCTACCCTCACGTTAACGTGAAGCGCACAAAAAAAAGTGCAGGCTTCTAACCGCAAAGTTTCCCACATCATAACGCTGAATACTACCTATTGACCTGTGCTGTCCAGATGCTTTTCTTTGTTTGCATACTCCCACAATGTCTGTCTCTGTGTATGTATGTGGAGATAAGCAAGACCAAATATGGAGTTCAGTTGTGATGGAACACTTCCTTAAAAGGATGAATCATATAGTACTTGGTGTATTGCTGGCAGAGTACTTATTATACAGCACATTGCCCAAATAGTGTCTTGGGAAAGGAAGCGTATTCATATTTAGGAAAATAGAACATAGAATGTCAGTGGGGGGCAGGGACTGAGACCAAACGCTGTAGTTTAGTGTAGTTTAATGTAGAAATAACATTTGCCAAGGAATATAGTAAGATGCAGTTTAAAATATCTTTATACTTCGCTTGTGATAGTATGATGTAAATCTGAGGCAGAACTATAATAGATAGTGAGAGTTAGCATCTTATTCCACTTCCCCAAACCAGCAGAGTTTAATTATATATGAAGAATGCATTGAAACTGATCTGAAGTACTCCCCACAATACATATAATTCCCTATATTTAATGGAATGGCAGCAGATTGATGAATAAGATGACTAATCTGTAGTCAAAATAGGAAGATAAATGAGAAATCAAGGGAAGAGTTCTCAGCTGTGTCGACTTCATGCTCGTTGCACTTGAGGAGATGGTGTGGGAAGGGCGGCTCCAAGCCACCTTTTGACTCCCCCAGTCCTGGGGCTGTTAGAGCTTAAATGACTCCCAAAGTGACTTATAGCAGTCTAAGAGTGCTCTAATTTGCAGCAACTGAAGTAGCCTCCTAAAACCACTCTGTCAGCCAAGGACTGGCTAGAGTACTGTGCTCCTTGGCCGTGCCCCTGACTTTGCCCTTACTCCAGTAAACCCTATACTGGGTGCGGGTGGGTGCTTGAAATCATCAGTTGCCTGTATAGGGCAGCTTTCCTGATACCTTGTACTGTCATATGTTGCAGGTCTGGCCACAGAACTAGTAAAGTTATGAAAAGCTTCTTAAATAATGGGAAAACTTTGCTTTTAATCTCCTTGTAAACATGTATGTTTGGAAAAGATAGAAAACAGATATGCATGCAGAGTGGAATATATTGGGTTTTAGTTTGTATGTCCATGAAGATTCCAGCATAGCCCAGGACAGTCTCTTTGTGTATGCATCCAGATGTTAAGATCATGTAAAGTCTGATTTAGAAGAATGTTATTCTTACAGTGATATCTTCCAGCAACTGTGTCACAGTGACAGGTTTCAGAGTAACAGCCATGTTAGTCTGTATTCGCAAAAAGAAAACGAGTACTTGTGGCACCTTAGAGACTAACCAATTTATTTGAGCATAAGCTTTCTGAGCTACAGCTCACTTCATCGGATGCGTCCGATGAAGTGAGCTGTAGCTCACAAAAGCTTATGCTCAAATAAATTGGTTAGTCTCTAAGGTGCCACAAGTACTCGTTTTCTTTTTGTGTCATAATGAGCAGTGATGAATACATAAATGCAGGCCTTTACCTTTGGAGAAGAATCTGCTTCCTCTAATTTTTAAAGTAAACCAGTGAACTTTGAGAATAGTAGGAACTCGTGAGGAAGGACACACACATCTGGAATTAGGCCAAGTGGCTGCAACTCTATTAATCCCATAACAGGATAATTTATTGGGGGAAGGCAACAGGCACTGTATTTGTCACATGGCTTCTCCCCCTCTTTTCGAAGCTCAAATCCAAAGCATCACAGTTCCAGGGATCAAATTGCTTGTATAAAACCAAGGCCCCTTAGAGCCTGCATTACTCCCAAGGCCTATAACGGCCTATTGCCCAGAACAGCCTAATGCTCGAAAAACCAGTAAGCCTCTTAGGATGGCTCAGGCTTCCCTGCAGATCTAGCCCCTTATCCTAAGAAAGGTGTGTTGATGGGAAAAGGGCTTCATCTGAAACCTCCTGCCAGAGCCTTTCACTGCTGCCTCCCCACTGCCAGAGCTCTTCCTTGCTGCCTTCCGTTTGTGAGATCCTTTCCTACTGCCTCAGATTTTCCCTGCTGTGGGGAACAACTTCTGCCATTTCGAGGCACTGGTAAGCTACTGTGCTAAAAATAGCAGTGTAGACACAGGAGGCACTGCTTGGGCCCATAGAGAGCTGTGTAGAGTATATTCCCTAAGGTTCTGGCTGTCTTTATTCACCTTAGTATTGCCTCGCTAACTACACTGCTGTTTATACCCATGCTATGAGGCATACAGTATATGTATTCTACACGCTGCTTTAAGTTTAGACATAAGCTCAGGTGCCAGTGATAATACTTCAAATAAACATTAATTGTTAGCTGTTTTACTGTTCATCAATGCATGCAGGGAGTGAGAGGAAGTATCATATTAAGTAGAGGTACACAATCTCCTCTGAGTGACTGCTCATTTTGGCTAGGTGTTAGAATGTGTGGAGGGTTGAAGGGGAGCATATTTTGTTTCATTTTCCTGAAGGGGAACTGCGATTTCAGAAGTTTGGGAAATACTGCAGTAATGCAATTATAAATGCCACTTTATTAGACATAATATCTAATATCCTGAGACCAACGCAACAACAATCACACTGCACACGTTATGAAGTGCCTTTCCCAGTGTTAATTCAAAATTAAACTATGCCAGGGATCTCTCTTTCAAATTCTGTCATTCACCTTTAAGGTGCATGAAAATGTTCAGTGTCTCATTACATCTTTGAAGCACTTTTACATTGATGACTATTAAAGTACCTTCTAAGGGTTACAAAGGTATTGTGATAATCCACGTATGAAACTGCTGTAATGCTGTTATAAATATGCATATTAGAAATCAGGTTGTGAAAAAGGTGTTGTGCTGTTGCTCCTGTGCTGAACCTGTTTTTCTGCTGTTAAGAAGGCTAGCTGGACTTTTTGTTTTTCTAAAGGTTAAAACATACTAATTTGCACCATAAACTCAGGGTGAAATTCTGGTGCCATTGTAGTCAATTGGAGTTTTGCCACTGATTTCATTGGGGCCCGGATTTTACCTGTATAACCTTCAAAACAGATATTCTGTATGTATTGTTTATTATTATATATTGCATATATAATACATATTATAATATAATCATGTAACTAAAAATAGTTATTTTGTTTTTCTAGAAATGTTGTGGAAAATGTTATTGCCAGGCTACAGTTCACGTTCAAACTTCAGCCTGGAGCAAATTTTCTTGGCCAAGTTGTAAGCCTTAGAAAGTATATTTTATAATGGAAACTCTGAGAGAACTATAATTATATTCATTCTAATGTGAGCTGCTACTGCCGAGCCATTTGCCGGATTGCAACATAATTTAAAAACTGATGTACTGAAGAATAACTCTCCCCTCCCTCCGAACTTGTTAAAAAGCAAGTAAACTAGTATACAAAGACTTTTTGCCCTTTTAAATTTGATGAAATTTAACAGCTGTTAAACTCTGTATCCTCAAAATTTGTCTTGAATAGTGTTTTAATTTTCTGTTAAACTAACCAAAGCAAAATCAATTTGGGATTGGTGCTTAAATGCTATGGAGAAGTGTGCTTTAAAAATGCCCAACATAGCTAGAATTACAGTTCTTTCTGTGTCTTCTCTTGAACCTATATATTCCAGGAATTTCAGAACATAAACCACCATCTGACGCTTTCAGCACTACACTTGTGAGTGCTGGGATTTTTCAAGCTGCCAGCCAGCTGAATTCTTAGACATGTTTTGTTTAAAGAGGAGCTGAAAAACAGAGTATCCATTTAAACTGCGGGGAGAACACTGGTAGCTGAAAGATGCACACAGAGATGCTACGCTGGGACAGGAAGTTAAGAATTCAGTTATACCTATATGGGGATTTTAGGGAAACAATGAATTCCCTGAGCTGGAATTGTGCTATGTCACCCAGGAAGACAGCTGATAAATTTCAAAAAGTGCCATTGGCTATTTAAGGACAATGGTTAAGATCTTGGCTTTAGTTCTCTTTTTGAAAGATGGCACCTCCAGCAGGAAAATGACCTCTGTTGCCAAGGCACTGATCAATCCTGATTCAGAGGGAAGAGTGCCATGGATTTGAATTACTATCATTACTTAAATCACTGTATTCAGCAATTGAATAATTCCATCCAATTCCTGCCTAAACTTGGTTCTGCTTGGCTCATAAGACTTGACGATCCAAAATGCTAATTAAAACCAATGAAAAAAGATACCTCATATCCTCTGTAAATATTTTTCAAATTTCGTCTTAATCTGTGGATTCCAAAGTAAGGCATTGCTGCCTGCAAAATGAATTTTGCTACAGTATGGTGAGAAAAATTTGAGACTCCAGACCTCTTCTTCACTAAAAGGCCAGTCTAAATTTGTGGTATTCTCAAATTAAAAACAAATAACCCTCCTGAGCTGACTTGTGTACAGAGTTTTATTTTCCAACAGAAAAGTCTGACTCTAGGGAATTAGCTGGTGTGTGTTAGTAGAGCACTAACATGTTAAAACAGGCTAAATTCTGAATAATGTTATGAGTTTGGTGGTCTCATGCTAGTATCATTTTTTAATGTTGCACACTATACTCATTTTGGTAGTCTCTGTTCAAGAGAAGCTCATAATTTGAATATCTGGGGATGTTGCACTTCTCTTGAGATGTGATAGGGCAAAGTGAGGAAAGTTATTGAAAAAGTGAGGGCATGATGCCTTATACCAGTGGTTTTCAACCTGTGGTCCATGGACCCCTGGGGGTCCGCAGACCATGTCTAAGATTTCCAAAGGGATCCATACCTCCATTTGAATATTTTTAGGGGTCCACAAATGAAAAAAGGTTGACTACTGCCTTACACAGAATTACAGGTGAGGCAGTGACCCACAAATTTAAACGTACAGAGGAGTAAGTACATGAAAGGTACCTATGACATACAAATAATTTTTTGCTGTCACAGAGCAGTTTGCCAAACCACATGCATGAGCTTGCAGTAACAAAGAAGCTCAGTTGTTTCAGTAAAACAAACCAGTCTTCAAGATGTAGAAATAGTGGCAACTGAGTCAGCTACCAGAAGAAGAGGAAAAGGGCTTATGTAAGGTGTAAAGGAAAAGTGTTAGTTTCAGTCCAGAAACCAACTTTACTGAGTACAGTTTAAAATATATAGAGAGCAAGGGAGCCTGAAAATGGAAATTATAATTGTAATGGTATGCTATATGGATTCTGGCATTGACTGCTATAATATGAAATAGAAATTAAAATGTAGAATTATTGACAGACCTATTTCATGTCTCAACTCAGTTTTGGAGATTATTATTGTGAGAGACCTGTTCATTGTTCTGGATAAACTCTTATGAGGAATAACAGTTGATCAGATGTAAGCAGAATTGTGATTTAATTTCCATATAATTGCTGTTATAGAGTCTGACAGAAAAGCTGCTGAAGAAAGAACTTGATTACACCCAGTTAGAAGAAAGGCACTCTGAAGAATCAGTGAGTAAAAAAAACATGCAGGCAAGCCTTCACCAAAAGGACTTGGACCTGGAGCACCTTCGAGCAAGGCTATCTGCCGCTGAAGCCTCGTTGCAGAGGGTACAGACAGAACTGGGTGAGAAGGGGGAAGCAAGCCACAAACTTAAGGAAGAATTGTCAGAAATAGAGACAAAGTATCAGCATCTCAAGGCAGAGTTTAAACAGCTACAACAGCAGAGAGAGGAAAAAGAACAACATAGCCTTCAACTGCAGAGTGAGCTCAATCAGGTGCGGTTCCTTCAAAAACATTGTTTTCATTGATATTCTTCTTCTCGGTAGTACACTTTTCTCTATATATTTGTATACTTGTAATATAGAGCTTCTGTGTGTGTCTATAATATCTACATTTAAAATCTCTGGGAACTACAGTGCTGTGCATTTGTGTGTGTGTACACATTTGTTTATTGGAGGGGAAAAATGCAAACATGCTGCTAAATGTGTATTTCCTGGCTGTTATAAATGAAAAATAGATCTCAGGTGTCATGTTTTGGCACGTTAGAGATGTAAGCAAAGAACACAAAGAAAGACGAGGTAAAGGTAAAAGAGGGAGTACAGAAACTTACTCTGATCAGTACTGTCATATCTGAAACTAGTTATAGGGCCAGACACTCAGTTGGAACAAGTTGGCGTAGGGTTGTGCTCACTTACACCTGGTGAAGATCTGGTCCATAATTCATATTATTTTAGTTTTGTATCTCTAAGAATACTATGCTGTCTGTTTAAAATAATTAAATTTCTGCTCCATGTGAAAGGAACCTTTAATTCCTGTAACCTTGTAAATAGTTCTTTATAAGTGGCTTTCCATTTTTTAAGAATAATACTCATAGTAATCTAAATTAGACTTAGATGTTATTTCTTGTTTTCAGAGGGCTTGTTTGCATTGTGTCTTAATCCACATCAGCTGGAGTGTAAATTCTAATGCATGCTGCTGGGTCAGGAACTAACTGGCCCATGTGGACCCTGTTGGCGCACACAAAAAGTTCCTTAGTGCATGTTAATATAGTCCAGTTTCAAATAGCACTACATTAACATCCACTAAAGAACTTTTAGTGTGCACCTGCAGGGTCAACCCAGGTCAGTTAGTGTGCAACATGCTGGTGCAGGTTAGAATTTACACCCCAGCCGATGCAGACTAAGGCACTGACTGGACAAGCCCTGAGAGTCAGAGAAATCAGTAATTTCCAAATTCATCATGCCCTTACCCATGAATAGGGATCTTGAGGCATATCTGTGATATTCCTCTCCTGTTGGGGGTTCTTAGTTAACTGACCAATGCACTATGTTTGGTCATGTGTGTTGTCTGTTCCCCCCCCCCCCTTTCCCCCCCACATTTTTGTTGTTGTTCTGATCACATTCTTTTCCTGACTCTAGGTGTGGAGTATTGGCAAATGAAAATGCTACTTTGATTGTTGAGTTTTCTTGCCAGGTATGAAAGTGATCAAGCCTTCCTCATGTGTCTAAAAGTTTGCAAGGCTGTAAATAACAAGGAGCAAGTAATATTGTTTCTGCTGGCTCAGAGTAGAGTAAGTTTTAATGGGATGAAGTAGTACAAAAGAAAGTTTTGGTTGAATATGTGGAAAGTTTCCTAGTTGTAAAGCGTGTTAGACTATAGGATAGTATAGAAGAAGTAGTGGAAACCCCATCGTTTGATTCCTTTAAAAATGTACTAAGCAGTGAGTGTGATATAGAGAAGAACTCTGCATGACCCGAGGAACAACATAAAGTCCTAATAGTTTTTTTCAGTTTCTAATGTCTGGTTCTGTGTTTTGAGCCTTTATATTGGAATGCATATAGTGAACAGTCCCATAGTCCTTTTACATGCTAAATCCTATGGAGTATAATGAGAGTTACTTTCATAGAGCTGTGGGATTGACCGCTATTATTCAATGTTAGATAAAAGTTGACTTTGAGGTGTAGTTTTGTTTGATCTTTATTTTGTTCGGTGCCTCTGTGTGTGTAGTATGTGAGATCAGAGAGATGTTTGTGTTTCAAGAATCATGCTCAATCCTTGAATAAGGAATCTGTGGCTCATTCCAGCTTGGTTTACTTTACTTTTAGGCCTGTGCTTTTACAGCTTTCCCTTTTTCATAAAGTAATTTAAATAAGTATGTTGGCTTGATGCCCTCCCACAAGCCTGTAATAAATTACATCTCAACCTATGCATGCATACTTTCTACTGGAATCTCCTGTGGTTTGGCAGGAATCCAAGTTTAATAAAAAAAAAAAAAAAAAAGCTGATGATTGGAGATGTGATGAAGTTTGAAGTTTCATCCATATGCTCAGGAATCCTGATGGGTGACATTGCAGCCATCTTCCCAGACCCCAAAGAATGCAAGTTCCAAAAGCACAAGCAACTGGCAGAGTTCAGGTGGAAACTGGTTTCAGATGAAGAGGGTGTGCTCCAACTCAGTAGGGTTTGTGAAAGGATTTTTGGTTTGCCTAATAAATTTCTAGGAAAGGAAGTGTAGATGACACAAATCCCCCAGTGATAGCATCAAAATGGAATTCAGTCCAGCCAAGAAAACCTGCCTGAAGGGGGATCACTGGAGTTCCCAAGATTGTCTGTTTAGATCAGTGGGCCGCAAACTGCGGTGCACGCTCCTGTAGGGGGGCATGGAAGAAGGTTTGGGGGTGGATGTGTGGCGGAGAGGAAGCACCACCCAGCCCTGCTCTGCCCCCAGCTCCCTTCCTGGCTCCGGCCCTAACCTTGGCCACAACCCCAGCCACAGCTCTGGCACCAGCCCCAACTGCGGCCCTGCTCCTGGCCACGGCCCCTGGCTCCTGACCCCTGGCTCTGGCCCTGCTCCTGACTGCAGTTCTGCTCCTGGCCCCAACCATGGTTCCTGGCCATGGCCCTGCTCCCAGCCCCCCTCTGGCTCCTGACCATGGCTTCGGGGGGGCAGGGGTGGGTGCGTACCAGCCAAGTGGGGGAGGGCATCAGCAAAAAGGTTTTGGAACCACTGATTTGAACATGGTACAGGGAGGACTTCAGGGTGGATTGAGAGATTCTGAGTCTATTCATGATACAGTAACTGGTTACTCATAAAAAGAGAGACTTGTCTTAGTTTTTCCAGTTTCTTCTATAGTAGCTTTGTACAGTTCCCATATATTTCATACTGTGGTTCACTTAGCAGTCTTAGCTCATAGCTTTGAATATTGAAAATGGGTTGAAAGCTATCTTTTTATTTCCCTCTTACCTGTGATTGGAGATTATCATTGCAAGGGTGTAGCCTACTAGGGTATGTCTACACTGCAATTAACCACCTGGAGCTGGCTCATGCCAGCTGACTCGGGCTCGCAGGGCTCGGGCTAATGGGCTGTTTATCTGTGGTGTAGATGTTCGGGCTCAGGCAGCAGAGTGAGCTCTGGGACCCTATCACTTCGCGGGGTCCTAGAGCTGGAGCTCCAGCCCGAGCCCGAACGCCTACACTGCAATTAAACAGATACCAGTTAAGATTCAAAGTCACAGAATACTTTTTTTCAAGTGTGAGATTTTACCTCAGATGAAGCTTAGGTTGTTGGTGTGTTGAAAGCTTTAATATCCTGTCTGGTCCGAAAGTCAGCAGTGTTTCTTTTAAGTTAAAATGAAATTTAAAAAATGAGAAATAGTATTTTAAATATTGAATTTTTGAAAGGTATCTTTACGTGTATGCAATGTAATCATTTTCATACATGGAATATAGCACACATAGTTCATTAGGATTAATCATTTCTTTGGGGCGGAAGGAAAGTTTGTGGGTGATCTGTTTATGGCAGTGGTGAGCAACTGTGGCCCATCAGGGTAATTTGATTGCGGGCCGCGAGACATTCTGCTGATGTTGGCCGTCTGCAGGCACGGCCCCCCGCAGCTCCTAGTGGCCATGGTTCGCCATTCCCTGCCGCTTCCCACAGCTCCCATTGGCCGGGAATGGCGAACTGCGGCCACTGGGAGCTGTGGGGGGGCTGTGCCTGCAGACGATCAAAGTCACCAAAATGTCTCATGGCCCGCAATCAGATTATCCCATTGGGCCCCAGGTTGCCCACCACTGGTTTAGGGCTTTAGTTCCGTTGTTCCTAACATGTTGTTATGTGATATTGTTCATGATCACATAATGAATTGGCATTTGCTGTATGGCTAAACATGGTTTATATGGTAACGCACCTCACTCATTAGTGGAGGAAGCCCATGTGCCCTCTTATCAAAATTGTCTCAAACAGTTGTTCGGCCCAGATCCTGGAGAGTTCCATGTCCTTCTGCAAGGTACTGGACACCCTCAACTGACATTCTAGCCAGCAGTTGGAGATCTCAGAACATTAGAAGGTTGTCCCTTAGTTTTCAGCAGGAAATGCTCATCACTCGCAGACTTGCTGTCTTAAGTAATGTTAACACTTCTGATACAGTAGTTTTAAAAAGTATGGTTTCTCTATTTTGTTTCCATTTTGCTTGATAATGACTGGAAAAGGACTCTGACAGTGCAGTTGATGGTTTCACTTGTTTATGGAGAACCCCAAAGTGTGCATTACAGAGAATATAAAAACATAACTTGGTCCTGGCCCTGATCATGGAGCAGGTCCTCAAAGAATCAATCCTGAAGCACTTACATGAGAGGAAAGTGATCAGGAACAGTCAGCATGGGTTCACCAAGGGAAGGTCATGCCTGACTAATCTAATCGCCTTTTATGATGAGATTACTGGTTCTGTGGATGAAGGGAAAGCAGTGGATGTATTGTTTCTTGACTTTAGCAAAGCTTTTGACACGGTCTCCCACAGTATTCTTGTCAGCAAGTTAAGGAAGTATGGGCTGGATGAATGTACTATAAGGTGGGTAGAAAGCTGGCTAGATTGTCGGGCTCAACGGATAGTGATCAATGGCTCCATGTCTAGTTGGCAGCCGGTGTCAAGTGGTGTGCCCCAGGGGTCGGTCCTGGGGCCGGTTTTGTTCAATATCTTCATAAATGATCTGGAGGATGGTGTGGATTGCACTCTCAGCAAATTTGCGGATGATACTAAACTGGGAGGAGTGGTAGATACGCTGGAGGGGAGGGATAGGATACAGAAGGACCTAGACAAATTGGAGGATTGGGCCAAAAGAAATCTGATGAGGTTCAATAAGGATAAGTGCAGGGTCCTGCACTTAGGATGGAAGAATCCAATGCACCGCTACAGACTAGGGACCGAATGGCTAGGCAGCAGTTCTGCAGAAAAGGACCTAGGGGTGACAGTGGACGAGAAGCTGGATATGAGTCAACAGTGTGCCCTTGTTGCCAAGCAGGCCAATGGCATTTTGGGATGTATAAGTAGGGGCATAGCGAGCAGATCGAGGGACGTGATCGTTCCCCTCTATTCGACATTGGTGAGGCCTCATCTGGAGTACTGTGTCCAGTTTTGGGCCCCACACTACAAGAAGGATGTGGATAAATTGGAGAGAGTCCAGCGAAGGGCAACAAAAATGATTAGGGGTCTAGAGCACATGACTTATGAAGAGAGGCTGAGGGAGCTGGGATTGTTTAGTCTGCGGAAGAGAAGAATGAGGGGGGATTTGATAGCTGCTTTCAACTACCTGAAAGGGGGTTCCAAAGAGGATGGCTCTAGACTGTTCTCAATGGTAGCAGATGACAGAACGAGGAGTAATGGTCTCAAGTTGCAATGGGGGAGGTTTAGATTGGATATTAGGAAAAACTTTTTCACTAAGAGGGTGGTGAAACACTGGAATGCGTTACCTAGGGAGGTGGTAGAATCTCCTTCCTTAGAGGTTTTTAAGGTCAGGCTTGACAAAGCCCTGGCTGGGATGATTTAACTGGGAATTGGTCCTGCTTCGAGCAGGGGGTTGGACTAGATGACCTTCTGGGGTCCCTTCCAACCCTGATATTCTATGATTCTATGATCTTGTAATGACTTGGGTGGACCCGTGTGGTTGCATGCAGCTCGTTGCAGGATCAGGACTTAATTTTTTATGTGATGTGATGAGAGAGAGTAACAAACAGTTGAGAGATGGGGGGGGGGGGAAGGGTTTCAATAAAGAGATGATCCAGTTTGTCAGTTTTTGATATGTGCACATCTCTGTGGATTGGTTAAGTGTGTGTCTGTACAATATACTTTTATGAGGTGACATGGCAGAAGTGGGTTTCACTGAGTTATTTGAAAGAGGAGAGGCTGATAGTTTGGTTAGGCAAAGAGGGATTAGAGCAATGTTCAACACACGGATGTTTGCGTGTGGAAGGCTCTGAGACAGTAATTGAGGGGTGCGGAGTGGTGAGATGCAGCGGGAGAGGAGAGAAGAAAAATATAACCCTCTCTTTTCCTAAGAAGTGGTAGCTGCTAATAAATACTGTGTTTATCATGAAACTTTGAACGTGTTAGCCTGCTTATTTGTCATACCCTTTTAACTCCAGAAATATTTTTTTTTTATAAGTAAAATCAGTAACAACTATATTCTACTCGCTATGGTAATGACTTGGGTTATACAGCCCTGTTAGCTTAAAGTTCATCACGTGTCCACACGATGCCACACCATTCTCCAAAGAAGTCAATGATTTAAGAGCTCTTGGCCATGTACTCTGCCTCGTGCTTCTATAGATTAATTTTTTGTGGCGTTAAAGCAGAAAATAGGTATTGTGCTTAGCAGTATCTTACAGGAAAAAATAAAATGCATTTTGATCACATTTTGTATTAAAGGGACCTTTATAAAGGTTTCTAGTGTTTTTTAAATAAATGATTAATCAATTTATATAGCTTGTTAGAATCCAATAGATCAGTAAGTTGCATATAACCATGGCTTGTAACCATCTATAGTCCCTTCTTTTAACATAGAATCATAGGACTGGAAGGGACCTTGAGAGGTCATCTAGTCCAGTCCCCTGGACTCGTGGAAGGACAAAGTATTATCTAGACCAGTGCTACTCAAAGTGGTGGTCCGTGGACTGGTGCCGGTTCGCGAGCCATCAGCTGCCAGTCTGCGCGCACATTGGAAAAAAAAATTGCCGGTCCCCCACATCAGATAGCTAGAAAAGCACTGGTCTAGACCATTCCAGACAGGGGTTTGTCTAACGTGCTCTTAAAAATCCCCAATGCTGGAGATTCTACAACCTTCCTAGGCAATATATTCCAGTGCTTAACCACGCTGACAGTTAGGAATTTTTTTCCAATGTCCGACCTAAAGCTCCCGTTGCTTCTTGTCCTATCCTCAGACGTTAAGAAAAACAATTCTTCTCCCTCCTCCTTGTAACAACCTTTTACGTATTTGAAAACTGTTATCATGTCCCCTCTCAGTCTTCTCTTTTCCAGGCTAAACAAACCCAGTTTTTTCAATCTTCCCTCATAGGTCATGTTTTCTAGAACTTTAATCATTTTTGTCACTCTTTTCTGGACTGTCTCCAGTTTGTCCACATCCTTCCTGAAATGTAGTGCCCAGAACTGGACACAATACTCCGGTTGAGGCCTAATCAGCATGGAATAGAGTGGAAGAATTACTTCTCATGTGTTGCTTACAAAACTCCTGATAATACATCCCAGAATGATGTTCGCACTTTTTGCAACAGCTTTACACTATTGACTCATATTTAGCTTGTGGTCCACTATGACTCCAAGATCCTTTTCCGCAGTACTCCTTCCTAGGTAGTCCTTTCCCATTTTTTATGTGTGCAACTGATTGTTCCTTCCCCAATATTATTTAATCTTTTTATTGCTGACCTTGGCACAAAAAGCGGGAATGTGCTAATAAAGTTTGCGGATGACATGAAGCTGGGAGGTATTGCCAATACAGAGAAGGACCGGGATATCATACAGGAAGATCTGGATGACCTTGTAAACTGGAGTAATAGTAATAGGATGAAATTTAATAGTGAAAAGTGCAAGGTCATGCATTTAGGGATTAATAACAAGAATTTATGTTATAAAGTGGGGACTCATCAGTTGGAAGTAACAGAGGAGGAGAAGGACCTCGGAGTATTGGTTGATCACAGGATGACTATGAGCCGCCAATGTGATATGGCCGTGAAAAAAGCTAATGCGGTCTTGGGATGCATCAGGCGAGGTATTTCCAGTAGAGATAAGGAGGTTTTAGTACCGTTATACAAGGCACTGGTGAGAACTCATCTGGAATACTGTGTGCAGTTCTGGTCTCCCATGTTTAAGAAAGATGAATTCAAACTGGAACAGGCACAGAGAAGGGCTACGAGGATGATTCGAGGAATGTCTTATGAAAAGGAGACTCAAGGAGCTTGGCTTGTTTAGCCTAACCAAAAGAAGGCTGAGGGGAGATATGATTGCTCTCTATAAATATATCAGAGGGATAAATACCACGGAGGGAGAGGAATTATTTAAGCTCAGTACCAATGTGGACACAAGAACAAATGGATATAAACTGGCCATCAGGAAGTTTAGACTTGAAATTAGACGAAGGTTTCTAACCATCAGAGGAGTGAAGTTCTGGAACAGCCTTCCAAGGGAAGCAATGGGGGCAAAGATATATCTGGCTTCAAGACTAAGCTTGATAAGTTTATGGAAGGGATGATATGATGGGATAGCCTAATTTTGGCAATTAATTGATCTTCAACTATTAGTGGTAAATATGTCCAGTGGCCTATGATGGGATGTTAGATGGGGTGGGATCTGAGTTACTACAGAGAATTCTTTCCTGGGTGTCTGGCTGGTGAGTCTTGCCCACATGCTTAGGATTTAGCTGATTGCCATATTTGGGGTCGGGAAGGAATTTTCCTCCAGGGCAGATTGGCGGAGGCCCTGGGGGTTTTTCGCCTTCCTCTGCAGCATGAGGCACGGGTCACTTGCTGGAGGATTCTCTGCACCTTGAAGTCTTTAAACCACTATTTGAGGACTTCAGTAGCTCAGACGTAGGTTAGGGGTTTATTACAGGAGTGGGTGGGTGAGATTTTGTGGGCTGCGTTGTGCAGGAGGTCAGACTAGACGATCATAATGGTCCCTTCTGACCTTAACGTCTATGAATCTATTAATCTAAATGGAGTACTTTGCATTTGTCCGTATTGGATATCATCCTATTTACTTCAGACCATTTCTCCAGTTTGTCGAGATCATTTTGAATTTTAATCCTATCCTCCAAAGCACTTGCAATCCCTCCCAGCTTGATATCATCTGCAAGCTTTATAAATGTACTCTCTATGCCATTATCTAAATCATTGATGAAGATATTGAACAGAACCGACCCAGAACTGATCCCTGTGGGACCCCACTCGTTATGCCCTTCCAGGATGACTGTGAACCATTGATAACTACTCTTTGGTAATGCTTTTCCAACCAGTTTTGTACCCACCTTATAGTAGCTCCATCCAGGTTGCATTTCTCTAGTTTTTTTTTATGAGAATGTCATGCGAGACAGTATCAAAAGTTTTACTGAAGTCAAGATATACCACGTCTACAGCTTCCCCCCATCCACCAAGCATGTTACCCTGTCAAAGAAAGCTATCAGGTTGGTTTGACATGGGTTTTTTTTTACTGTCACTTATCACCTTATTATCTCTAGATGTTTCCAAACTGATAGCTTAATTATTTTCTCCATTATCTTTCCAGGTACAGAAGTTAAGCTGACTGGTCTGTAATTCCCTGGGTTGTCCTTATTTCCCTTTTTATAGATTTTTTAAAATAGATTATATATTTATAACCATCTACAACACATGCTACTACTTATGTCTCCAACAGGCTTATAAAACCTACTAATTATTTATTGACCCTTTATACATTGTTTATAGACATATGTGTTACAGAAAGTGTGAACTTTATTTCTGTAACATGTAAAATGTTGTTATGCTTCTGCTGATCTTTTTTTTTTTCTGGAGCTTTCTTCCTACCTTTGGTATTTTCTCCCGGCTTCAGGGTACAAATGACATCCAGTGGTTAAGCTGTTGTTGCAAACTTTCCCAAGTTTACTCAACTCTTGTGCATATTTTTTAGAAGGAAATTACATTAACAATTTACCACAACTTCTTGCCTCCAATCACTCACACAGATTACTAGTGTTACTATGTCACAATTTTTAATTTACAGTGGTTAATAGTGTGGACTTACAAAAGAGAAATAACTTAGCTTCAGATATTTTTATCTGTAAGTGCTCCAGTTAGGTGGAAGTAGTTTTTCTACACTAAGGTCTCACCCATTCAATGTTTTGCATTGAAATACTTCTGTCTTACTCTGTACTTACCTGTTGCTCCTTCTGAATCCACAAAATGGAAGCTCACATGTATATGTCGGTTGGGATTCAGTAGTGTGTAGGACTGGGCAGGAGGTAACCAAAAGCCTAAAATAACAGCTAGAGGTTTCAGAGAGAAGAAAAATTTGTTTGAATGGATGCCTGTTTATAGCAAATAACTGTAAAAGAAACCCGTCAGCTCCTTTAGCTGATGATAGAGTCCTTGCTTTGTACTCGCTGGGGAAGTTTCCCATACATCAGCCGATCCAAGAGAGTGGGTTACAGCTCCTATGGGAGGAGTTGGGGAGTAAGCTACAAAAGGGCATGTGACCACAGAATACTCCTAAAGATCTAGGACATCTTATAGGGAGAGTCCATACATCAGCCTCCCTGTAGTGGAGGAATGCCAGGCACTTGTGATGAGCCGAAAACACAAGTCCCACTGGCCCAGATAATGCAGAACACTGTGGTACTGGAACCGGCGTAGCCAGTAAAAACTTAGAGCATGGGCCATTGGAGAGCATGGGCATGCTGATTTACTTTGAACTCTGTATAAGGTGTTGATTCAGCCATCGCTATTTTACATGATAAATATTGTATGCATTTGGTGGGGGATGGAATTTAATCCTGGCTTTGCTCTGTGTAAGGCCACATAGCTCATATAAAGGGCCTTTTATAAAGCGGTGAGGATGCTTCTCCATAGACTCACTTCCCACCTTTTGAAAGTACCACCCCCTTTGAGCCTATGCTCCTGCACGTGCACTTGGCTGGTATGATTTAGCTCAGGTTTATGAGAATAATTCCCAAGATGTTCTGGTTGTACCATTCTTGTGTGATGAAAAGCATGATGAAAATTACTATATTATGTGGATAATGGGTCTGAAGTACAGTGTAGTGGCTGGAAAACTGAGACCAGTATTTTCTTCCAGTTGCACAGTAAACTTCTGGAGACAGAACGCCAGCTAGGGGAAGCACATGGTCGACTTAAAGAACAGAGACAACTCTCTAGTGAAAAACTGATGGACAAGGAACAGCAGGTGGCTGATCTGCAGTTAAAACTTTCTCGTGCTGAAGAACAGGTAGGAGTGATACACATGATCAGATTTCACCTTTGTTGTAGTGGTGTTTTGTGTATTCTACTTGCAACATCCTTCTCATGTTGGTGTTTACATAGTTTGTGTCCAAATAGTCTATATGATGGTTACTTTTTTGTTTTTAGAAGGCTAAAGAATTATTTCCTTGCCTAGAGCCTAAATGTGCGAGGTGCTTTACAGATAAATAAAGGATATGGCCCTTGCACTTGAGGACTTTGAGGCTAAGGGTCTGAGCATGCAAAAAGATCTACATGCACAGAAACTTATGCTGTGCTGTTATAAATATAAAGGGAAGGGTAAACACCTTTAAATCCCTCCTAGCCAGAGGAAAAGCCCTTTCACCATGTCAAGGTTCCTTCCCCACTCTGAACTCTAGGGTACAGATGTGGGGACCTGCATGAAAGCCCCCCTAAGCTTATTCTTACCAGCTTAGGTTAAACGCTGCCACCACCAAAGTGTTACACAAAGAACAGGGAAGTGCCCACTTGGAAACATCTCCCTCCCAAAATATCCCCCCAAGCACTACATCCCCTTTCCTGGGGAAGGCTTGATAAAAATCCTCACCAATTTGCATAGGTGAACACAGACCCAAATCCTTGGACCTTAAGAACAATGAAAAAGCAATCAGGTTCTTAAAAGAGAATTTTAATTAAAGAAAAAGTAAAAGAATCACCTCTGTAAAATCAGGATGGTAAATACCTTACAGGGTAATCAGATTCAAAACATAGAGAATCCCTCTAGGCAAAACCTTAAGACACAAAACAGAAATATACATCCCATTCAGCACAACTTATTTTATCAGCCATTTAAACAAAACAGAATCTAACGCATATCTAACTAGATTGCTTATTAACTCTCTACAGGAGTTCTGACCTGCATTCCTGTTCTGGTCCCGGCAAAAGCATCACACAGACAGAGAGAACCTTTGTTTCTCCCCCCTCCAGCTTTGAAAGTATCTTGTCTCCTCATTGGTCAGACACGTGCATAGCAGAGTTTTGTGTGTGCATATCTTTTTATGAGATCAGGGTCCAACTGATGATGTAATAGTGATTATAGTGAATAATGTGTTGGGGGGAATTGGTGTCAGAAAACTAATTTTACTACTCTATTAATAGGTCAAGTTTTTTGCAATAGGGTACTTAGGGTATGTTTACACTACCCGCCGGATTGGCGGGTAGTGATCGATCCCCGATCGCTCTGCCATCGACTCCTGTACTCCATCGCAGCGAGAGGTGGAAGTGGAGTTGACGGGGGAGTGGTGGCAGTCGACCCTGCGCCGTGAGGACGTGAGGTAAGTCGACCTAAGAGACATTGACTTAAGCTATGCTATTCTCGTAGCTGAAGTTGCATATCTTAGGTTGATCCCCTCCCCTACTGTAGACCAGGTCTTCGTAACAAATATTTGTTATTGACCTGTTTATATTAGCTATATGTAGATGTGCCAAACCTCTAAGAGTGGTACGTTTTCAAAGTTTTACACTGTGGTTTAGCAGACACCTCTAAACTGCAGTGTAAAACTTTGAAAATTTACCACTCTTAGGCCTGGTCTACACTGGGGGGGGGGGGGGGGGGGAGAATCGATCTAAGATACTCAACTTCAGCTATGAGAATAGCATAGCTGAAGTCAATGTATCTTAGATCGATTTAGAATCACTTTGCATCCTCGCGGCGCGGGATCGACGGCCGCCACTCCCCTGTCGACTCCGCTTCTGCCTCTCACTGTATTGGAGTTCTGGAGTCGATGGCAGAGCGATTGGGGATCAATTTATCACGTCTACATTAGATGCGATAAATCGATCCCCGATAGAGCGATCACTACCCGCCGATCCGGTGGGTAGTGTAGACATGGCCTTTGACTTTAATGAGTCATACAGCTAACACTGTGCAGTGCTTTGCATGTTGGCTCCAGAAAGTCTGTTAAGGTAAATAGACCATAAGGGCAAATGTATACTTAAAATGCTGCATCGGCACAACTGCACTGATGCAGCTGCTCTGCTGCAGTGCTTTAATGAAGACGCTCTATCCTGATGGGAAAGAGCTGTCCCGTCGGCATAGTTAATCCACCTCCCTTAGAGGCAGTAGCTATGCTGATGGGAGAAGGTCTCCCACCAACATAGTGCTGTCTAAACCGGAGATTAGGTCTGTGTAACTACATCGCTCAGGGGTGTGGATTTTTCACACCTCTGAGCGACGTAGTTATAACAGTGCAAGTCTGTAGTGTGGACCAGACCTAAGTTGCTACTAAAACTGCTAATGATAATTAGCACTTAGTATACTTTATGAATATAAATTTCTTCAACTCTACCTTATCCATGAGAAAAAAGACTAAATCTCCTTTAACAGCTTGGTGTTAAGATGTAAAATAATGCCTGTCTGACACATGAGGTAATTTTTGTTATTTAGAATTTGCCTACTGTCAGTGTTGAGAAGTACTTCAGTGCTGTGTTCGTACTTTGCTGTAGAACTGGTATGACAAATTACTACTTTTACATCTGTTTGGAATGTTAAACTGTTTAGTGTACAGTCTTTCAGTATTAGAGTAAATGATAAATGTTATTGAACTACTGAATTGTGCTTGTCAGTTTTCAGTCAACAGTCCGTGACTGTTTTTTTAAGCTAAAGGAAAAAGCAGCAAATTGCACTGAATTACAGCATCAGTTAGATAAAGCAAAACAGCAGCATCAGGAGCAACAGACTCTTCAGCAAAGCACTACAGCAAAACTCCGAGAAGCCCAGGTAAAAAAAACAACGCACATTCTTTTCAAACTAGTGTATTGCAGCAGTTAATATTGCTGGTGCATTGCAACATGTAAACAAGCGGCACAATTTCCTAATGTATACCATTTTCTTCTTTTAATTAAATAACATTGAAGGAATTTATAATTTCAAAATCGAATATATAGTAAGTATTTGTGAAATTTGATATCTAACATTTCATGTATCAGGAATAACTTTTAAGGTCCCTATACTTAAAGAAACTATTTAATGCATTTTTAGAATGATTTGGAACAAGTACTGCGTCAGATTGGAGATAAGGACCAAAAAATTCAAAACCTTGAGGCCTTGCTACAAAAGAGTAGAGAGAACATCACCCTGTTAGAAAAAGAAAGAGAGGACTTGTATGCGAAAATTCAAGCAGGGGAAGGAGAAACTGCAGTTCTTAACCAGCTGCAAGAGAAAAATCATACTTTGCAAGAGCAGGTAAGAAATGCAAAAATCTCCAATACTCTTAAGAAAGTTTGTGTAAGAAGAGTCTCCTTTGTTTCCATCTCCCAGTCTGCAGCTTCAGCCTCCACTGTACTTCGCCCTTTTTTGGATACTGTATTGCTTTAGCATCTCTTTATAAAATTCACAAGATTTCTGTGATTTTCCCCCCTCCACCCCCCCTTCTTGTTCTGATAGCAATACATTTTGGTGCTTCACATCCAGGTGTACGAGTTGTACACTTGGATATGAAGGATGGTGTGTATACATACAATCAAAATGATTTATTATTAGTTTTTCTTACCTTTGTGGAAATCTAATTGATAACATATTTGAACAAGAAAACACATAACATACACTGAATATGATTTAATGAAAAGTTCTTTGAAGTGGAAATTACAATCACAGTGTAGCATCTGAAAGGTACATTATTAGATATTTTAAAGGTATTTTAAAGTAATTTTAGCTGCATAATCTTTTAAAATATATATGTGTATTTATATACACACATATATTTTTTAAAAAGCTATGCTGGAATTACTACTACTTGTGCATACAATTTTTACTTCATATTTTTGCAAAAGGTAATATGATTGTATGTTAGTGACTCTTTTTGTACTAGAGGAATTTTTTTAGTATACTGTTTAAAATACCAATATGGTAATATTGTTGCACACTTACTAACAAAGGTTATTAGAACACCGTTTTCTCCTTTCCCAGCATATGTGCAACATATTAGTAGTAATTAGAGCTGAATGTGAGTTCTCTGGCATATAGTCCTTAGTGTATGCTACTGGTACAAATAAGATAGAAATGTACTAGTTCCCAATACCAGCTGTTACCTGTTTGTAATGGAAGGAACACCTGTGTCTTTTATGAGCTACTTGAAAAATATTTTGGTAGCAAACACATGTCAATTTTTTGTGAGTAATTAATGGATGTTTTTTGCTATACTTGCTGTAATGTTATAATAAAACATACACAATATATAGAATACTAATATGAATTAAATGGAGTTCGGTTCATGTTTACTGCAGACATAGAGCTTTGAAATGGGCAAAGATTAAATTGATAGGGATATATTGTTTTCTGGATGGCCACATGTAACTCACGTTAGTGTTAATGGTCATGTGGATATACCCTTATCCTGAAGAGTTTATAATCCAAGGTACTGATCATATGAACATTTATACACATGTCAGCAGGACTACTCATGTTGTGTAAAGAAAAGCATGAGCATAAGTGTTTGCAGGGTCAGGCCTTAAGAAGACAGGTGAAACATGAAGGGTGGAGGGAGAGGGATACAATCAAATGTATATAATTTTCTATTAAGGGATTTACTTCTAAATTCTTGGCAAATACATTCTATATTCAAGGAGCAAGTGCTGTATGTTGCATTTTTCATACTGTTTCTCCCAGCTGATAACCTTAAGTGTCAAGCTAAAACCTCATTCAAATTGATGCTTAAACATGCAAAATAAAGCCCAATAGCATCTGCCCAGAATCTAGCACCATGTGGGTGGAGGGTTTTACTGAGTATTGTGACCAGGAATGTGTGGGAGGAAGTAAGGGTGGGAGCACACAGAAATGGAGAGCAGACAAGAACAGAGAGAAGGAGAGGCAAGAAAGCCAAGCAGGAGCCTGTGACCATGAAAAAAGCTAGAGAGCTTTCAGATTGTTGTTGGCTAAAGAGGTTTGTGGGCTGTAAGCTTAGAAACTGCTCTTTTGTTCTTGGTTCCCTCTGTATTCAGAGGCCCATCACTTTGAACATTCCTTCCAATAAACAGGACCGCAGCAAATAAAATACCATCAAATTCTACTTCCAGCTGGAACCTCCCCAGGGCCCCAAACTATGACTATCCACTTAAGTGGAAAAGGGGCAATAATACATAACCAAAGGGTTGAGTCCAGGCCTTCAGTGCAAAGCTCAACTCAGCCTAACTATTGAACCACAACTGGTGCCTCCATGATGTGTTTATATTATTTTTCTTATAAATAAAGTAAGACTCAACCATTCTCATCTATCTCTAAACCTAGCTAACACTAACTGGGCACACACAAAAGGATGCACACTCACAGTGTTATATGAGAGTGATCATGCTTGCTGCCTTTGAATATCTTGTCAAAATAGTTATGCTTTTAAAAGTTGGGGTGACTCATGTATTGCACACAAAAAATAATGCACTGTTGTTGTCCAGAAAGAGAAACTTTGTAGAATTAATAAGTGGTGAAGTTGATCAGTATTGGGGCTTCGTAACCAAGACAACATCTTTTGAATTTTAGGGTGTTTTTAATTTTGCCCTTGGACTTTTAATTGGCAGCTTATTTATATTGTAGGTAACTCAGCTAACAGAAAAGCTGAAGAATCAGTCGGAAAGCCATAAACAAGCCCAAGAGAATTTGCATGAGCAGGTGCAAGAGCAGAAGGCGCATCTGAGAGCTGCTCAAGACCGTGTGCTCTCCCTAGAAACAAGCATTGGTGAACTAAATAGTCAGCTAAATGAAAGCAAAGAGAAAGTATCCCAGCTTGATTTACAGGTAATTTGCCTTTGTACTGTATGCTAATGAAAAAAATCCATCTGCTTTTCATTGTTGCATATACAAGGCTAGTAGGCTAAGTTTCTACTAAAGTTTGCTTGTTTTGTGAGCAAAAAATGGCCAAATAAAGTGCAATAAGCAAGATACAATCCAGCAAGACATCAGCCGTTCTAAGATATAAGGATTGCAGCCAAAAAACAACACACCGAAAAGAACACAACCACCACCAAAGAGTCGAGGTAGGAGAAGTTATGTCTCCTTAAAAGCCTCAGACTTGCTGTGTGCATCAAGGCTAAGAAGCCTGTCTGAAAACTGTTTTAATGGTTCTACACTCCACATGCCAGGGTGAGCATCTGTCAAAGCAGGGTCATGAAGAACCTGACACTACCCAGAATTTTAGTAGATTACTGATTTTTGAAGTGGTTTTATATTTTACTGGGTTTTGGGTTTTTTGTCTAACGCAGTCAAGCAAAAGTTCCAACGGGGACTTAATCACAATTGAGAGAGACTGAGGGCTTGTCTACACTTAAAATGCTGCAGCAGTGCTGCCATAGTACTTCAGTAAAGACACTACCTATGCTGTCCCATTGGCACAGGTACTCCACCTCCTTTAGAGGTGGTATTCTCCCGTCAGCCTAGTGCTGTCCACACCAGGGTTTGGTTGGTTTAACTGCATCGCTCAGGGGTGTGGATTTTTCACACCCCTGAATGTGACATAGTTAGACTGACCTAATTTCCTAGCATAGATCAGGCCTGAGTGCTTTGAAGCCTACTACAAGGAGGCTCATATTCAGGTCCCAGAAGGAATAAGGTACATTTGACCAGAGGTTTCGCAGATAGTCTAAGACTTGTCTTGATAAAGTGTCCATTTCTGAAATGTGGGAAGTGGCTACTACTGGTATTTGGGATATGGTTCATAATGATCATTATTACTGCTCAGCCCTTCTGTTAGTTCCAGATGTATGTAGATCACTGATTTCCATAGGGGTGGGAATCCATGAAAACTGTTTAGGCTTTGATGTTGCTCCCATTAAATCAAATGGGAGTTTTGCCATTGCTTTGAGTAAGAGCAGGATGGAACCTTTAATCAGGGAAAAAAAATAGCTAACTTACCAGTAGCTGGAGATCTCTGAAAATTGACGTACAGATCCACGCTGACACACCCTTCATGTCTGCCATTCAGATTCTATTTATGACTGGAGAATTGCTAACATAGTTCCTATTTTTAAGAAAGGAAAAAAAAAGTGATCCGGGTAACTAGAGGCCTGTTAGTTTGACATCTGTAGTATGCAAGGTCTTGGAAAAATTTTTGAAGGAGAAAGTAATTAAGGACATTGAGGTCAATGGTAATTGGGACATAATACAACATGGTTTTACAAAAGGTAGCTCGTGTCAAACCAACCTGATCTCCTTCTTTGAGAAGGTAACAGATTTTTTAGACAAAGGAAACGGAGTGGATCTAATTTACCGTGATTTCAGTAAGACATTTGATACGGTTCCACATGGGGAATTATTAGCTAAATTGGAAAAGATGGGGATCAATATGAAAATTGAAAAGTGGATAAGGAACTGGTTAAAGGGGAGACTACAACGGGTCACACTGAATGGTGAACTCTCAGGCTGCAAGGAGGTTACTAGTGGAGTTCCTCAGGGATCGGTTTTGGGACCAATCTTATTTAATCTTTTTATTACTGACCTTGGCACAAAAAGCGGGAATGTGCTAATAAAGTTTGCGGATGACATGAAGCTGGGAGGTGATGCGAATACAGAGAAGGACCGGGATATCATACAGGAAGATCTGGATGACCTTGTAAACTGGAGTAATAGTAATAGGATGAAATTTAATAGTGAAAAGTGCAAGGTCATGCATTTAGGGATTAATAACAAGAATTTATGTTATAAAGTGGGGACTCATCAGTTGGAAGTAACAGAGGAGGAGAAGGACCTCGGAGTATTGGTTGATCACAGGATGACTATGAGCCGCCAATGTGATATGGCCGTGAAAAAAGCTAATGCGGTCTTGGGATGCATCAGGCGAGGTATTTCCAGTAGAGATAAGGAGGTTTTAGTACCGTTATACAAGGCACTGGTGAGAACTCATCTGGAATACTGTGTGCAGTTCTGGTCTCCCATGTTTAAGAAAGATGAATTCAAACTGGAACAGGCACAGAGAAGGGCTACGAGGATGATTCGAGGAATGTCTTATGAAAAGGAGACTCAAGGAGCTTGGCTTGTTTAGCCTAACCAAAAGAAGGCTGAGGGGAGATATGATTGCTCTCTATAAATATATCAGAGGGATAAATACCACGGAGGGAGAGGAATTATTTAAGCTCAGTACCAATGTGGACACAAGAACAAATGGATATAAACTGGCCATCAGGAAGTTTAGACTTGAAATTAGACGAAGGTTTCTAACCATCAGAGGAGTGAAGTTCTGGAACAGCCTTCCAAGGGAAGCAATGGGGGCAAAAGATATATCTGGCTTCAAGACTAAGCTTGATAAGTTTATGGAAGGGATGATATGATGGGATAGCCTAATTTTGGCAATTAATTGATCTTCAACTATTAGTGGTAAATATGCCCAGTGGCCTATGATGGGATGTTAGATGGGGTGGGATCTGAGTTACTACAGAGAATTCTTTCCTGGGTGTCTGGCTGGTGAGTCTTGCTCACATGCTCAGGGTTTAGCTGATCGCCATTTTTGGGGTCGGGAAGGAATTTTCCTCCAGGGCAGATTGGCAGAGGCCCTGGGGGTTTTTCGCCTTCCTCTGCAGCGTGAGGCACGGGTCACTTGCTGGAGGATTCTCTGCACCTTGAAGTCTTTAAACCACGATTTGAGGACTTCAATAGCTTAGACATAGGTTAGAGGTTTGTTACAGGAGTGGGTGGGTGAGATTTTGTGGGCTGCGTTGTGCAGGAGGTCAGACTAGACGATCATAATGGTCCCTTCTGACCTTAAAGTCTGTGATTCTATTTTCTCAGGCAGACAGGTAAGAACTGAGGAAGAGAGGGTCCATTGTACCTATCTGTGCAGTCTCAGTCACAGATAGTGCATGCATCAGATCATCTGGTTGTTGTTTAAGGTAGCTGCATATAATACTTTCTGGGTCCCCAAAACACACAACAACTAGAGTATGAATGTGTCTAAGTAACTTCGGTCCAATCCAACTTGTAGTCTATGAAAAGATTTCCCTTGACTCAAAGGAGAGCTGGATTGGACCCCATAATTCAGGGTATGTCTACACTTACCGTGGATCCATGGTGTGGTGATTAATCCACCGGGTGTCGATGTAGTGGGTCTAATGAAGACCCACTAAATTGACCTCAGTTCGCTCTCCCATCAACTCCAGTATTCCACCAGAACAAGAAGCGTAAGGTAAGTTGATGGGAGAGTTTCTCCTGTTGAGCCAGTGCAGTTTAGACACCGTAATAAGTCGACCAAAGCTATGTCAACTCCAGCTACGTTATTCACGTAGCTGGAGTTGCATAACTTAGGTGGACTTAACCCCGTAGTGTAGACCTGCCTTCAGAGAAGAACAGTTACTCATAACTATATTTTATTTTGTTCCATTCTGTCTTCAGCTGTCTAAACTTTATTGATAACTTGTGTTTTAGCTGTGTCCAACATTTCATCATGTCAGAATTACTAATAATTAGCAATACATAGCTAGTATTAAAGCGCTTGTTAGTATGAAGAAAATTTGAGTTAAAAGCAGCTGCAATCAAGAATTCTTTATGATCTTCACATTACAAACATTGTAACACTCTTCTTTTCAGATAAAAGCAAAGACTGAATTACTGCTTTCAGCAGAAGCATCAAAAGCCGCTCAAAGAGCAGATCTTCAGAATCATTTGGACACAGCCCAGAATGCGCTGCAAGATAAACAACAGGTAGGAGAAATTAATGCTACTAGATCATCTAAGATAACCTGTGTACAAAACGAAAAGGACAATTTGGTTTGGGAAAAAAATCCAAGTCCTTGTGGATTTGCATTTGCATTGGAGACATTATTCAGAGTATTTGAATATATGATATATTTTGTCCTGTTTGTTATAAGCAGGGCCCTGTGTATTGTAATGTATGGAATTGACTGTGGAATCCACCCCTGCTGCAGAAATGTACTCTAGAATCTAAACTTCCATATTGTAACAGAACAGAATTGTTTCTAACCTGTGTGATTATGAAGAGAGACTTTACAAAGTATACTGAGTGTAAAACAAAGCAGTGTTGTTTTTCTGGAGTCTGCAGATTCAAGATAAAAAAGCAAACTTCAGTTAAATGAAGAAATATATTTTTATTCCAAAATAACTGTGTGCACACACATACTTGCAGTAAAATAAAAAAGGGATGAATTAAAACCAATTTAGTTATTTTGGTGCAAGTCTGTGTGCACTCCATCCCTAAATCAGCACGTCTCATTGGGGTGCTAATATTGAAAACAATAGATAACAAATTAACTGTCAACATGATTAATTGTTTTGCTGCTGATTATTTCAGCAGAAACATCCACAATTCCAAACCACTTCAAAAACTAACACCGCCTCCCATGCCTTCTTGGGTGGGGAATTGAATATCAATATAAATAGCACATGTCCTTCTGTAGTGATTGCATTTTTCATTTTCATATTTAATTAATTAAAAATCTCCCATATTTTATTTTTAATGAAGCTGCTGACAAATTTGTCAGTCTCTTGCATCAGAGTGTCGCACAAGTTAGGTCCAGCTCACCATAAAACGCATGGGTCTTTTGACTATCAGCATTATGTGTTCCATTTCTGATAGAGGATAATATTGTTCCATGTTGAACCAGTAGTTTTCAAACTATGATTCGTAAACCATTGGAGTCTGTGGAGAGTTGACTGGTCACATGGTATTGGCTGTCCTTGTTCCTGCTAAATTTAATTGACTGCTACAAATAGGTTAATATTGTGTTCCCATGCACGCAATTGGTGTAGTTGCCACCAGAATATTTTGTGATTATGAGTGGGAGAGGAGTTGTTCTTTAAGCCAATCTCTTTATGAAGGTGTGATTCACAGCATGAAAAAGTTCTGCCTTAAAAGCAATTTGAAAAGAATAAGCTATTGAATATGCTGTTTTTCTCCAGTGTAATGTGTACGTTTTTTAAAAATTCCATCTGAACATTTTAGACAAGTAATATTTAGGCATGTGTTTAGAGAACTCTTTAATAATTTAAAAAATACTCATCCCTTAATAAAAGTAACCATTTTCAATTATATTTTACTTCATAGGAGTTAAATAAGGTCAACACTCAGTTAGATCAGGTTACTGCTAAGCTGCACGACAAGCAAGAATATTGTACACAGCTGGAAGCCAGTCTTAAAGAGTATAAAGAGAAACATCTTTATTTAGAACAGAAAACGGAGGAGCTAGAGGGACAGCTTAAGGTTTGTATTCAGAAATGAAGAACTTGAGTTTATAAAACTAGCTTTCACCATGTAAAGCAACAAAATTGTTTCATAATGCATGGTAACAGCAGTGCGGAAATTGCAGGAGGAGGATGGCCAGCCACCTAAAAAGTGGTGTTGATGGTATTCTCTTTTCCCAGTGTTTCCTTTTTCAGCTGATGAATGAGAAAGTGGGGTTATGCCATAACTGCCTCCACTGCCCCAGCCTCCTTCCCCGCCAATTGCAACCTGAATATAATTCATGGAGAATATTAAGAGATGAGACATAGACCACTTCCTAAATTCAGAACTCTCATATTTGTGGTTGTATAAACTTCAGGTACCTTTATTTAAGTGCATAAGTGTTTGCAGGATCAGACCCTAATGTACACACATCTTCAGTGTCTTACATTTGAGGCAGGAGGCAAAAAGACAGAATACAGTAACATGGGAAGTGTATACAATTGCACAGAGGTGGAGTATGTTCCATTTATAAATTACTGGGTTATTTTTAGATTACTGTATTTTAAGCATTTTGCAGATATTTGAATCCATTAAAATATAGAAGTATATTTAATTTTAAATGTACGTGAAGACTAGGGGTGAGATCCTCTCCCCCGCTGTAGCCCCTTTATGCCTGGAGGCTGGAGGCATTTATGAACAACTGAGTGATTTTTTCACTCTGGTGGTTGTGTTATGGTAACTGTAGCTTTTTCTTTTCTTTTACAGAAACTTGAAACTGACATTCTTGAGGTTAAAGCAAGCAAAGAACAGGCCCTTCAGGAGCTACAACAGCAACGGCAGCAGTATACAGAGCTAGGCCTCCGAACAACAGAACTGACTAAACAGCTTGAAGCAGAAAGAGAAGTGTATGCTAACACTGTTTAATGCATTACTTTTCAGACCCAGAGACCAAGATTCAAATTTGAATTGTTCTATAGGAACAAACAAATGCATGTTTATACTCTTAGACTAGAATTGAAATTATTATTCACCTTCATGATCAGTTATTCGCCATAATGATCACCAGAACTCACCTAAAACACTAGAGTAACCCTACACCTCAGTGGGGGCTTCTGCATCTTTTCCCACACAGGGGAGATAAGTGTTGCCTTGTTTGACTTGCACTTCAGCCATCAGCCTTCACCCCATAGGTGAGTCACCAAGTACCGTGACTTAACCTGAGTGGGTTGAGATGCATTCAGTGTACTTCCTCCATCTCTTCTGTACACTCTGTCTAGGTCCCACTTGTATCCGCAGCAGAAAGCTGGTCATCAGCAAACAACCTTCTATTATCATACCATCCTCTGAAAAATTAGGGGGTCCTTCGTAGCATGGGGCTCAGATCTCTAATATGTATATAAATGAGATATTCACCATCACCACCTATATCTGATATATGGGTAAGAGCAGGTTCTATTATCATAGAACAGATGAGAATATTGGAATTCCTATGCTTGACTAAGCAGATTTAAGTTTTGTGTGATAAATGGGCAAGGGAGATTCAACCTATAGGTGGAAAGTTAGTGGGGATACAGGATAGCATTAAAGCTGGTGTGGGAATCTTAATTGCAAATGCAATTTCTCCAGCACTTAGCACAAACAAAAACTACCACAAAACATATCTGGTAATGTTGTTGTGTTGAAGGTCAGTCTCTTAACTTTTAACTCTGTCTGGGAATAATGTGTGTGAGACTGTCTTTCATAGAACCAAAGGGTGTGTTGCCAGTTGATGGATCTGAATATATTAACCTGTTCAGACATCTGCTGAGTAAAAAACCTTAATTTTGGGTTTTATTCATCTTGATTTACAATTTGCATGTTAGCTCTCCAGGGGTAGTTCATAGGCGTAATGTTTAAAGAACCACCAGCAGCCTGAAAATGGGACTTCAGAGTGTGTCATTCATTTAAGTGTAGAAACAAAACATCAATACATCATCTGAAAAAACATGTTTTAAATTAGAAGAACGATTAATGTTTTTGATTATAGAGAGTAGATTTAATTACACAAAACAACTTATGGATAATTTTTTAAAGTTTTGTATTTCACTGCTCTCCTTTGTATTTGCACAGTGTATCTAGTACTAAATTGGATTTGGAGAAGAAATCTGATGCCCTGGAACAAGCAAAACAGCAAATATCAAAGCAAGGGGAAGAAAAAGCAAGCCTTAAACGGGACCTTGAGAAATTAAATCAAGAGACAAATAAACAACGTAAGGAACTAGATGGCAAGATTCAAGCAGCAACATTAGAGCTGCAGAAAATGAAGTTGGAGAAAGACACTTTATTGAAAGACCTTACAGTTACCAAAGACAAATTATCAAAAACCATTGAATCCTTGAAGGATATAAAGGATGAATTGGAAAAGGAGAAACAGAAAGGAAAAGCCGCTGTGGCAGAAATGGTTAGTTATGGATTTAATCAGGCATCCAGTATTGGGTATTTTTCAATTTGCTCATTCATGATTGTCAGCTCTGCTTTGCATTCTAGTACGAAAACTGCTCACATTTATTGCAAAGATGATGGCACCAACTGTGGAAATTATGATTGCCTTAAGAAAAACAAAACTGAGATATAATTGTAAGTCCTGAATTAAGTTGTGGCTGGATATTTTTACTGGTAAACATTGGTTCATACCAGAAACCAGACCCCTTTAGTTGCTTTTTAATATGGCAAAGAAAACCACAGACAGGGATGAGCATTGAAACAATTATATGTGAAATGTGGAAAACACTGGACAGCCCTATAAAAACATAGATTGTGAAATTTTGCCAGAATGCAACCCACATTTGAGAACAATGAAGTCAGTTTTTCTTAACGTATTATAGTTTTGGTTTTCTAATCTGTTTCATGCAGAACACATTGGTGCACTTGTTATGGGTGTGATGGAAGATTGCTGGTTCTGGTAAGTATAATGGTGTCTGGAGAGACAAGGTGGGTGAGGTCGTATCTTTTATTGGACCAATTTCTGTTGCAGACAAGCCTTTGAGCTTACACAAGTCTGCAGAGCTGAAGAAGAGCTCTGTAAGCTCTCCCCAACAGAAGTTGGCCCAATAAAAGATATTACCTCATCCACTTTGTGTCTCTAATATCTTGGGAACAACATGGCTACAACACTGCATAGAATAATTGTGTCTGTCATTTTGGGAAATACCACATCTGAACATGTTGCAAGACCTGTCTGAAAGCTAACTGATTCCAGTGACCTAAGAAGCGGCAGTATGGCAGCAAAATGGTTGGCCAGGAGTTCATTATTGTTATAAAAGTGACCCTTACTATTACTGTGTTTAAAACGATAATCCCCATTTTTCTTTTTTTTTTTTTTAAACTTTGGCTGCTTATGGCAACATCACCTAGTACAGTAGCAATACAGATTTTGTGAATTTTCTATGTTTAAAATTTATCATAGGGGTATTTTTCCCAATTTCTTTTCCTGCTTTGCATCAAACCATCTCTCAGCTCCCATGTGTGATTGTTATTTTTATTTCCACTCAAAAATAATCAGTATTTACAATTACAAATAACATTTCTCCCCACCTTCTATCCCTTTTATAAAAAGTCCTTTTGTTTCTTCTTTAACGAATACCTGTGATTGCAATGTTTTACAAAGTCAGGTCTACTCTTAAAACGCTGCAGTGGTGCCACTGTAGTGCTTCATTGAAGATGCTAGTATGCTGACACGAGAGCTTCTCCCATCGACGTAGTTAATCCACTTCTGTGAGAAGCGGCAGTGTGTCAAGGGGAGAAGCCTTCCTGTCGACATAGCGCTGTCTATACTGGGGTTTAGGCTGGATAACTGTGTCGCTCAGGGCTGTGGATTTTTCACACCCCTGAGCAATGTAGTTATACTGAGGTATGTTTATAATGTAGACCTGGCCTTAGCTACTTCTGCTTAACTATTTACATTTACTCTAGTAACTGGAAGGATTTACTCTTCAGTTTATACTATTAAAAATAAGGTCCATATTCTACTTCCGGGAAAGTCCATGGGAGTTTTGCCATTGATTTCAGGGAGTGGGATTTGGACCTTGGGTGGGTGGGTGCGTGCGTGTGTGTGTGTGTGTGTGAGAGAGAGAGATTTTAGATCACATTACTAACAAAGGTTCCAGTTCTGCCATAAGAAAAGGAGTACTTGTGGCACCTTAGAGACTAACCAATTTATTTGAGCATAAGCTTTCGTGAGCTACAGCTCACTTGCATCCGATGAAGTGAGCTGTAGCTCACGAAAGCTTATGCTCAAATAAATTGGTTAGTCTCTAAGGTGCCACAAGTACTCCTTTTCTTTTTGCGAATACAGACTAACACGGCTGTTACTCTGAGTTCTGCCGTGCTTACTTACTCTGTGTAATACCTTACTCCAGAATTAATAAAGATGGTGTTTTGAGCCTATACCGTTCCCTGACAAGGGGAAGAACCTCAGTATTTATTGGTACTTTAAAACGGCCATCCTTGTGGTTCCACTTCTGAGCTGCCAATCTAGGCCTCAATTGAGAAAAGCATCCCTATTCAGGAAAGCACTTCAGCACACATTCTTAAGAGCCAGGAACTTAAATGCTATTTAAGCACATGCTTAATTTTCAGAATAAATAGCATTTAAGTCCATGGGTCTTAAGAATGTGCTGAAGTGCTTTCCTGAATCTGGGCCTTCGTGACCTGGGAAGAATGACTAGGACTGGATTTTCAACAGTTATAGTTTATAGCCCATTGTGAGGATATTTCTGTGTCGGAAACAGATTCTGATTTAAGAGAATGCAAGTGTTCTTTCTTGGTAGTTTGTAGTTTTTGTAATAATAGCTTAAATGCATTTGGTAAAGTTGACAAAAAATGCTCACTAGGTAATCTGTTTTTTAGGAAAAATCTTGCCAAGAAACTAAACATCAGCTTCAAGTACAGACAGAGTCTGTAGCTAAAGAACGGAATGAGTTGAAAAACTCTCTGGAAAAACAGGAAGGGGTAAGATTACTAATTCCCAATTACAAAAAATAACAATATATCAATGACAGCTTTTCCAATCACATATGCAGAGATCAGATTGGAGGGGAAAAAAAGTAGTGGTATTCTCCCAAGCCCTATGCAGTTGACACCAAAACAAGATGACAGTCACAGAAGATTGTGTGTATTCTAATATGATCATCCGTGGTTTTGGTGTGCTTTTCGTACAATAGATACAGTGATAACAGATGATCATTGTCCCTCTGCTTTCTTACATGTTTTGAAATAGTTAACTATGTTAACTTGTCATTAGTTTTCTGAGTTAACATCTCTTTTAAATGAGTGGTGACAGTTCACACCTCTCAGATCTGTTGTTTCAAGCTTAGTTAGACATCTCCATATCATTGTATGTATCATTTTATCAGTATGCTATTTGCTGTTTGGGAGAAAATTTTCAGAAACTCTTGAGAGATTTTGTTGTTTTTGAAAATCTCCCTATAGGAGGTTATCTTTGTAACTATATGGATTATTCTTACATTTAAAAAAATGAAAACTTACATTCTAGAGCACAGGATAGCCACGTCAACGATAAAGGATCTGCTGCCAAGTGACTGTGGAGTGGGCCAGTTTGGCCCCTGCATGAAAAAAAAGGCTGTCCAATTAGATGTTAGCTGTAAATAACGTATTTGATATACAGCAACAAAAACTATGATGATTAAGGTAAAGATAATATGCAGGTTTTTTATATTTTTAAATATAGATTTCTAAGCAGCTGATAATAGAGCTTGATTCAGCACGAGGACAAATACTGGAAATTCAGGGTGTCCTAAAAGAGAAGGAAAAGAATGAGCAGCATCTCCAGGGAAAGCTGAAAGAACTGAAGGAATCATTTGATCAGAAGAAAAGGCAAACTGAAACACAGCAAGCTGAATTAAAGGGTGCCCTTTTAGAAAAGGTAGTCCTGATTTCTCTTCATTCCTCTTACTTACAAAGGAAATTAGTATTAACTCCTCTGATGCATGCTTCTGTTTTATGTCATTATGTGGGTGATAAAATAGCTATTTACTGTAGCTGAAATGTGTTACTGGGAATGGTAAGGTCAGGATGCACAACTGAGCCCATCAGATATTGTTCAAGGTCAAAACTATAAAAACGTTGAGTGTAAGGCTCAAATAGTGAATTATGGATTATGCAAGTAGTACACCTGTCATCAAATTGATAAAAATAGCTAGATCTGCTGTGTTCATTCTACTGCATCTGTATGCAATGTGGCAAGAGTTGCCATCTTGTCGCATAGCAGTATGCAGTTTCGTGAGAATAATTTAGACAAGAGTCCTCAGCATTTTGGAGCATAAGTGGTGGTTTTAAACAACTCATTTTGTATTGTAAGAAGAGAATAGTCTTAATGACAATATGAAATGTTAACTATGATGAAAAAGTTCAAACTCCGTATAGTTTTAGGGATGTTAGTGTCATGTGCTGTACTATTAAATGATGTTTGCACTCAGTTTCTCATTTATCATATAAAGTATTGCAGTGGCCTTCTGTTGTTCTGCCCATGGAAACTGCAAAGTTTGGAAATACTGTTTAGATGTTTGAAAACTGGGCTCCCTGTGTTTAATTAGTCTCTTGATGTTAGTCATTTATTTTCTTTATTATATAGCAAGTAAATCACAGTATATTAATGTAAGAAATAATATGATTTAATAATATGACCTTGTTCAAATTTTGTAGCTGGGATAAGTAATAGCTATAAGTATTGCAGAGTGAATCAAGAGAAAAGATTTATGAAATAATTATGCTTGTTTAATTAACATTTCTTAAAAATTAGTTTAACAAAACTGAGATTGCAAATAATCCATATTTTACATTTTATCTTACATGCCTGCTTTGTACTGTAAAATATAAATCCAGGATTCATATGTGTGTTTCAGGCAGAACTAGAGAATAAATTACAGCAGCAGGTAACATTATCAGCACAGGAGCTTAAAGCAGAGAAAGGAAAACTAGCAGAGCTACAGAAGATTCATGAAAAAGATCAGGAAAATATGAAAGAACTTCAGCTGGATCTTTATGGTAAAGAATCTGAGCTGTTGGCAACAAGGCAAGATCTTAAGGTACAGTGTCTTTTTAAAGTCATAAGTGACCTAATAATGTTTGTCTTCAGGATGAATACAAAGAAGCAAAGTGAAAGCCATATGAAGAAAAAACTCTTTTGCTATGTATAAAATTGTATTGTGTTCTTTTCCTCAGGACACAGTACATGTTGGAATTGATTTAAATGCCAAGTATTTTTGCCTGATTTACCTAGAACGCCCTTTCAGTTCACAAGTGTTTTGTAGCAGTGCTGTTGTCTGAGCTCTGGGAACAAGGTGAAGGATTTAGGGGTACTGGATTCTTTCTTTTCACATTTCACTCTGTATAAAGCTTGTCCCCAGTCTTCCCACTGCATAGTTCCCAATCTGTGAAAACAGAAATACAACTAATGGCATCCATTTCTGCCAGCATGCAAGGGAGTAACCCCAAGAGTATTTCCCTCCCCCACAACTTAATGCCTTTTTGGCTCCTTTGTATGGACTTAACAGGCTTTGACAGTGCTCATCAGCTTGCATTCCTGCAACAAACCTGTTCAGTCTGTATTGTTCTACAAGTGACCCAGTTGTTCTGGCCAATGTATATACTATTTCTATTCAAGATATGTTTTTGAAGGGCTTTCTTCTTAGTGGGACCTATTTTATATATAAAGTGATGCAGCCATACCATCTTGATTCAGATGTCAAATCTAAGCACACCCTGACATTGTTAGTGCTGGGATGGGAGACCTCCAAGAAAGCCCAAGTACTGCTAGGACTGTTTTTGGAAAGTTAGCAGATAGTGCTTTTTCTTCTCAGTCAGTACTCAGAGTAGTCGTGGAATCATAGAGTTAAAACCAGCAGTTACCACCATTTCATCTCTTGTGACAGCCTGTATATCACAGGCCACCAACACCATCCAGCACCTGCACACTAAACCAAACACCCAAAATTAGACTTAAGTATTACAGCCCACGGGAGATTAGACCATTATGTGCCACAGTGACTGACTGAAGCAGTGCCCCAGCAAGTGTTAGGAAATATCATGGTGCTAGAGGAATTATCTTTAGGATGAGTTGCAAAACAGTTGACACTGATCATGTGTAGTCATTAAAGGTTCGATGGCCCTTTTTGGACCTTTCTTTCCAAACTGCAGTGCTCGTAGACTCTAAGATCAGGATGGACCATCATGATCATCTAGTCTGACCTCCTGCACATTGCAGGCCACAGAACCTCACCCATCCACTCCTTTAATAAACGTATAACCTCTGGTTGGGTTAGTGAAGAATCATGATTAAAAGACTACAAGTTACAGAGAATCTGCCATTTACCCTAATTTAAACCTACAAGAGACCCTTACCCCATGATGCAAGAGAAGGCGAATTCTCCCCCCATCTCGCCCCCCCCCCCACACACACCCAGGTTCTCTGCCAACCTGACTTAGGGGAAAATTCCTTCCCAATCCCAAATATGGAGATCAGTTAGACCCTGATCATGTGAGCAAGACTCACTAGCCAGACACTTGGGAAATAATTCTCTGTGGTAACTCAGAGCCCTCCCCATCTAGTGTCCCATAACCGGCTATTGGAGATATATGCTGTTAGCAGTTGCAGCTACCATCCCCTGCATAAACTTATCAAGCTCTGTCTGGAAGCCAGTTAGGTTTTTGCCCCCACTGCTCCCCTTGGAAGGCTGTTTCAGAACTTCATTCTTCTGGTGGTTAGAAACCTTTGTCTAATTTCAAGCCTAGACTTGTTGATAACCAGTTTATATCCATTTGTTTTTGTGTCCACATTGGCTCTTAATTTAAATAACTCCTTTCCCTCCCTGATATTTATCCCTCTAATGTATTTATAGAGAGCAATCATATCTCCCTTTTTTTTTGGTTAGGCTAAACGAGCAAGCTCTTTGAGTCTCCTCTCATAAGGTAGATTTTCCATTCCTCTGGTCATCCTAGGAGCCCTTCTCTGCACCTGTTCTAGTTTGAATTAATCTTTCTTAAACATGGGAGACCAGAATTGTGTACAGTATTCCAGATGAAGTCTCACCAGTGCCTTGTGTATTGGTACTAACACTTCCTTTTCTGTATTGGAAATACCTTGCCTGATGCATCCTAGGACTGCATTAGTCTTTTTCTCAGACGCTTCACGTTGGCGGCTCATAGTCATCCTGTGATCAACCAGTTCACCAGGTCTTTCTCCTCCTCTGTCACTTCCAACTGATATGTCCCCGGCTTAAAGGAGAAATTCTTGTTGTTAGTCCCTAAGTGAATGACCTTGCACTTTGCACTATTAAATTTTATCCCATGTCTCTTATTCCAGTTTTCAAAGTTCTCCAGATCTTCTTGTATGATATTTCAGTCCTTATCCGAATTTGGCAACTTCTTCGAGTAGTGTCCCGATGGGTGCTCCACTGTAGGGCGTTCCAGGACACAACCTGGGGGAAAATGAGGGTCAGAGGAGGTTGTCAAGAAGAAGAAAACAAGGTTACCAGTCCTAGCAAATGTATAATTTCATAAATTTTAAAATTGTGGTTCCTTTGTGCTAAAATGCTGTGTAAGCATGGAGGCAGTGTGTGGGTTTTTGTTTTATAATAATAATATCAGTGAACAAGACAGTTTTTAATAAAATACTAATAGGCCACTGTAAAATACAGCTAAATTGAAAAGATGTAAAAAACAAAACAAGAAAAATCCTATTCAGGAAATTCCAAATAATGATCAAAAGATCAATTTATTCTGAGACCACAGAAAGAATACAATTAAATATGAACACATCCTTCTAAACTCTTTTCACCTTGGTACTTATGTACTAAATATACAAAACCAGTAGAGCAAAGAATTGAAGAGTCTTTATTTTTCCTTTTCCTCTCATAGGATATTTTGTCATGTCATGGTGACACATCCCATGTTGCATTATAAGTAAAGTCCTCCTAGTTTCCTCAGATACTGTTTCCTATAACTGGAGTTCTGGAGCCTTGTTGCAATTGATGTCACGGCCACCGTAAATATCTAGAAATACATGACAGAGAGTACAGCTTAATGGAAAAATAGGCCAAAAAATGTATTGCAAGTGGAAATAGATTGATAAATATTTAGGGTTGCAAATTACATTGCTGAAGAAGGTGGAATTTTCTTTAAAAAGAAAAACTAAGACTGTTTTATAAACTAACTAAATTTTTTGATATCTGCAGAATATAATGGGGTTGGCCCACAGTTATGGAAATGCAATGCAGTTGAGCCTACCCGATCTCCCATCATCATGACAGCTGGGCTAAACCTAAGTGGTGCTGGGACCCCAGTGGTTGCAATGCCTGAAGCAGGGAGACAAGCTCAGTCAGCTCCATGGGACAGGAGCCACAGGAGTTGTCACGTGACTCTTCAAAACCCAATTTTAGATCCCAACCCAGGGGGTTGAGAAACCCTGTCCTACGTAGAGCACTCACTCATGCCTTATGTGGTGTAAATAATGAATTGGTGCAAAGCAAAATGGAAGCTGTTCTCATACTTAACTTTATTAGACTTAGTGGTCATCATTATTTTTCCCAGTTGTTTTTTAAATTTGCTGAACCTTTGTGATTTTTTATATTTGTTCTAAATCTCCTATTGTCTCGCCCCTGAAGCACATCTTTTTGTTCCTGATCCTGCAAATGGTTACACTTGTAAGTAGTCTCATTGATATCATGGGACTACTCTTGTGCATAGCTGTATGCAGGTTTGGCATCAGCCTTTTAAATCTCTTTGTAAACGTCTTGAATGATTTACTGAGTTTGTGACATCATAAAAAAGGGGAAAAGCTGCGACCTGTTTTTCAGATTTTAGGGTAAATGCAGAAGCTAGTTATTTTCATGAGTTTCATATGACAATGTATAGTTACAACCTCAGTACAGAAACTCTGTTTCTAACCATTTTTTGTTTCATTTTTATCATTTCATAAAGGTGCAATGCAAAGAAAAAGTGCCTGTTGTTGTTACCTGACTTCCCTGTATTGACTTTGTATCATCAGTTTTGAAATAGGGCACCCAACTGTAGTTCTTCCTTCGTTAGAACAAGTTCACTTTTGGGGCTGAAAGCATAGCTAGATTATGAGAGTAGAGAAGGAACAAGGCTGATACTGCAGGACTGTTAATATTAATTAAAAATAGTTCTAAGAACTATTTTCCGTGTCTCCATTATTTTTGCTAAAAAAAAAAAGGCGGGGGGGGGGGAGAGAAAATGTTCCTACCTTCCTCAACCCTGGGCACGCTGTATAGCTTTTATTTCAGTATAAAATAGTATTTTATGGTATAGTATAGTATTTTGATATTCAGATGATAAAGTAGTAGAATTGCTAAAGTCAGGAAATTCTTGTAGCAGAATTTCATCTTCTCAAATGCAAAATCTACCGCTCGTAGGCTACATAAAACTAGGGGTCTTGCTTAATATTAATAATAAATACACCTGAGCCAGAACTGCAACGTTTGGATTGCATCTGGATCCAAAGTTTGTGTGGCTGGTCAGGTCCAGGATTTTGGTTTGGCCCCATCGCTACAATGAAGTATCTCATTCATAGTGCGTTGAAACATCTGGAGTGATTTTGTACAACACAAATCTTTGAGACATATAAACTAGATGATCTTGAATGTTTTCTTGTCGCTTCAGGTCTTTTAACAGAAGGAGGATAGTCATTGCAAAGCAGTGATGAGTCCACATGGTGTCAAAACCAGTTTCTTTAAAGAGAAGTTTAAATAAACTTGATTAGGTCTGAGTGTGAGATACCCTCACTGTTAGCCTTCACTTTAGCTAAATAAAAATATCTTTGGAATGGTTTAACACAGCTTGGCACACTGGGAGGCAAGGTTTCAGACAGATATAAAGATAGATGGCCTCAAGCCATGTGGATGATATGAACTGAGGTGGCATGTATAGTGTCTGGGTACGATTGGAGGATATGAGTTGAGCTGTACTGATAGCACCATCTACTGGCGTGAGAGTGGAATATCATTGTTAAACTACTGAGCTATCTCCTGACCTTCCTAGCTAAAGGAATCAGTCTGCTGTGGAAGATGCACTACAATGAAAAGCAGATCATGGGAGTTCAAGCGAAATCTTATAGTTTGAGATATTTAGGTGACAGTGTTCCATGAAGGCCAGCCTTAGAACAACTGCTCTGGTGAGCCCAATTCCTCCTCTCCCTATCAATACAGGAAAAGAAATGAAGGGCTGGTTAACATCAAAGCCTTTATTTTAATAACGAACATATGTTATGTCACTTTAGCCAAGGTGAAAAGGTTTGGTGTAATCTGAAGGGGTGGATGGTGGGACAGAGGCGCACACAATAATGTTTTAAAAGTCAAATATAGATTGAAAAGAAAATATAGTGTGTGTGTATATATATAAAATATACACACCTCTATACGTTATAATTTAATACATACAGTAACTCCTCACTTAACGTTGTAGTTATGTTCCTGAAAAACGCAACTTTAAGTGAAACGATGTTAAGCGAATCCAGTTTCCCCATAAGAATTAATGTAAATAGGGTGGGTTAGTGTGTGAAGCTTGGTGGAGGTGGTAGAGTCAGAGGGTGGGATATTTCCCAGGGAATGCCTTACTGCTAAATGATGAACTAGCAATTGGCTGAGCCCTCAAGGGTTAACTCGTTGCTAATGTAGCCTCACATGCTACAAGGCAGCATGAATGGGGGGAGGGGAGACAGCATGGCAGACAGAGACACACACCCTGTGTGTGAGAGAGAGAGAGATGCACATTTCCCCTTGAAGTACACTGACACCACTCTTAAGTACACTACCTTGTTAAGTTATCAGCAAGCTGAGATGCAGCAGCTGCTGCCAGGAAGCTTCCTCCGTCCTGAGCCCTGTTGTGTATCCGCCCGTTCTATGGAGATGGGGTAAGTGGGGTCCAGGTGCAGGGGGGAGGGGGACACCCTGAGATTAGCCCCTCTCCCTCCTCCCTCCAGCAAGCAGGAGGCTCCTGGGAGCAGCTCCAAGGCAGAGGGCAGGAGCAGCACATGGCAGTGGGGGGAGGGACAGCTGAACTGCCGGCAATTGATAGCCTGCTGGGCGGCTGCTGCACAGGGAACTTAGGGGAGTGGGGAGCTTATATGGGGGCTGCGGGTCCACCCTGGTTCCAAGCCCCCACCAGCTAGCTGCAACGGGCTGCTCTTCCCGCAAGCAGTGGAGAAAGCAGGCGGCTGCCAAATGACGTTATAAGGGAGCATTGCACAACTTTAAATGAGCATGTTCCCTAATTGATCAGCAACATAACAACAGAACAACTTTAACCAGGACAGCTTTAAGTGAGGAGTTACTGTACTAGTTCAGTCTAAAAAATTGCCTTGTTTCTTCCCCCACAAAAATGGCACCAAACCAATTCACTTTGGTTAAAATTAAAGTTATTGAAAGGATATGTTCCTTTTTAAAAATAAGGGTGTTGATCTCTTGCAATTCTTTAACTGTATTGATGGTGTGTGGGGGGAATGGATGGATGGATTTGAGCTGTCAAGTTCAAATAAATTATATTCTCTTTTAATTTATGTAAATTGGGGGGGACTTTGTATTGTTTACAAAAATTGCCCTTTTTCCCTAAAAGTTACATTTTCTGTAAGTGAATGTGTAGTGCTCATGAAAATGAGGAACTGCTAGCTCTGGGCTGGATCAAATTAAACAAATACTGTATGAGATCTGCCAAATGCACATCAGTCTTGGCCTGGATGCTTTTCTAATCTAGTCCTGGTCTCTTCCAAAGACAATGCCATCAATAGAATGTATGTGGGGAATAGGGTGACTAGACAGCAAGTGTGAAAAATTGGGACGGGGGTGGGAGGTAATAGGTACTGTGACAGGGTCGGCCCAGATGGCTACAGGAGAGTGATAGAAGGCAGATATATTAGCCCCAGATTAAGTAGGTCCCTTTTCCCTGGGTAAGGTAATAGGGGTGATTCCAGAACAATCAGGAACTTGCTGGAACCAATTAAGGCAGGAAGGCTAATTAGGACACCTGGAGCCAATTAAGAAGCTGCTAGAATCCATTAAGACAGGCAGGCTAATCAGGGCATCCGGTTTAAAAAGGAACTCACTTCAGTCAGTGAGGGGCACCCAGGGAGCTGAGAGTGAGAACGGGTGCTGCTGGAGGACTGAGGAGTACAAACGCTATCTGGTATCAGGAAGAAGGTCCTGTGGTGAGAATAAAGAAGGTGTTGGGAGGAGGCCATGGGGAAGAAGCCCAGGGAGTTGTAGCTGTCACATAGGTGTTACACGAAACACTGTAGGCAGCTGTGATCCACAGGGCCCTGGGCTGGAACCCAGAGTAGAGGGTGGGCCCAGGTTCCCTCCATTCCCCCAACTCCCTATTGGATACAGGAGGAGTGACCTGGACTGTGGGTCCCACCAGAGGGGAAGGTCCCTGGCCTTTTCCCCGACCCACTAGGTGGATCAGCAGAGACTGTGGGGATTGTTCGCCTTCCTTTTCCCCATGCTGGCCAGTGATGAGGTTAGCTGAGTGAGCAGCAGGTTTGAGCCAATAGCAAAAGTGGCCAAACTGAGGGCTGCTGTGAATCTCTGAGGCGAGCACATCCACCAATAAGCGCAGAACCCACCAAGGGAGAGGAGGAACTTTGTCACAGTGCCTATAGAAGAAAATGCCCCAAATATCAGGACTGTCCCTATAAAATAGGGGCATCTGGTCACCCTGTTGAGGAATTACCTTGCTTCATAGCAACTCGTGGCGAACGGGGGAAGTCCCGGATGACTGGAAAAAGGCTAATGTAGTGCCAATCTTTAAAAAAGGGAAGAAGGAGGATCCTGGGAACTACAGGCCAGTCAGCCTCACCTCAGTCCCCGGAAAAATCATGGAGCAGGTCCTCAAGGAATCAATCCTGAAGCACTTACACGAGAGTAAAGTGATCAGGAACAGTCAGCATGGATTCACCAAGGGAAGGTCATGCCTGACTAATCTAATCGCCTTCTATGATGAGATTACTGATTCTGTGGATGAAGGGAAAGCAGTGGATGTATTGTTTCTTGACTTTAGCAAAGCTTTTGACACGGTCTTCCACAGTATTCTTGTCAGCAAGTTAAAGAAGTATGGGCTGGATGAATGTACTATAAGGTGGGTAGAAAGTTGGCTAGATTGTCGGGCTCAACGGGTAGTGATCAATGGCTCCATGTCTAGTTGGCAGCCGGTGTCAAGTGGAGTGCCCCAGGGGTCGGTCCTGGGGCCGGTTTTGTTCAATATCTTCATAAATGATCTGGAGGATGGTGTGGATTGCACTCTTAGCAAATTTGCGGATGATACTAAACTGGGAGGAGTGGTAGATACGTTGGAGGGCAGAGATAGGATACAGAGGGACCTAGACAAATTGGAGGATTGGGCCAAAAGAAACCTGATGAGGTTCAATAAGGATAAGTGCAGGGTCCTGCACTTAGGACGGAAGAACCCAATGCACAGCTACAGACTAGGGACCGAATGGCTAGGCAGCAGTTCTGCGGAAAAGGACCTAGGGGTTACAGTGGACGAGAAGCTGGATATGAGTCAGCAGTGTGCCCTTGTTGCCAAGAAGGCCAATGGCATTTTGGGATGTATAAGTAGGGGCATAGCGAGCAGATCGAGGGACGTGATCGTTCCCCTCTATTCGACATTGGTGAGGCCTCATCTGGAGTACTGTGTCCAGTTTTGGGCCCCACACTACAAGAAGGATGTGGATAAATTGGAGAGAGTCCAGCGAAGGGCAGCAAAAATGATTAGGGGTCTGGAACACATGACTTATGAGGAGAGGCTGAGGGAACTGGGATTGTTTAGTCTGCAGAAGAGAAGAATGAGGGGGGATTTGATAGCTGCTTTCAACTACCTGAGAGGTGGTTCCAAAGAGGATGGTTCTAGACTATTCTCAGTGGTAGAAGATGACAGGACAAGGAGTAATGGTCGCAAGTTGCAGTGGGGGAGGTTTAGGTTGGATATTAGGAAAAACTTTTTCACTAGGAGGGTGGTGAAACACTGGAATGCGTTACCTAGGGAGGTGGTAGAATCTCCTTCCTTAGAAGTTTTTAAGGTCAGGCTTGACAAAGCCCTGGCTGGGATGATTTAATTGGGGATCGGTCCTGCTTTGAGCAGGCGGTTGGACTAGATGACCTCCTGAGGTCCCTTCCAACCCTGATATTCTATGATTCTATGATAGTCTTCCTGGTTGGTGTCTTTTTTTCATTTGACCTTTCCTCTCTGTGTATTTGCTAGTAATCCTTTCCCCCATACCTCCCACTCCTTCAAATTCAAACTACACGTAATAAAAAGGGCACAAAGGCTAGTGTACCTAAGCCACTGTGACCTAGTACATACCAGGTCCTCAAAATATTTTCTAATGCCTCCTCTGCTTGTCCCATCCCCTGTTTAAAAACATTCTAATAAATATCCCATTGATCTCATTACTTACCCAATTTGTACTTTGTTTGATTCCTTATTCAAGAATTTAAAATTAAACTAGCATTAACCTGTTAATAGGGCCCTTCATTTTCAGTTTTTATTTTATTTAATTTTTCCTGTGAATTTATCAGTGTGTTTATTACTATAACAACAAAAACAGGTGAATATTGGTGGGAAAAACTATTAATAATTTTTCTGGGTAAATATCAGGGGTTATTTTGGTGGACGGAAGGACGGGGGGAAAGTATTCAGTAGATTAATGGTTTGATGAACAAATTCAATGTGGTTTGCTGCAGAACTAAAACAGAACTCAAAACACAATGTCACTTTTGAGTTTAAGAAAACAACATATCATTTCAATAAACAGTTTACTGTTGTAGACTTAGAACTATTAGCCTTTAAATATTTACATTTAATAATTGGGCCACACCATTTGCAGCGCAGATACTCAACTTTATCCCTGTTCTCCTGTTTTTGTTTTTTTAAAACTTTAGAATACTTCCTTGTGTTCTGAAATGTATTCTGATACAGATTTTCATTTTCTTTCCATTTTAGTGTGTTTCTTTAAACCATTATCTGCTAAAAGCTTGAAATGTGGCATGGTGGGTGTGAGATTCATCAGTACATTCAGATGTGCACGCACTTCAGAGCTTGCATGTGTGCCTGTTTATTGTGTGTATCTTCTAGACTAATACATAGCCTTACTTCAACAGGCAGTTTTGCATATACACACAGAATAATATATTCTCGTAATATATATATTTTTTGTAATAGAAAAAGTTATTTTTTATATATTTGAATGATACAAAGATAGGGTGAACATCAGGAAAAAAACTAAATACTTTTTTATAAAACCCGGGATTTTTTAGTTAAAAATAGGTTTGAATGGAAAACGAAGGGGCTTACCTGAGAAGTATTCATACTTGTGTAGCAGTATTATAGCTATAAGCTAGATAGGGTCTAAGATGTCAGTGTGGATATTAATACTTAAGCTGGTCTGACATTCCATCCAGTAACTGAGAGTACTGCCACTCATACAGAAAGACAGTCACACAAACTGTGTGTTATACATTGGAGTGATTATCTGCTCATTTAAAGAATATTTACTACTGTTGAAGAGGATACTAGTTAGGAGAGGACACTGTAATGTGCATGTTAAAACTGGCCTGTTTAAAATAATGGGTGAAATTGTAATGGGCAAAACTGCCATTGATTTCAGTTGGGCAGTTTTTCACCCAGTATTAATATGTCATAGTCTGAGTTGTCATTGTTGTTGAGTTCTGGCAGTCTCCCACATCATAAAGGCCTTTGCAAGAACCAATGGGCAAAATTCCCATTGACATCAGTGGGGCCAGGATTTCACTGCATGTTTTGAAGAGGGTTTTATGTCCACTTAAAATACCTTGGGAGATAATTACATAGCTCTACTGTTGGGCTCTGCTCTGTTTTATTTGTTACCAGATACTGAAACAGGTTTTAATGACTTGCATGCTTTTCCTTTTTACCTGTCTTTGAATATGGTTTGGGATATGCTTATTGTTTTAAGTTTTTAGTAAAGATAATGAGCCTTTTTAAAATGTACTATCCTTCTATGCTTAAATCCCAACGTAGTCCTCTTACTGAAGCTTTGTGATTCCAAGAGGTAACAATAAATCTGACCTTAAGCCTTGTTCAGTTATTTATATATATATATATATATATATATATTTTTTTTTTTTACTGAAAAACAGGTCATTTTTCTGATATTCTTTAGTTCTAGTGTCTTGAGTCGCCACTTGTTCCTTCCATTGATGTAGCCAACCCTGCTTTCAAACACTACTGTTGAAATGCTCCTGTTACAAAAGTAGTATCACCAACGTCAAGGGCTCAGAATTTATGAACTGTGCTTACACATTCTGAAATCTAAAAAAATTGAGGCTTTTTATTTGTGATCTGGTTTCTGGGCTGCTAGGGTTCCCTTGCTTCCCACTTTTCAAGCTTTTCTTCACCACCATGAGAGCTAGATTTTTTTAAAACTGAGATACTCATGCAATCTCATGATTCCAGCAAGCTGGGGCTTTAAGAAGAACATCAAATATTGTGAGACTTCTGAAAACATCACAAGAGTTTGGAACACTGTAACAATAGCCACTCTGAGCAAGAGGAGATGAGGAATTTAACAAACAGATACTGTATGAGGGGGATAAAATCTTTAGTTTTATTTTTAACACTTAATTTAAGACACTACAAGAAAGTTATTTGGCAGAAATTAAGTGGTTATCAGCTGTGTTGATCAAAAAACATTTTCAGGTGCTAGCATCAATGAGTAGTGAGCCTTAAGTAAGCTTTGTCTGCACCAGACATTTTTCCTTTAAATTTACCATTAACGGTAGCAACGATTGAAATTTTAATTGTGCATACACACCGACCAAGAAGCTCAAAAAATTGGTGAAAGGAAATGTAACAGTCAGCCTGTGCTGTACTGTATAGTGTGTAAATATTTTTGAATAATGTCATTCAATAAATTTGCAATAATTACTCGTATTATATGGAGTTTGGAAATTAAAGTGCAGTCTACTATGTGTTCTAATTTACACACAGCAGGTGCCACTTAAGTAAGATGTGGTTAATAGAGATGTCTTCTTAACTGGGACTTGAACCAATTTTATATAATTTGTGTGAAAATTATCTCTTCACATAATTTGTCTCTTCCTGTGCTCTTGCTGAGCTCAAACACTTTCCTCAAAGTACCTTTTGGAAATGAATTGCAACCTCTTTTGTCCATGATCAAGTGTTGAAATTATTACTTCTGCTCCTGATTTGCCCTCCCCTGAGATAGAGTTCAGTTTGCTTCTCTCGTCATTACTCAACAGCTGTTAATTACAATTTAATAGTCACCTCATTCAGTTCCAGTTACCTTATTATTTATGTGTTTTTTTCTCTTGCTGTCACTCTGTTACAGGCATTGTCCCAACAAGAGAATACAGGAAAATAGTGTGTGTGCTACTAACTGTGTTCTACTGAAATTCTAAAATTTTAAAATGAAGTACTATGCAGCAGAAGCTGAACTTTCCATGTAGATGCATAATAAGTGTTTAAATTATTGTGACTAATGTGGAGCTCTGATCTTGCAATGGCTTTGACAGATGATTTTCAGAACTGTTTTTTTAATTAGTCCACAGAGGAGAAACTTGCTCTGGCTCAGGAGGAATTAGTTTCAAGCAGAAATCAAATTGGTAACCTTAATCAGTTGATCCAAGAACTTAAGACAATAAAGTCTACTCTGGAGCAGGATGTGTCAAAGAAAGAACAGCAGCTGAAAGAACAGAACAAGATGTTACAGGAAATCCAGAAAGACAAGGTAACTTACTTTTCCCATTACCTTTCTCCTCTTTCCTATTTTCTAATGGAAACATATTTAGAAACATACCAGGACGTCTCAATGTATTGTGGTAATGCAATTTGTACCTGCACTTACAGCAGTTTATTGGACTACTGATACATAAAAGATTTTAAACAAATAGTTGAAATGACAGAATAAATTAAAACAATTTCAGCATAAGTTTATTATCCCCGAGGGGCCATATACTGAACAAAATTAATGTGAAAAGAAAAAACAGATTATTGATTTTAAAGATTAAACTAAATGGTTTAATCTAGGGTTTTCTCTAAGATCAGACAAAATAATTGTGGATGGATAGCTGATACAATCATTCTTCCATCAGCAATCTTTGTAATCAAGAAGTTTTTGATAACTGTAAGTCTGGATAAGGTCCCATTTTTCCTTTGATTTATTTTCAAGGTTTTGAAAGAAAAAGACTTGGCTAATGAAAAATCTAAAACAAGAGAGCTCCAGGAAATAAAGAGTAAACTGGAAAAAGATAGTACTAAATATAGTGAAGAGCTTAGGACCTGCAAGCAAGAATTTGAGAAGGTATGTTGAGACACAAATTGGAACTACACAAATAAGAATATGCACGAAAGTAACGCATTCCATCAGAGAATCTCAAATTGCTTTGCAACAATGGGTATTACTATCTCCATTTTACACATGAAGGAACTCAAGCTCAGAGGGATTAAGGCCCATACCTACAAAAGTACTTAGGAGCCTAACTCCCACATCAGGCACCCAAGCCCAAATTTTAGGCATCATTGAGATCTGCAAAACCTTGGGTCAGCTCCTACCTAACTCTGGAAGTGCCTAAATTTTTGCTGTAAAAGTCCCTCAGGTGCCTAAGTTTCTGCCGCTGGGTATGCATATAACACCTCAGCCTAGACTTCCAGGCTAAGCCCCAGCGGAATCCTCAAACCACGTGAAGATAGATGTCCCCGCCTATCTTGGGGGGCCCAATCCAGTTGATGTTCTCAGAGCACTGGGCTATGGGTTATTTTGATGTGGCTCAGTGTCTCTTGTTGAAGCTGTTCTACTGAGTATAAATAATTAAATATGCTTTGGGCCAGAGAGTGAGAATGACTCTGTAGCCTCGTGGGTAGGGTGCAATGCAGGAGGCCCAAGTTCAATTTCCCTCTCCATATCAGGCAGAGGGGGGAATTGAACTGGTGTCTACCACACTCTGACTGCATACACTAACCACAGGGCTAAAGATGATAAGGGAGGCCTTCCCATCCTCTCTGCTCCTTGGCTGTTTTGTGAGGAGCTAGACGTGTGCTGCCATCACTTCTGTATGAAACAGCTTATGCACCTGACTCCAGGAGAGGGTCCCTGGCTGTGGGCTGCAAGCAGAGATAGGTGACTTTTTCCAGCCCAGTCAGGTGCCTCACTCGCTGAGCGGGGCAGGGCTAGGACCCACCTTTCTCCTCAGCATCTCCCATTGACTACTTTAGGCAGCTCCCTGCTAGTGTGCTTGCTTCTGTGGATCCCATTCTTAGGTGCCCATCTCTCCCCATGTATTCTATGGAGAGCTTAGGCACCTTAACTAGGGTTTGTAGATTCCACTGAGGTGGCAAGATGCCTAAAAGTTAGGAGTTGCGACCCCTATGTCCCTTTGTGGATTAGTCCTAAGTCATTTTTTCATGGTCACACAGCAAGACTGTCAGTTGGTTGTGATCCAAGTCTCCTGACTTCAAATTCTGTACTCTAACCTCTAGACCATGCTGTCTCCTTTTATATAGATGACTCTAAGCAATTAAATATCCAGGCTGTCTCCCAATGTTTTAATAAAAGGTGGACAAGGGGAAGAGTTCTCACGCTGTGCACCCAAATTCTGAGAAGTGAGGAAAGTAAACAGCCTCTTCCAGCCCCACAACAAAACAAAAAACAAACCAAAAACCCAAAGCAAAACCAACATCTTAGTTTTATGAAGGTACATGTTCTCACTGATATGGAAAGCCATGTAAAGTGTGAAGTTGTTGGGGAGGGGGGATTTTAAGCTGTTTTAGAATGGTTGTATCCAACCTGAACTCTGATTTTTAAAGCGACACTCCTAATTAAAAAAATGTGTACGTTCATTAAAAATGTACCTACCTCTCACTCTTAAGTGCATGTAATTTACTGCAACATTAAAATACCAAACCAATATTAGTTAAACCAGTTTTGTTGAAACTAGTTTAAAAATCACTCTTGAGGCAAAACTAAATCTTTTTAAGGATACCTCACTTTCAAAAAAAAAAAAAAAAGAGAGAGAAAATTAAAAATTGGAGGATGGAGTGTTGAATTATTTTTTTTTAGTCTTTGTTTGTATTATAAGTGCTCGTAACATTTTACATCTCTAAATCTTTTCTGTCTCTTCTGAAATCTGACACTTTTAAAAGACAGCCTGGCTACATTTTCTACATTTTATTACATATTATATTTATTAATAGTAATTTATTTGCTTCTGCTGGCCTCTCCAATGTTGTAGGTGGTTTTGTGAGTATAAATGAAGTCACAGTCCATCTCACAAAGAGCTTACAATCTAATAATAAATTAATTTTAAAATAGCCTGAATACTTATGTTCTGTGGAAATACAAAAAAATATATAATGGCTTTCAGATGTTCTTTTGTCATCCACTGTCTAAAAATGATGGTTACTTCCAGAGAATTCAATGCCCAATGCATTTTGATTTTAGGAATACTAACTATAATTGTCACACACTTCCTGAAACCTCTGTGCTAAAGAGAGAAGGAATTTATAGAGCTGCAGAGAATTTTAAAACATACACAACCTGGGATGTCAGCTTAATATTCACCTCTTGTTCTCCATGGTTGCAGTCAGACTGAAACCAAAAATATCTCCACTTATGAAATCAAGTATGGCCATATTATCCACCCATGGGTTTGAAAGGAGAAAAAAAGACTATCCTTGGGATGTTTTGTCTTGACTTTCAGTGGATGTGTCCTATGAAAAATTAGCACCCCTTATTCATCAGAATAATACATTCATATTGGGCTGTGGATTTAAGGAAGAATCATTCCTGTCAAATTAAGTTATTCCATCTATTTTTGAAGTTATTCCATCTATTTCCAGTACAATATGTAGGTAAATATTTACAAACTTAAGACCTGTAGAAACACTCCTATGCAATAATTGTTTCCAATGGAGTAAAGAAATAAATAAATCAAAATTCCCTTCTTGCCACCAAGGGGTTTGTAACTCTCACCTTGTGACACTTACCTAGTGCAGAAAACCTGACAGTGAAATTTATTAGAATCGGGCTTAAAAGTGAAATTGACAAACCTACTACTTGACAGAAAGGCAGAAAGTAAACAAACATAATTTCCACTATTTTAGTGGAGAAGTAAATTAGATTTTTTTTTCTGTTTGTAGTAATCTAAGATGTAATTTGTAACCTAGGTAACGAACTTACTTTTTTTTTTTTAATATAGTGTCACGGTCAGTTGATACTGTATTTTGTGCGGTAAAAGCATTTGCTCTCCTATCCCAGGAAATAGTTATCGTCAGTCTCAAGTTAGTTCACAGATAAGTTTTACCATTTTATTTTTAGACCCTATGTGATAGTTTAAACTTATATTTTAACAGGAGGTGACAAATCTAAAGGATGCGAAGCAGCTATTGATTCAACAGAAACTAGAGCTGCAGGGCAAAGTAGATAACATGAATTTAGCTCTTGAACAGGAGAAGAAGAATCAGCAAATTATCAAAGATCAGCTGAAAAAAAAAGAGGAAGAACTGAAGAAGGAATGTGTTGCAATTGAAACTAAACTGGTGAGCATGTATAGAACTTGTGTGTATTTAGCACATGTCTCTGATTCCCTTCAAAGAGGGTGGGAGGCAGACTTAATTTTAATCTCATGGCATTTACATTTTTAATCAATGATTTGTAAATATTTCCAAAAACCTTCAGTGTGAGACAGATTATACTGTAGGAAAACTCAGGTACAATAGGCTAAGCGCTATTTTGACAAATAGAAATAAATCCATAGTGGGACCATAAGCAGGCATTTGTTTAGTATAATAGCTGTTTATGAATTAAAATAACTTAGTTTTGAAATTGTAAATACACAGTTTTTAATTTCTCTGCCTCAGTTGAACAATACCAGAAGGGTAGAATCTAGTTTTCTTTCACTTATAAGGAACATTGTTGCATTAGAAAAAGTGACTCTTTGGAAAGACATGCCTGAGTTACTGCCTGCTAGCTGTAAAATATCAAAAATGGTTTTGCAGAGATAAACGTTACCATCATTTTAATTTTGATGTTAGAGTTAATAACACACCAACCTGGTTACAAACTCAGAGCTATTTGATAGCTCATTGTTCAATGTTTCCTTTTTTCTCAGGGCACAGAGATAAAAGAGAAAGAAGAAGAAAACAGAAAACATGAGGAGGTGGAAGCCAAGCTCACCATGCAGATCACAGCTCTGAATGAAAACCTCGCTACAATGAAGAAAGAGTGGCAGAGCAGTCAAAGAAGGGTCAGTGAGCTAGAGAAACAGACGGATGATTTGCGTGGGGAGATTGCTGTATTAGAGGCAACAGTACAAAATAATCAGGATGAGAGGAGAGCATTGCTGGAGAGGTAAGTCGGTGATGTGGGAGTGTGCTTTTGGTTGCTTATTAGGAAAGTGATAAATTAAAATTTGAAAAATAGTGTTTCAGTTTTCTTAGTGTTCTACGTACATTTTTGTATGTATTGTACTGCTCCCAGTGCTCCAGGTAGGGGTTTCCAGAGAGTGAAGGCCTCCCCTCCTTACCCCCAGCAAATCTTAGTAGGCTGTTGAACCAGTCAACCAGCTAACCAAACAAGAGCCTTCACACCCTGTGGGCTTTGTGATGGAGTGCCCACCTCCTGCAAACTTTGACAGGTGCATCATGAGTTGCCTCCTCATAAGACTCAAGATGCTCACCAAGGCCCCAAACGATGTTGACCTTAAGAGGCTTGTGTCCATCCCCTGCAAGTCCTTAATTAAGCTCTTTTGGAGCCTCTCCAAATCCATCCTGCACATGTGCAAGCATTAGGAGGGATGGTCAGTAGCCTCCATGAGTCTTAGAAGGCTTTGCAGAGGGGACTTCCATAGTCTGAGTTGGTTTCTTGGGGATCCCTTCACTGAGGATCCTCTGTCTCAGAGTCAGAATAGGCTCATCAACTTCCCAGTGATCTAGAACAGACTTGTCATCCCCCTACAATACAAAAGAGGCTTTTGGGCTTTCAAATGTGGCCACCGGTGACCCTTCTAAGACTCAGCATATGCCCCCTCTGAGCCTCTTAAAGCTCGTAAAGAGGACAGACGTGCTTCCTCAGACTCACTAGATGTTCCCCTCTCCTACAGGCCTCTTAGTTTCCCATTCTAGGCTTCTGACCTCTTAAGATCCCTCCTTCTACCTCTACTACAGATCTCCTAAACTCTGCAGAAGCGGAGCTCTTTTTCTCCTGATTGCAGGAGGCCTGCAGGATAAGGGGAGGGGGACTGAATGAGAGCAATGTGGTTGCAGGATTGGAGGACATCCTGAGGTCTGCATGAGGGAAGAACCCACTTGTGAGATAAAGAAAACCCTTTATGAGGGTCTCTGTGGGGAAACTCTTTTTCTGACCATCAAGCTTCCTTAACAAACAAATTATATTTTGAGCTCTAGGTCTGCAAGGAAAAGGGCTAGAGACTTTTTTTTAATAGCTGCTTAAATCTCCAGCAGCAGTCCCTGTGCTGTGCTAAATTCATCAGAGCCAGTTTTCTGCAACAATATTACAAACACAGAAATGAAAACATTTTGAAAATAGGCTTTAAACAATTAAATTTTGTACCTGGGCATTAAATTGTGGCTAGGAAGGGACCACAGTAAACGAGGTTCTTCTTTGAATGTCCTCTACATATTGCCACTCTTGGGATATGCGCCGACTGGTGCCATTGAATGGTACAAACTTATACTAGCAATGCCTATTCTGAGCATTCATGTGCCCCCTCCATGTACCTCCCATCAGTGTTTGAGCATATTCTGAGAATGGGGCTATAAAAGGGGGCACGGAAGCAGTTACTGCCTCAGTTCCTTCCAGGCACTACCACAGATGAATGTGAGTCTTCTTCAGCATACAAAATTGAAGAAGACTGCCCAGTCAGCAACAAAAACCTTAGACCTGCTTCCAAAAAAGGAACATGGTAACAGAAGTGGCCTTAGACAATATGCGTTCCATGCCTGAGGCCTCTTTGGAACCAGGACCTTCAGTTCTGAAGAAGCAGCAAGACCAAGTACCTTTCTGGGTCTTACATTGTCTTCTATTCAGGGAACTCGTCAAATCCTTCAGATTGCAAACATGTGGATGTGAGACAGACCAGAGACCAAGATCGCTTTGTTGGGTCAGGACCTAATAAATCAATAGATCTCTCTCTTGTATCGGCACTGATACGTTCAGTGATGGTTTCTACTTAGGTACCTGTGGATCTGCATTTATCAGATCAGTGTCATGCTTCTTCAGCAGAAGAGAGAGATTTGGATAAGGATCCAACACAATGCTTTCCCTCTCACAAAAAACAGAGTGGATTCCTCACCATATGGATCTTCTGCTATGCTACTACTTCCTCCCCAAATACCTATAGATTCACCTAGAAAGACTATCTCACCCTTGTTGGTACTATGGATCCCTACCTCTATCATATCTTGTTCCTTGTCAGATCTGGGTTTGGATCCACATTTAGAAAAGGAGATGGATACATCAATTTACCTGCAGCCTTGACCTCAAGGCTGTTTTTGTGACAAAGATTATTGAACGTTGATGTTTCCTCATTACTATGAGATGGTACAGAACTGGACAAATTGGCATGAGTAGTAAGTATCTTCCTGGATGCATTGGCCATACTAGCCAATTCCAGGGCTTCTATTTCAACCTCATTCAGTTGCGATGACCTCGATTCCACATTGAGGCAAGGAAACTTCAGCACATACTAATGTGTTGGATCCAAGGCATTCAGATCCTACACCAGTGGAACAGAGACCAAGAGATAGGTCCCCTACAAAAATTCAGGATATTCTCTGTGATGAGGAAGAAGTTGATGTGTTTTCACAAGATGGTATTGTGCATCAAGACTTAGAACCCACAGGCAAATTCTCCCCTGAGGAAAACATTGGAGTAGCCTCAGTTCCCTCACGATCTGAGGATGCTATAGAACTCCAGGATTCAGTAAGCAGAATGGAGTCTAAGTTAAAATTACCGTCTGTTTACTGCAGGAAACTCCTCCTCTTGTTTTTGATACTGGGGAATACATCTGCTGAGAAAGTATCTCTGCCTCTTTGGGAAGGTCTGTGCCAGCCAGCAAAATCAGCATGGAATACTCTACCTTCATATCAACTGATTGCTAAGAAAGCTAATTGGTTGTATGAGATCCCATATGAAGAGTTTTCTTTTTTCCATGTTCATTTTCCCTTTAACTCTCTTGTGGTAGCTGCAACAATGCAACATTCAAGAATGGGACATTTACATTCTACTCCACTGGCAGAAAAAGGAAATAATTAGATTGCTTGGAAGAAAGGTATTTTTTTTCAGCTTCTCTAAACATGAGAATAGCTAGCTACCTAGCTGGCCTGGCCAGATAACAGTTTCATCTCTGGGACAAGATCTCTCTTTTTTTTTTTACAAAGAATCTTCCTGAGGAACACTGCAGACTGTCTAATGCTCTTATTAAAGAGGGTCTAAATGTTGCTATACATGCACTGAGAATGTCTTTTGACGCTTTGGATATATTGTCAAGATCAGGACGATATCAGCTGCAGCAGTAACTATCCACAGACATGCATGGCTACACACCTCTTCTCTGCCCTAAGAAATGAGGTTGAAGATTGAAGATCTTCCTTTTGAGAGGGATGATTTGTTTGGCTCAAAAATGGATGAGTTGTTAGAGAAAATGAAAGAGACTAGACAGGTGCTAGGTTTCTGGGTCTCTTACAGCTTTTTAAGGGAAGAATTCCTACACCTGCCTTCAGATATCAAAGACAATATTATGCTCATTATTCTTCATATTCCAACAAAGGTAGACAATACTACCAGTCGCAACAACAGCAGCAGCAGCCATCATCATCTTAATACCAGTATAGGAGGCATCCATTTAAGTTTAAGCTGAGACAAAAGAATTCATCCTCCACTACTTCTGACAGATAGCCCTTCAGTTTGACATGGGGTTAGAGAGCAGCAAACCAACTCTGGATTCCATCCCCCTATTCTTTGGAGACTGTTTATGCCACTGTTTACAGTGAGTGGCAGAAGTTCACTATGAACAGGTGGGTTCTGGACACCATAAAGGGTGGATATACCACCCAGTTTGAGACCCTTCCTCCAAACCAGCCTCTCCCTCCCTATTCAGGACCCCTCTTACAAGTTGGTGTTACAATCAGAAATCAACTCTTTACTCGGGGAGAGACTGATAAAGGGGTTCTGGTGAATTTCAGGAGTCGGGGTTTCTACTCCCACTATTTCCTAATCCTAGCAACATCCGGTGGGTTGGCTGTGGAGCCCCCTGGAGTGGCACCTTCATGTCACTAGATTTATACCCCAGCCGACCCAGCGCCCCCTCAGTTCCTTCTTATCGCCCGTGACGGTTGTTGGAGCTGTGGAGCTCGGCTTTGCTGCTCTCCACTCTCCCTAGTGATACTGTCTTCGTAGTTTGTTAATTGTTATAGTAGTTTTAGTATAGTTATAGTAGTGGGTTAGAAGGGGTCTCCTCCCCTCCCCCCCGCCTGCTGCTTGGGCTCATGCCCAAGGCTCTGGGCTTTAAACCTTGTTCATCTTGTGCTAAGCCCATGCCAATGGGTGATCCCCCACGACGCCTGCCTGACATGTCTGGGGGAATCCCACCAGGCGGACAAGTGCACAATTTGCAAGGGATTTCGGCCCCGGACCAAGAAGGAGCAGGACTTTAGATTAAGACAGCTCCTGATGGAGGCGGCTCTTAGCCTGGATCCCCCAGCGGCGCGCCGAGCGCCTCAGTGCGCAGTGCCCCGGTGGCAGCAGTAGGTACTGCACTGTGGTTGGACTCTGGCAGAGTCCCGCGGCACCAGAGTTCCTCGGCACTGCAACTGGTGCAGTTGGTCCGGCACTGTTCTCATTCGCCTGGCCAAAAGTGGCACCGCAGACCAGAGATAGCTGCTCCACCTCAGCAGTTGCCAGCGCCCCTGGGACCACCCTCGGAGTCGCATCCGGTAGCGGAGCAACGAGGGTTCAAAAGCTGAAGTCGGCACCGAGGGAAGAGCCGTTGAGTTTCCCCGACTCATAGCATGGTTGAGTCCTGGCTTCCATCAATGCCAGATACCTTTGCGGTGGCAAGGGACAGTGATGACAGTCGACATCACTGCAAACGGCGGCACCGGCTCCAGTTCATGCGGTACCATCCCGAGGCAAACCATCCCTGATCCAGCCGTCAGCTCCTTAGTTGGAACCACGGCACTGGTCATGTTCCTATCCCCCTCCTTGGCCGAGGCAGGACTTTTACAGGAGACGTGTGGGAGGTGACAGGAAGAAGTCCACCAACCACCAGCCAGGGCAGAACCAAGGCCCAGCTAGACCTCTGGCGGGGCCCAAACAAAACTTTTGAAGGTTCGGCCGAGGACAGCGTACTGGACATCAGTCAGGATCCTTCCCCACCATTCAAGAGTTGTTTATCCTGTTTCCACCGTGCATGGTCCCTCATAACTACAAACCGTTGGGTTCTTCGCACGGTGGAAAAGGGATATTCTCTCCAATTTCTTTCTCCCCACCCTTCCTCCCCATCCCTCTTCAGGGACCCTTCTCATGAGCAACTCCTTACGTAGGAAGTGCAGATGCTCCTAGCCGTGGGAGCGATTGAGGAGGTTCCAAGGGAGTTAAGGGGCAGGGGTTTTTACTCCTGTTACTTCCTAATCCCCAGAGCAAAGGGCGAGCTTCGGCCTATCCTGGACCTACGCAGACTCAACAAATTCATGGTGAAGTTGAAGTTCCGCATGGTGCCCTTGAGGACCATCATACCTTCCCTGGAGACTGGTACGCCGCCCTCGACATGAAGAACGCATATTTCCATGTAGCGATTCATCTGGCGCCCAGAAGTTTCCTTCGCTTTGTGGTCAACTGCAAACAGTATCAGTTCATGGTCCTTCCATTTGGTCTTTCTACGGCCCCCCAGGTATTTACCAAATGTATGGCTGTCGTGGCAGCCTCCCTCCATCGGTAGCAAATCCAAGTATTCCCCATCTCAATGATTGGCTTATCCAAGGTTGCACCAGGGAATAGGTACAGTCCCACGTCCAAGCGACCATGGCTATGTTCATCGATTAGGCCTCCTCCTCAACATGGAAAAGTCAACTCTGGATCCAACCCAGAGAATAGAGTTAATTGGGGCAGTCTTAGATTCCAGACTCGCCCGAGCTCTTCTACTGGACGCCCGCTTCCAGTCTTTGGCGAGTCTCATCCGGAGCCTCCAAAGTTTTCCTACCTCAATGGCAAGGATGTGCTTAAGCCTTCTGGGGCACATGGCCTCCTGCACGAATGTGACCAGGCATGCCAGACTGCAGCTCCACCCACTTCAGGCCTGGCTGACAACAGTCTATCGCCCAAGTCAAGACAGCCTAAACATGGTGGTCACCGTCCTGGAAATAGCCTTAGCCTCTCTCCGCTGGTGGTTAGACCCCAGGGCTGTATGCGAAGGAGTCCCATTCCATACTCCTCAACTCTCATTGTCTCTAGTCACAGACGCATCATCCCTAGGATGGGGCGCCCATCTCGGCGACTTCCGGATGCAGGGCCTATGGACCACAGCCGAACTCTCTCTACACATCAATGTACAGGAGCTGATGGTGGTGCGCCTGGCGTGTCAAGTATTCCGGGAGCATCTACATGGCCGTTGCATGGCGGTCCTCACAGACAACACCACGGCCATGTTCTACATCAACAAGCAAGGGGGATCTCACTCATCCCACCTTTTTCGGGAAGCCATTCGCCTGTGGGAGTTTTGTATAGCCCACTCCCTCCACCTGGTGGCGTCCTTTTTCCCAGGGGTCCAGAACACAGTGGCGGACCACCTCGGCAGGTCCTTCCAGTCCCACGAGTGGTCGATCTGTCCTGATGTCATCCACTCCATCTTCCTGAGGTGGGGGTTTCCCCAGGTCTACCTGATTGCCTCGCGCAGCAATAGGAAATGCCAGATATTTTGCTTTCTCCAGAAACGCTCCCCGGGTTCTCTCACAGACGCCTTCCTACTCCCGTGGAAGGGCCAGTTGTTCTATGCCTTCCCTCCATTCCTGCTGGTTCACAAAATCCTACTCAAGATGCGCAGGGACAGAACACATCTGATCCTGTTTGCCCTGGCATGGCCTAGGCATCACTGGTACATCACGCTATTGGAGATATTGGTAGACGCCCTGATTCCACTCCCGCTTTGGCCGGACCTGATCTCACAAGACCACGTCCGCCTCTGTCACCCCGACCTGCAATCCCTCCACCTCACTGCATTGACACTGCATGGCTAACTCACTCGGAGCTTCTCTGCTCCCATTCGGTGCAGCAGGTCCTGCTAGGTAGCAGGAAGCCCTCCACTCGAGCCACGTACCTGGCCAAATGGAAGCGTTTCTCCTGCTGGTGTGCTCAACGCGGCATGCCCCCCCTGCAAGCATCCGTGCCTCTCATCTTGGACTATCTCCTATCCCTAAAACTGCAAGGTCTGGCAATATCATCTGTTGGAGTGCACCTGGCAGCCATCTCGGCTTTCCACGCCGGAGAAAATGGACGCTCTGTCTTCTCCAACCCTATGGTCGGTAGGTTTTTTAAGGGGCTGGACCGTCTCTCTCCGCAAGTGCGGCAACCGGTCCCCGCATGGGACCTTAATCAGGTCCTGTTCAGACTTACAGGGGCCCTGTTTGAGCCAATGGCCACCTGCTCACTTCTGTACCTCTCTTGGAAGACAGCCCTTCCTCGTGGCTATCACTTCGGCGAGGCGCGTATCCAAGATCAGAGCCCTCACTTCGGAAGCACCGTACACGGTCTTCCATAAGGACAAGGTGTAGCTATGCCCTCACCCGGCTTTCCTTCCCAAGGTGGTATCAACTTTTCACGTCAACCAGGACATTTTCCTCCTGGTCTTCTATCCGAAGCCACATGCTACTTGGCGAGAGCAATGGCTGCACTCTCTTGATGTTTGCAGGGCCCTTGCCTTCTATATTGAGCATACGAAGCCGTTCAGGAAAACGACCCAGCTCTTTGTCACCATGGCCGACCAGATGAAAGGCCTCCCGGTCTCTTCACAGCACATCTCTGCTTGGATCACGTCCTGTATCCGTGCTTGCTACAACCTGGCCGGCATCCTGGCCAAGCCCCTCACTGCCCATTTCACAAGGGCTCAAGCCTCATCGGCAGCTTTCCTGGCGCAAGTTCAAATACAGGAGATCTGTAGAGCTGCCACTTGGTCTTCAGTGCATACTTTTGCCTCTCACTATGCAATAGTCCAGCAATCCAGAGACGATGCGGCATTTGGTTCAGCGGTGGTGCACTCTGCGATATCTCACTCCGACCCCACCGCCTAGGTAAGGCTTGGGAGTCACCTAATTGGAATCAATATGAGCAAGCACTCGAAGAAGAAAAGACGGTTACTCACCTTTGTAACTGTTGTTCTTCGAGATGTGTTGCTCATATCCATTCCAAACCCTCCCTCGATCCCCTCTGTTGGAGTAGCTGGCAAGAAGGAACTGAGGGGGCACTGGGTTGGCTGGAGTATATATCTAGCACCATGAAGGCGCCATGCCAGGGGGCTCCACAGCCAACCAACCGGGTGTTGCTAGGGTGAAAATTCTCCGACGAACTTGCATGCTGCATGCACATCTAATTGGAATGGATATGAGGAACACATTTCGAAGAACAACAGTTACAAAGGTGAGTCTTTTTTGCTCTGTGGGTTACTCCAAATATAGATCTGTTTACCACAAAGTTCAACACCAAATGCTGTTTGTTTTGTCTGAGGGCAGGAGCAGACCCACATTCTCTAACTCAGGGATCGGCAACCTTTGGCATGCGGCCCATCAGGGAAATCTGCTGGCGGGCCGGGACGGTTTGTTTACCTGCAGCGTCTGCAGGTTCGGCCGATCACAGCTCCCACTGGCCATTCCAGGCCAATGGGGCCTGCAGGAAGTGGCGGCCAGCATATCCCTCGGCCTGCGCTGCTTCCTGCATTGGCCTGGAATGGTGAACCGCGGCCAGCGGAAGCTGCGATCAGCCGAACCTGTGGACGCTGCAGGTAAACAAACAGTCCTGGCCTGTCAGCAAATTTCCCTGACGGGCTGCATGCCAAAGGTTGCTGATCTCTGATCTGAAATCCTTATATACTGCTGACTGTCCCAAGAGTGGGAGTGTGCAGAGGACAATCAAAGAAGAAATGAAGGTTAGTTGCCCATAAGCAAGGTTCTTTAAGATGGACTTTATATATTCATACTCCCTGCCCCCCTTCCCCTCTCCTGCAAAGTCCTAACTGTTTGGGCTCTGCATTAGCAGTGGAAGAAACTGAGCCAGTGACTGCTGCCACGCCCCCCTTTATAGCCCTGCCTTCTGAGGGGAGAACATGGAGGGGATGTGTGAACATTCAGATAGACACTGCTAGTCGAAGACTGTATTGTTCAAAAGCACCAGTTGGCGTACATCCCGAGAATGTGAATACGTACGGTCCATCTTGAAGAACCTTGGTTACAGGCAAGTAACCTTCATTTTTTGGTCTCACCTCCTTTCTGTTTGATTTGCTACAAAATGGCCTGCCAGAACTGCTGCTGCTGCTTAATGAGACTGTCTGCTTCTGCACTTGTGCAGAGCAGCATGCTCCAACTGGTGGATGTGCACTCAGTCTTGACCCCCTCTGAAACCTGGGCCCCGCTGTGCCTCATTTGGTACTCCGTCTGAGAGTGAGGCTCAGATGTGATCTTAGGTTAATTGTTAAAATACTACATCAATTTCCCAGCAAAGAAATACAATGGTTAATTACGGTCATATATTTATTTGTTATGGATACATGGCCAAACCTTTCAGTGGTGACATTTTGCCCAATAGGATAGGAATTGCTTTGTATACGTTTAATTTACTACTTGCAATCCATCTTCAGGTGTATTAAAAGTGAGGGAGAAATTGAAAAGCTTCAAGCCAAACTCCTGGAACTGAAAAAAAAGCTGGACAATACAACTGCAGCGATGCAAGAGCTAGGCCGAGAAAACCAGTCGCTACAGGTATAAATCACATTGCGGTGACTAAGCATGTCAATACCAATATGTAGTGATGAAAACTATTTTGACTTGTCACTCCAGACTTGTTAAAATGAGGCCCAGTGCACCTCAGGAGGCAGTTGATATCAATGGGAGCTTTCATGTAAGTTCAGAATTCAGCCCATAGTTTGGACTTCAGAAAGTTCTTTTTTATTTAAATAACTGTGAGCTTGCATTATAACTGCTGAATCGCCATGGTTAATCCTCAGTGTTTTATCCTGATGCGTACAGCATGGGTGATGTAGTAGAGGACATTAGTAAGAAATGGACTTGCATTTAAAAAAGTCTGTATTTGTTTTATTCATCTAGATCAAACACACACAAGCCCTAAACAGGAAATGGGCAGAAGACAATGAGGTACAGAACTGTATGGCCTGTGGGAAAGGCTTCTCAGTGACCATCAGAAGGGTATGTGTGCCTTTGTGGGGATTCTCTAGAACTTTTTTCTTTCTGAACTGTTTTGGAGTTGAAGCAAAGTTAAAGAGCATCTTTAAAAGGTACTCCTAAACCTCAATACAGCTCAGAAACATAAATGGTTTGTATTGTTTCAGATGTTATAAATAAACTGCTCAAGGCTTTGTCTACACACGAGTGTTTTGTGATGCTTTAACGATATCTGTGTAGAACGAGATATAGTTGAAGTGGTACAACTCCCTTGTGTGGACACAGGTTTTAGCAATATAAAGATACTTACATCAGTATGGCTTATTTCTGTAAATTTAAATTCAGGCCTGATGTAAATGAGTGTAATTCTATTGAAATCAATAATGATTCTCGCTTACATCAGGCATGACTTTAGTCTTATATTTTGACTTTGAAGTACTTTTTAAGCACTGACTAGATCTAGAAATACAAGAGTCACACACAGCTCTGTCAGTGTAATCCTGTCCTACTTCCCCCTTTGCAGTCCTTTGGTGTTTCCTGAGTCACAGTTCAGGGAAACTGCACCTGTGTTGCTGCTCACTGGTTCAGCAAGGGCATCCACGCTTGGTGTTCAACTCCCCAGGTGCTGCTTTTCTTGGGTGGAGACAGGAGTCTCTCTCCCTTCTGACTGGGGCATTCTCAGGCTGGACAGTTCCCTGCCTTCACTGTGTCAATCCCAGAACAGATAGATACCCTAGGACACCACACATCTGTCTTTTCAGACACAGATAACAGTGTAATTGCTACACATATAAGTTGCCACACAGTTCTTTAATCAAATCCACTTTATTCTTAAGGTAAAAACATTACAGAGAAAACATACTAAAAACAATAAAAGAACTTACATGCATGCTAATAAGTTTGCCAGAATTCATGCCAGCTCTCACACGGGCTCTGGCAAGTGCAGTCATTTAATATCCCATTTTAAGGGCATTGGTTACAAGTTCATCAGAGCTTCAGCACAGAACAAGCACATTGCCTGCTGAGACCTCTTAAGACTAAGTCTTTCCAAGGTTTGGGGCCCTCTGTGGACCAGGGGTCCTGTCCGTTGGAAGAAGGCCCTGAGCCAGATTAAAACCCAGGCTTTTGTCCAAAAATATTTTCTGTTGATCCCTGGAGAATCCAGTTTGAACTAGTATACGCATTTCATCTAGAAGGGTGGCTTCAAAGACTGATAATGGAGAAAGTTCATTAACATCCCCCTCTCCCTACTGCAGAAGGTGCATACCATGCCACAACAACAGATACACAATTGTATTTTTAATACAGCGTCCCCACGGGTGTTAAACTAATTCAGTACGGTTTAACTTAAGCTTCACTGAGTTATCTTAATTCTATAAGATTTGTTCAATATATTACAGGATATAGTCTATCACAACTGCTAATTGTACTGAATTATAGGGTGGTTTCAGCCATTTGAAGGGATTTGATTAAGCCCATGAAACATGCATATCATGGACCTAAAAAAGATTGAGCGTAAAACTTTCAAGTAACTCTTAAATCCCATTAAAAATAATTTAGGAGGCTACGAGTCCTTAAAAGTCAATGAGACTTAGGCTCCTAAGCTACTTAAACACTTCTGAAAATGTTACCCTTATGCTCTTGAGAGATGGAGTTGTATATAAATCCAAAGTGCCACTTAGCCCCCAGTGTTAATAATTTCAATGCACATCTGAAATTAAAAAATGTAATTGATCTGATACTTTATGTAATAATTTCTTTTCATGTACTGTGCCCACTATACAGTATTTGACAATTCAGTATTTGTTTTCATCTTTCACAGCATCACTGTAGACACTGTGGAAATATCTTTTGTGCTGAGTGCTCCGCAAAGAATGCCTTAACTCCTTCTTCTAAGAAGCCTGTCCGTGTCTGTGATACTTGTTTTAACGACTTACAAGGATAACTGATTATCTCAAATGGCACTTAACGTTACGCTAGAATAAGAATTTCTGTTGATGCACTTCGTACAGCACTCAGACTACTATTCAGTTTGAACAATGATTGTAACACTTGCAAAATTTAGTATATTTTAAAATGTTTTATTGATACTAAGTAAAACTATTGTATTTTTTGTGAGACAGGCATCAGATCAGCTTATTGCCATTTACCCAGGAAAGAGCTTTTATGTCTAAGTTAGGAACACCCAGTTATTTGTAAATAAAGTTTAAACAGAGAAGTAACAATGTATTTTTTTAATCTTTAATTTTTGTGTTCAAAAGAAACGTGTATGTGATATTGCAGTTTTTGTTTCTTTCAAAACAGTAAGTTGCAAAAATTTGCAAGGATTTTGTGTATCAAATATTGCTGTTTCAGTGGCATAATTACATTTTAATTGTTGCGTTTGATTGCATAACTGCCATACTTTTAAATCCCCTAGTAATTTCTTTAGGAGTTTTTCTCCTCTCTTGCTCTTGAATTTTTCTCTCTAAGGCTCCAATCCTGCAATAGTGGCAAACACCTGTACCCACATGGAACCCCGCTGACCTGCATGGGGCTCTGTGTGAACACAGCAGTCTGGCCACATAGAGCTTATTGCAATATCAGTGCCTAAATCATTGCCCAACTACAGCATTTATATATTGGAGTACCTTTACATGTACTGTAAGGTACTAGCATTTGTACAGACAAGCTTGATTTAGTTGGGGATTGGTCCTGCTTTGAGCAAGGGGTTGGACTAGATGACCTCCTGAGGTCCCTTCCAACCCAGATATTCTATGATTCTATGAAGCTAGAAACGGGACTGCAAGTTTGGCTTCTGTTCTAGGAATGTTGCATAAAGCTCTCCCATATTGATTGATAGATTTGTTGAATAGAATATAACTTTCCAGATTTTCTTATCTGTGGACATATACAAAAAATTATCCTCAGTTCTATTCTTTTTCTTTCCCTACTAACCATAGAAGCCCTTAAAGGTCCTTGGTTGGTCTTTGAGGAACACCCAACTGTCCTATGCTAGGTTTCCTACTAATGACCTATATTCGGAGACTCCAGCATTTTATATGATCTCTTCTTCTTGTCCCCCACATTAACTGGAAGAGGTTGGGATTATTCTAACCCTAACTGACTTGGTCTTTCCACTGCTTCTCCTGAACCTGTGGTGTTTGCATTTTTCTTAATCCTGGGTCTTTCTTGGTACAATAGTTTCATGATTTGGTCTGCTCAGAATGGTGGTTGAAACTGCTGCTGTTTTAGTTATATACAAAACAGTCAGACTTAATTAAGAAGTGAGCATACAATTTTAGACTCCGTTACTGTCATATTTTTTTCTCCCTACTTGTGCTGGAGGAGTTTAAAAAGCAATGCATATACGTACCTCTCTTTGTTGTGTAGGCAGAAAAAGTAAAATGTATGTACCTGTAATTTTTCCTTCTCTGAAGTGGGCTCCTGCTGCTCTATGATCCATTGCAACTGGGTTATTCCTCGTCATTTTCCAGACCCATTGCCTCTCTAGCTCCCCTGCTAACTGCCCAAGGTAAAAAGACTAAAAGTTCTAATGAATAAATATTATGAAAGATTAGCCATCTTCATTCATGCCATCTTATCGAAGACATGAATTAACAACCTCAGAAATGGTAGACAGGTTTCAGAGTGGTAGCCATGTTAGTCTGTATCAGCAAAAAAACCGAGGAGTACTTGTGGCACCTTAGAGACTAACAAATTTATTTGGGCACAAGCTTTCGTGGGCTAAAACCCACTTCATCGGATGCATGCAGTGGAAAATGCAGCAGGAAGATATATATACAATATGGTACGCACGAAGGGAAGTGGAAGGAGAAAAATTTAATTGCACCTCTGCCTGTAGATTCCAGCTGTCATTGGTAAGAAAAACAATTGGCTGGTGTAGTACAAAGGCAGGTGAGGTAAAACCCACTGACCTAAAAGAGGCCAGACAGGAAAGAGAAGGTCTACTGGCACTGGTAAGTTAGCAGAGAGAGGCCATGCTACATAAACCACATGTGAAGGAGCTGAAAGGTGGAATATAGTCAGTGCTCAGAACCCTCAGGCTGCCATATTCTAGTGGTGACTGGTAATAAGTATGGTGAATCTGAGCCATTGGAGTGGGGATTTTTTTTAACTGTAGTTTTTTAACTGTAGGAGTCAGAACTGCCCTCAGAGAGAGGGGGCTGACAGAACCATTGATGGGGAAGGGCTGCAGGATGCCAAGCACAAGAAGAACTGGCTAAGATCTTTTCTGGAACAACTGGGCCAAAGCAGTCTGAAAGGAGTGAGAGGTCCTGCCCCATGGGATTTTCCTAACCCTCTGACTAACTGGCTGGAGATCCTCCTTGACACCATATTTCAACCCAGTCAGAACAGAAAAATGGCCAAGGACCTCTGACTTGTTGCTCTCAGATACCAGGTCCTGCTGATGAATTTCTGCCCCACATAAATTAAGGCTTGCCTGCCACATTTCTGCCGTTGGAGTCAGCCCTTGCTGCTATGTTTCACCTTGGCTTGGAGTTCTGAGTAGCCTAGGACCACTGGCTTGGAGATCCTGCTGAGACAGCTTCTGTTGCTGCATTTCTGCACCAAACAGCTAAAGCTGTATGCCACATTTCTGTACAGGTGGAAGGCAATACAGTAGTGTGTAGCTGGTCTGAGCAGGAGCTCCTTTGATCTTAGCTGCTACGTTGCTATGTTTTCTCCTCCAGGGTTGGTTTCCTGCAGACTCCTGTTGTCCAAAGATCCTTCATCTACTAGGGGCACCAAGGAGAAAGAGAAAAATAAAAAAATTATAATGGAAAAAAACTCCAACCTGGAGATAGAAAGACCTGGAGGAAGCACCTGTTAGAGTTAGAGACTCAGTCACTTTTCTGAGAGAGAGATGTGTGGGGTTCTTTTTGTTTTATTTTGTTTTTTAAATACAATCCTCCTGCCCAAACCCAGTTCTTGGAAGATGCGGACTGATCCAGTTGTAATGGATCCTGGAGTACCAGGTGCTCATTAGGGGGAATAATTTTGTCACTCTTTGAATGACTTAGACTATTGAGATCATCTCACTGGAAAATCTTTTCTTAGTGAAGCAGGAAAAGATTTTTGGGGAAAAAAATGTGAAGTAGCTTTTTGCAGATTATTGCCAAAAACAATTGATTGCCATTTGCCAACCTGTTGCTTGACATAAAAGAAGTGACCCCTAAAGCAGAATATTCTCCAGAGCACAGTAGGGGCCCCAAGAAACTCAAGTACTTTCTAGTTTGTTAATGTAACTTAAATGCAATATGGGAATACATGCTTCTTACAACATTTGAAATTTATGACAAATACCTGGAGATAGAAAAGAAAATGCTGGAGCTTAAGACCAGAAGGAAAATAAAAATTGTCTAGAGTGACGAGTGAAAGCTCTGTAATGACACTAGGATTGGAAGAGGTTGAGAACTGATGAATTAATTCATTGCAACCTCCAAAAACCTCTGGAGGAGTAGGAAATAGCATTGTCACTTGCACTATGCACTTTTTTCTTTCTAGCATAACTGAATATAATATACAGTAAATGGAATGGCAATTTTGAATGCATACGTGTAGTAATCAATCCACAGTGGGAGATATTTTTAGCTGGATTTCTCCTTGAATTATATAACTCCCCTTTGTTGTTAAGGGGAGTTGCACTCATAATTGCTCTGCACACTAGGGGAGCATAACCCAAGGACACACATAACAAAGGAATGGACATGGTCTTTAAAAAGCACGGCTGTGTTTATAAAGCTGTATCTTAAGATTTAAAATGAGATATGAATTTTACATATTTAAAAAAAAATCATGCCAATCAGTTTTCATTCTCCAAGTAGGAACTCTTGTACTCACCTTAGGTTATAGGGTAAGTATGAAACTAACACATACACACAGTTACAGCAGAAGTCACTAAATGGTTTGCTTTTCAGAAATAGTAATAACAGAAAAGTAAAATTCTTGTAGAGAAACGTACCTTTATTTGTCAATTCCCCCCCCCTGGGGGAGGGATCTAAATAAAGCAATTTGCATTTTTAGAGAGAGAAAACATAACACACCACTTTACATTAAGGTTTTAAGAAAACAAAGAGATTTGCTAGTAGGTAACATTAACCATTTCTACCTTTGTCCACAGCATACCATATAATACTATGCACTCATCATACAGCAGGTTCATGAGTATCTTTTCACTGGATTACATAGAGTACATTTGAAGATATTAAATGGGAAAAAACTCTGATGTTAAGCCTCTCAGAAGAGTGTTGTTTTAGAAGCAAAAAATTTAGTGAAGTTTCCTCCCCCCCCCCAAAAAAATTTAAAAATAAAATCCCAGTCATTTTTAAATGCCTTTTGGGGTGGGGGGTTAGAGGGGTGAAGAGAGTGGCTTGTGGAGAGTATGTTCATTGTTTATCTGTCAACAGGCCAGTGCTGGCCGGTCCAGAGCTCCTGCTGTTGGCTCTATTGCAAAGTACTTTGTTGTATCACCTTGTTAAATCCCAACTCCTGGCACCAAAGGGATATTACAAGACTGTCTCACTGGGTTAGTGAATACCGGAACTTTTTATAGAAATGTGTCCAAAATGCTGCTTGTATAGGATTTGTCACTTTTGTAAGAAAATAAAATAAAATAAAAAAAAATCCAGCCCACCACTCGATGCCATATATGATTTTATTTAAACTACCTCTCAGTGTGTATTTCAACCAAGTAGTCCAGTTTAATAGGGGTTCCTCACTGTAGTGTTATGTAACAGTTATAGAGACTGCCAAATTTGCAAGTTGTCTGTCACCAAAAAAAAATTTAGTCTTTTAGTCTTTTTGCGTATGCTTAAACAGTATCCACTAATTTCTAATTATTGTAGACTCGGTCGTTCTTTTTTACCTTTGTAGTTTTAATCCTACAACTCTAGCTGTTGGAGGGGAAATAAATCACTACCACAAACTTTCATAGTTATGGTCTGTTGGGTTACAACAGTGGTATAGGGAGCTTTGTCATAGCATCATCCACTAATTAATCCACTCTTAATTTAGCCTTTTTTTTCACAATACTCTAGATATGAACTTCATGAATGGATTTCTTTAATGGACGCGTGCTACAAATTATATTGCCTTGTTTGTCTCTTTTCTGAATTTTAATGATCAGTTTATTATCATTGCAGATGTGAATATTGGGCATAAAATTGACTAATTTTCTGTGTAATTGTATAAAATAGAATTGAAAAAAGCTTTATGTTTTTAACCCACTATTTAGAGATAATGTGTTACGTTTGCCTTATGATGCAGTTTTACCTACGGAACACTGCACTTCTTTTAAACTGGATCATACACTCATAATGGGCATACTACAAAACTTATGTATGTGTAGATAGACTTTGCATGAACATTTTTTCATCAATTTGATTTTTAAGTCTTACTTTCAGTGTTGTGTTTACTAATTGTGATCATGTAGTTGTGCCTTACGTTGTGAAAGAGTTTAGTCCAGTATGCACTGCAATTCCTAAACTCTGCAACTGGGTGGTGACTAAAGTTGTGGACAAGAAAATGATACCATGCATCAACTAATTCTGTGTAAAGTATGATGGACAGATGCTTGTTGAAATGTTACTTTTGTTTTCTAATCTGTTAAAGGAATGATAATAAAATTAGATCTTTCTAATAGACCAGTTTTGTAATTTTCACACTTATCTTGTCCCATCTTAAAACAACATTATTTTGAACTGTGGGTTGTATTAGTTTAGAAACTGATTGTCAGGAAGCAAAAAACTAGAGAGCACACTTGGCTTTCCAGCTTCTTGCTCCTGGAGGAATTGCCAAGAAACTTTTCACTATTGCAAGGAGGTGATAAGGGCCATTATTTACTCAATTTCAGCATTCACCAATTTCATTCAGAGTGATTTGCTTTTCCCCTCTATCTCAAAATCTGTCTCCACACTCAGTTACTTGAGGTGGCTGTTGTGTTATTTTGGACATTGGCCAAGTAGTGTGTAGCAGTCAATCCCTTCTGTCATTGACAGTGTTACCTTTCTGTTATGTCCAGTGTAGTCTGTATTGCTCTGGCATGAGTGAGGGAGGCTCAAAGTCTGCTTCCTAGTCTAATAAGCATCTTTTACTTTGCACCTGAACACCCTTTTGTAGGTCTGTCTTCACTGCAGTGTTATCCTGAATGATTGGCACTCAAGTCTAAGCACCAAGGTTATCCCAGTTCGGGTGTAAGCAGCCACATTGCAAAGCCATACCTAAATTATTGTCTCCTCACTGGTGCTGCACAAACCCATGTGAGGTGCTAGGACTTCTGGGATCATATCCCATGGTTCTTAGTGCTGCATTAAGCTGCGCAGCTCTGATTGTTTCCTAGTGAATTGTGGGAGAACTTGTTTGTCCTTCTGGGCATGGGGTTGGGGAGGGGGGAGACACTGGAGGACTATCAGCACTCAAGTGATGGAGTCTGAGTCCTCATTGGAAAGTGGGTGAGTTACCAGCACAGGTGTAAGCAGCACTTGGACTTCAGCATGTAACTCAGGACAGGCCTGCTAGCCCGGGTGTAGAGCCAGCACCACACCATGTAAGAGGGTTTTGTGTGTGGACAGCAGCTAGGGTAGGGGTAATACCCCACTAAGAGTCTGAGTTAACACCGTAGTGAAGACAGCACTAAAACTGATGGTTTCTACTGAAAATTTTATATCCTGGGGTTGAATATTCAAATTCTTCTACACACTCATAATCAGCATTGTATATATAGTCTACATAGTCATCAGTAGAGCCCCGTGAATTTCTTCTTATGTGATATATAATTTTTCATTTTATTTTATTTTTTAGAAACTTCTTGTTTTGTTTTATCCATTCTCCCCCACATGGCCCTGGGGGCAGGGTTTGCAGATCAAGGCCACCCTGCCCTCACCCCACAGTGGTGTCTCCTGTCCTGTGAGGCTGGGCCTAGATTCCTGCTCCAGGTGTTGCAGTCGGGTGTTTGTGGTTGCAGTGCCACTCACATTTGGCCCAGCTGCCTCCCATCATTATGTCAGAGGGGTGATAGGGCCAAATTTGAGTGAGTGGCATTTTATTTCGTTTTATTTGGTATTATTTCATATTTGTGAAACAGAAAATAACATGGGGCTCTAATTTTCAGTATGATCCTGTAATCCTTCCTCATGCTTACACTGAGTCCCGTAATCTGGTGCTGAGTAAATCTCAAATATACTTTTACATTCTGCAGCTGTTTGAATGTAAACCCTGTAGGTACTTTGCCTCCTTATAATTTATCTTAAGAAACTGATCCTGTGTAGCATGTAGATATGTTGGTTATATCCTGAATGCTTGGTTTGACCACTGAAATATTAAGTCACACTGTGAACTATCTTAATCCAAAGTGAAATCTGAAGTGAAATTGAGCTGTCTAAGAAAGGTAAGAAGTAGCCATCCAAATACCAAAGTCTAATCACTGATTGAGGTACAATATTGAAGACAGAGAGCTCTGACAACTCTAGAACAATACATTATCTTTGGGAAAACCACCCATGTGAGGTCTGTTGACCAGTTTAGCCAAAGTGAGACGCCTTGACATTTATTCCTTCTTCAGGTAAAAGACCTTTTGTGCTCCACTTTGGACAAGATGCACCATGTCCAGCCTCCAACCAGTCAGGTCATAGGGCCATTGTTATCAGAAACTAACAAGGATTGTTAAAATAAAGAATTTTGTTATCACCATGTAGACTGGCTTCAACCTGGATCTGTCAATTTCGTATATACACAATTAAATTTCAGAGGATTCAGCTGGCAAACAGAAAAAAGAACTTTTCTGAGTTTCATGTCTGTTGGCATAATTGGAGACCGCAGTTTCTATCTCTGACATCCATGTTTTCTGTAAGAGGAAAAATAATGCTTGATAAACCCTGAGGTCCTAAAAAAAGTTTTAATAACTAAGATACCTGAACTTTTAGAGTCTTGAATCTATAAAAATACATTGTACAGTGTTTGATGGGGCACCTTCTCATAGCTTACCTCTAGAAGAGAAGGTTGATTTATGTCCATAAATTGTTCCGTAAACCTGGGATCCAGATTCTCCAGTCTGGCTCAGGGCATATTACGCTGCATAAGTGGTGCAAAGTGGCCTTAAAACAACCAAAATCTCTGTGGATAGGGAAACTCTCTGCCGCCTCCTGCACCACCCATCTCCTCACCCCCATCATTGGAGGAGGAACTCATGATCTTTCAAAACTCATGATCCTTCATTGGACTGAGGTCTGGTACAGACCTTATGCCAGAGTAGACCCCCTGCTATCCTCATTTATTCCAAGGCCATTCACTCAAGTAGTCACACAGTGGAGAATCAGGACCAGAATTTTTGTTTAGTAACACAAATAACTTTTCTATGATCCAAAAATAGGTACTTTCCACTGTTGATTAGCCTATATGTGCAAAGAGCGGAGCATAGGTAACAATATCAAGCAGATAAAGGGCAGAATAAAATTGAAGCACAATCCAAGTTCAGTTCAATTACCATGCAGTCTCTAGCTTTCCCATAGAAAACATGATTGAGAAGCCAGAGTGTAATATTCCCAGCTGGGCTTCTAACTGCGCTGTAGTGCAGAGATGACCCTGGTCATATTTGTAGATGGTGTCTTCTTACCCATGGGCAACAGACAGTCTTCCTTGTTAATACTGTTACTCTATGACTATCCTAGCACTTGTGTTGGTAAAACTTATGTCACTCAGGGATGTGAAAAAACACCCTGGACTGACCTAAGTTACACTGACTAAAGTGCTGGTGTGGACAATGCTATGTCGATGGGAGAGCAGTGCTCTGAAGATCCATAACGGAGAGCATCTGTCCCTGCTGGTGCAGATGGTGAGAGTCTCAGGGACCTAATGGACTCCTCACTGCTCCAGGACACCAAATGAAAAGTAATACTCAGGAATGTCTCTTCCCACCTGGATGGCCAGGAGGCTAATAGCTGAGCTCCTGTGTCCTATTGGCTACAGATCTAGCCAGGACTGTCTGCATTCATCATCTCCAGAGTCAGACAGAGTAGCACCGTATTCAGGGAAGACAACGGGCAAAAAAAACAAAACAAAAACAACCCAACCATACCTCTCAATCTTCAATCCAACCAGTGTTTGACATAAGCAATCAAAATGTGTGGCAAGAAGCCAAACTGTTTTTTATTGCATACTACACCATGACTGATAGGTTCTATAGTTAAAAGCATTTTAATCTGTTTTTAAGGAGGTTTTCTCACTGGATGAATTAAATAAACCTGTTTTAAAAATAGAAAAACAACTGCAGTCATGTGCAACTCTAAGGAACCCGCATATAAGTCATGAACAATGTTTGAATACTGGATCTTTTCTATTTCTACCACAGAGCTCTAACTTTTGATCTAAGGGAGTAATGGTTATCTTGTCTGTGGAGCAGCCAGAGGGGGGAGGAGGAGGGTGAGAGACGCACTTTGAAGTGGGTGATTGTGACAGGGGACACTCACCTCTCATGAGCACCTCCTGTCAGGTGTGAACCTGCACACTCACTCTCTGCTGCCAGCGCCCCCTGACAGCTGTTAACCTTATCAGGTGGGCCTTCAGTGGCCCAGCCCTCCGGTCAGGTCACACACAATAAAATGAACAAATAAACCCTTTCCAAGGTAAAAAAAAAAAAAAAAAAAAAAAAAAGTCCAACAGGGCCTATCCCTGTGCCCTGGTTGGTATTTGCAGCCCTGTCTCTAGGCTCAATTCTCAGCCCTTCTGGGCTAGATTTAGGACCCTCCCTGCCCTGGTATGGAGCAGTGCCTACAGGGCTGTCTCCCTGGAGACATCAATTCTTCTCGACCCAGCTCTCCAGCCAGGTTACTCCTTCAAGGTCAATCCGCTTCCTGGGATAACAGAGTTCAACAAAGGGTTCGTACTCTACAGGGTCATCAGCCATGTCCTAAAGCCCTTTAAATTCCAGCTTTGTGCTTGGGCTTCTACATGAAACTTGTCCCCTTCTTGGGGCTTTCGCCACTCCACCAATAGGGGGAGACCCTGGCCCACCCACTACTCCAGGTCCCAACCCAGGGACCCAACAAATAGCAATCATATGTTGCTTCCTTTAACTCCATTGTTGCTGCTGTTCCTTGAGCCATTTCCCACGTAACCCCTTCCTCTTCACCCTGACCTCAGGCCTGAAGTGCTCAACTCCCTTCCTTCCTCACGGAATGCCAGTGCCACCAGAACCTGTCTTCTGGTTCTCACTTGAGCACTAACAAGGGGGCACCTTCCTTACTCCTCTGGTCCTGCCAGAAATTGACCTGCTCAGCCCTGCAGCTCTTTTTAATTGTGCCTGCTTCACTCTGATTGGCCGCTTCCCTGCAGTCTCTCTAGGCAGACCTGGAGGACCCACCTTCACTGCTTCTTTTCCTCAGGCAGGGTGTGGTAGGATCGCAAAGTCTCCAGCAGACGGCCTGGTACACCCTGTCACAGTAATACAGCTGTGTGCTACGCAATAGTGAAATGTTGGGTTCAGGATTCTTGGGCTTAATTCCTGGCTCTAGGAGGAAGGGTGTGATCTCGTGGTATGGGTCAGAAAAGCCAACCAAATAGACTGGGCAGAGCCTTTCTGATGGGCAGAACAGCTGTGTGAATAAGACTTAGTCTGCCATATGAGAGACTTGGATTCTACTCCTAGCTCTGCCAAAGTTACTTTGTGCAACTTTTCCATGAACTTATCTCTTGCATTCTCATATGTCTGCTGAATGTCGTCTGACTGCGCTGTGCAGCAGCACAGGGAGCCTGATTTAGCTGTAACGTGGAACATCCCGCAAAATCCAGTAAATCTAAGAGCTGTCCTCAGCTGCTTCAGGATGCAGTAGCCTTTTCTGAATAGGACAGATCAATGAGAACATATCACTCTGGTGCTCCATGCAGTGTACTGGCTCTCTTTGAAGTGCCCCAGATACTTCAAGATCCTGATCTACAAAGTTGTCGGAGGGTCGCAGACAGTGTTTTTATTCTGAGACCCACAATACCAGCTGTAAACATCAGGGCCCCTTGGCTGAGCTAGTTGAAAATTGTGCTGATCGTGAAGTGCATAAATGGGGCCAGCTCATTTCATGGAGGCCCCCAAAATACTCTCCAATGCGATCTACCTTTTAAAAAGAATGTGGAACTGAAAGACAATGTGTTGTTGCATTATTATTAACCTATAATGAAGATGCTGTTTAATATCAGGATTTTAGTGCTCAAACATATGTTGCAGGACTCGGAGAAGATGGAACTAAACTGGAACACTGCCAATGTTGGAAGGCTAAGTATTGTAGCAAGACTGTAACTACTTTCAGAACCTATTTCAGATGTGAGCCAGTGACTTAGAAGTAGAAAGGGTATATTTATTGCCTTGCCCTGGGGCACTCTGTCTACCATGTTCTGTATTTTTAAGCATTAGTGTTATTTGAAAGTCTCATTTTATTCTTCTGGGTGCTAATGAATGAAATACAACATATAGAACCAATCTGTTATGTTCCATGAAGCGCCTAGCCCACATTTAGATGCTGCACATAAATAATAAAATGTAATGGTCTATTACTCAGAATTCAGGCTGGTGTGCAGATGAAGGGGAACTTACATACTCTTGGAATCAAACTCGCTTTCTTGGAGACAGATCTGTTTTCATACCATATCCACTGGTATGTAATTGCAATCGTTTTATAAATGTATATAATAATATATATGCAAAAATGATAATATACATTTTCAAATTGTGGTGTGGGGCAATTAGACTGACAAATGTCAGTTTTATGGTCTGAACATTATTACATAAAAATTGTTTTAGTTTTTGGGAATGGCTCAGTTTCTTGATTCCTGTTATGCAAGAATTGAACTTTAAAAAGTCAGAATTTGAAAAGCTAGTATGTGACCTGCTGGAGGTGCTCACTTAAAATCAGTACATGGGTACTGTAATTACAAACTCTATAACGTGTGCAATGATTTGTTTTAGGGAAGAGAGTAAATCAGGTCATATTTCTGTCAGATATAGTTGCTTAAAGTAAAATTCTCTTTAGAAGAGATCTTTCCCCTGATAAATGTAATTTTAAAAAGGTCTCATAAAATACAGGACTTACTTTGACAGTCTCTGTTTGTGCTTGTAGAAGGAAGACTCCGATGCACTGTTGATATCTATTTTCATGTTGTATTACAAAAGCATTTCGCAGCCCAAGGACTATAAAACAAAACAAAACAAATGAAAGAACACACACAAAGTAAGCCATCTTATCAGAATCCCATCAGATTGATTCATTATATATCAATCATATCTTTGTTTCTCCTTGGAAAATCAGCTTTTCTGATTGTGTATTAGAGAAACACATGCTGGCAGTTTGAATTTTATGTTATGAAAAAAAATAGCCTCAAATAATTTCAAAAAGTTAGTTCTGCAATTAGCTGATTTTGAGTCTTGTTCAGGGGGGAAATGGTCTACGAGACGTGCTATGTGTTGTATTGAAAATACTGGGGGAGATTCTTTGCTGTGCCAAGAGACAAAGCAAAGAACTTCCAGCCCAGGGGAAAGGGGAGGGGTCTATGGTGGCTTTAAACCACCTGTGCACCATCCTGATACTGGCTGGAGAGGTTCTAGGTGGCTGGAGAGGTTCCAGGTGTAACTTAGACAGCCTGTGTGAGTTATGGCTGTGAGAGTTATGGCTGCCCTATAGACTCCTTACTTAGAGTCTCCTGTGCCTGGTGGCACATAAGGCAACCCATTTTCCCCACTGCTGTCTGTCCAGAGCAAGATGTTTGACTCCATCAGATGTTGCCATAATGGAGACAACTTCCTTTTTGATCATCCTGTGATAGGTCATTCTTTGTCCTGCCTGGCTTCTCTTCCCTCCAGATGGAAGCCAACCTAAGATGCATCTTGTCCTTCTGCCATGGGGTAGCCTGATGACCTTGCTGAACCACTGTAACCATCTCTGTCTGATTATTCAGTCCCCAGTGTGCTGACAAAGTTTCTTCTTAAAAAGCACTGCTGAAATTCATTCAGCTTCCTCTCGTACACTTCCACCATCTGCCACGTTTCCAAGCTGTAAAATTTTATTGGAGGATAATAGCATTGTACAATCTCATTTTAAGTGTGTAGATGTATCTTCTTACTCTTCCAAATATTTGACAAATGGGAAAATAATCCACTGGCTTTGCTGATTCTTCCTTCACTTCTTTAGCAAGCTGACCATTAGTAGATATTGTACTTCCAAGAAGGCTGAAGTAATTAATTCTTTCTTACTCTTTTCCATCAATCACATATCAACCAGTGTTGACAGCATTCTCTCCTATCTCCATGATCTTGATCTTCTGTGTACGGATAAGTCCCATTTTGGCAGCTTCTGATTTTTTGCTCATAAAGAGTCTTTTCATTCCCACCAAGCTGATATCCAACATGACTGTATCATCTGCAAAATCTAGGTCTTATCTCTTACCCAAATAACACCAGTGATCTGGGCATTAGCCATTGCTCTTCTCATCACAAAGTCTGTGACAATGCAGAAGAGAAGTAGGGAGAGTATGCAACCTTGCCTTGCACCACCAGTAACAATCTGTGACTCCATTCTCTGTCCTGACACAGCAGGCACACTCATCATGTACAGCTTTTATCCAATTAAACATGTGAAAGCAGGGTCTGAATGAATGCCTCCCTGACAGCTAGCTGGGAGGGGAAGAGACTATAGCTGTGTTTATGTAAATACGGTTTGCTCCTGCTCTGTTTACATATTCATCATTTACAGCTGTCAAAGGATCAACTTTGGCTGGTGTTGGGTACAAATGGCCTTAGTACTGCATGCAGGGGTAGTGAAATATGATTACCAATGTTGTAATTATTGTAGGACTACAGGAAAGCAGGACTGTGTTTAACCTGTCCCAAATGAGGGGGAGGGGGCCTCCTCTGTTGGAAGAACCTCATTAAGCAGGGGCTCGAATGTCAGAGCCCTGTGAAAGTAAGAGGGGTGGGGATAGGAGTCCCGGTGTCAGGGTCAGGAGGTTGCATAACCCTTCCCCCGGTCCTCTCTAGACTGGCATAACCTGTTCTTCCCCACTGTTCAAAGAATAGAGCTAAACAGGCTTCATTAGGAGCCTCTCTTGTTATTTTAATTGCTCCATCAGAGCTGAAACCAGTTGTGGTTGAACTGTGTTTCTGCCCTGTCTGCTGAGAGCTAAAATCACGAAGAGCTGAAATCACTTGAGATGGGGCAGTGTTTCTGCCCAGCCTACAAAAGAGCTGAAAATCACTGAGAGACTGATGTGCAGAGGTCACAGCAGAGAGGCAGAAGGTGACTGACAGTCAGCTGGTGAATGAGTGACCAGCATGGTGGTGGCGAAGAGGTGTGATGAGCAGCCAGCAGGGTGGTGGTGGTGGAGAGGCGTGATGAACGGCCAGCAGGGTGGCGGTGGAGAGGTGTGACGAGTGGCCAGCAGGGCGGCGGCAGAAGAGAGGCACAATGAGCAGCTAGCTGGGTGGCTGGTGGAGGGGCACGGTGACCAGGTGGCCGGTGAGCGGCCAGCAGAGCGAGTAAGATGCCTCTTTACCCGCCACCCATGGTGGGAGGTGAACTCTGCAGATGCACCTCTGAACTCTGGGTCTGCACTGTGAGTGGGGTGTAGAGAAAGGGTGCATGTGAAAGGGACTTTTGGGTTGATAGACTTGAGAACCTGAGGGGAAAAGGGCACTGCCCAACCTACTTTGGGGTGGGTCTTTTGCTCATGGTTTAAGTTTATGAACCCTGTTTGTGGTGTTTTCCCAAATTAACTCCAAGTTAATTCCCTCCTCTTATTAAAAGTTTATTTTCTACACTCGGACTTTGTGCTTGCGAGTGGGGAAGTATTGCCTCTCAGAGGCACCCAGGGGTGGTGTGTAATTTCCCCAGGTTACTGGGTGGGGGCTCGAGCCGGTTCCTTGTTATATCAATGGAACAGAACCCCTAGATATTGAACCTGGCCCTGGTAGCTGCTGGCTCCACCTGGTAGAAGGGTTACACATGTTTGTTGGAATTCCACAGAGTCTCAGGATCTTCTAGAGAGCTTCTTTATTAAACACTTTCATAAATTCAATTAAATTGAAAACCATCTTCTGCTGGTATTGTAAGCCTTTCTCAATAAGTTTTGGGAAGGTGGAAACCTGGTCTGAACACCACCCCGTGGGTTGAAATCCACGATGTTCTTCCTGAGTACTTTGGCAACGGCAGTTTTCCTTCTATTCAAACTGATAATGCCAAATGCTTTTCCAGGTATAGATAGGAGTGTCACCCCTCTCTAATGAACACAAATAAGTTGGTGCCCCTCTTTAGGGATCATGCAGATAACACCTCTTCTCCAATCTTAGGCTGCAGCACTGCCTGGAGTCTCCACAGCACTGCATGTTGTGACCTGGCCTCCAACACGCTCCTGACTTTAAGGCTTACGATAGAGTCCTTTAAAAGGTAGTCTTGTGGTTGTCTTCTGCAGTGCCTGCTCTGGGCAAATCTTCCTCTAACAAGTTAATGGGGCTTTGAGAGATCCTTTATGCTACCCTGGCCCTTTGACCTGACATAAAGGGGCCAAAGAGGGGTGAAGAGCTCACTCATAGTCTTAACAGTATGCTTTCATACATTTCCTTAAGATTTTCCATCAAAACAGAGTGGAATCAATTATAATTGAAGTAAGAAAGTAACTAGACCTTTTAAAAAGGAAAAGCAAAATGGAATGGTTTTAATGTTTTTGGTGTTCCAGGCAGTGTCGCTATGCGGTAACCAAGGGTTTGTCTACACAGCATTTTGAAGTGAGCCTCCTAGCCCGAGTTAGCAGACCTGGATTAGCGGGACTCACTCTAAAACTAGCTATGTAGATGGTGTTTGGAAGTTGCAGCTCGGGCTGGAGCTCAGGCTCTGAAGCCCACCCCTCCCAAAGGTTCAGAGCCCGAGCTTCCACTTCAAAGTGCTGACTACACAGCTATTTTTAGCGCACTCATGTTAGTCTATCAACCGGCCTAGGAGGCTTTCTCCAAAATGCAGTGTAGACATATCCTTAAGTGCTCTCAGGTGCCATAACTCTTTGTCAGATGCTGTGTTCTTTTTCACACTTGAAATTCACAGGGGTGTTGAGATCATAGAGATCATTGAAATGTAGGATTGGCTGGGACCTTGGTAGGTCATCTAGTCCAGTCCCCTGTACTGAGGCAGGACTAAGTATCATCTAGACCATCCTCAACAGCTATTTGTCTAACTTGTTCTTAAAAACGTCCAATGACAGAGATTCCACAACCTCCCAAGGTAATTTGTTCCAGTGCTTAACTACCTTTAGAGTTAGGAAGTTTTTCCTAATGTCAAATCTAAATCTCCCTGACTTCAATTTAAGACCTGTTCTGTCCTCCCTGGTTAAGGAGAACAATTTATCACCCTGCTCTTTACAACAACCTTTTATGTACTTGAAGACTGCTATCATGTCCCCTCTCAGTTTTCTTTTATCCAGACTAAACAAACCCAATTTTTTTCAATCTTCCCTCATAGGTCATGTTTTCTAGACCTTTAATCATTTTTGTTGCTCTTCTTTGTACTTTCTCCAATTTGTCCACATCTTTCCTGAAATGTGGCGCCCAGAAAGGGACACAATACTCCAGTTGAGGCCTAATCAGCGTTGAGTAGAGTGTCTTCTTACAACATTTCTGCAAATACATTCCAGAATGGTGTTCACTTTTTTTTTTTTTTGCAACGGTATTACATTGTTGACTCTTATTTTGTGTGTGATCCCCTATAATCCCCAGATCCTTTTCTGCAGTACCTCTTCCTAGGCAGTCATTTCACATTTTGTATGTGTGCAACTGATTATTCCTTCCTAAGTGGAGTTCTTTCCATTTGTCCTTATTGAATTTCATTCTATTTAATTCAGACCATTCCTCCACTTTGTCAAGACCATTTTGAATTCTAATCCAGCCCTCCAAATTGCTTGCAACACCTCCAAACTCGGTATCATCTTCAAACTTTATAAGTATATTCTCTATGCCATTATCTAAATAATTTATGAAGATATTGAAGGGAACTGGGCCCAGGACAGTTCCCTGTCGGATCCCACTGAATATATCCTTCCAGCTTAACTGTGAACCACTGATAACTACTCTCTGAGTATGGTTCTCCAACCAGTTGTTGGAAAGTTTACTTGTTAAATTATTGCTATGAAATAATGTTGCTGTAGCATGTCCATCCCCTGTAAAGTCAATTTATTTTTAGGAACAAGATCTCCTGAGGGGACAACACAAGGCAAGAGTATTTTGAGAAAGAGAGAGCGTGCATCGCTTTTCCTAGCTGCTCCTTCAGATGGTGCCTATTGTTCATGGTCATTGATTTATTGCTGTTATGTAGTAAATTCCCTGCAGACATTACTTCAGACAGATGCAGCACTGCCTCTAACTCTGATGGTTGATTTCAATTCCAAGATGGGACTGCAAGTAGCCCTAATTCAATAGAACTCTTGGGCATGGGTTTATCTGTAAGCGTGTGTCTAATCCCATCTCTGTTCAGCAAAGCATGTGCTGAATCATTGTGGATTTCAATGCAGAGCACAGCTGTGCTTGGTTTTGTTCCTGTTTTCAGTGGTGTGTACACCAGACATTTCTCTACCCAAATGGCCCACACTGCACAATTCCCTCTGACTTCAATGGAGCCAGGATTTCATCCCAAGTATTTAGGTCTGAGAAGTTGTTATGGGGACTTTCCCTCATGCCTTGCATTTTGGGCTGCACTTTCCCTATTACACCCTCTCTCCCTCCTGGGATGTGTGCTGGGGTAGCATTGCAACACTGAGCCTTGGAGTGGGCCCAATTATGATTTCATTAACTTTTTTTATTCCCTGCTTCCATTAATACAAGTGAGATCAGAACCTGGCCCATTTATTTTATATTTAGTACTGCTGGGAGGACAGGTCAAAATTCAATTCTGAGAATGCGGGATGGGATCTCCTCCCTGCAAATGATGCCCCTGGCCTGAGGTTAGCTTTTAAAAACTGTCATAAATATAAAGGGAAGGGTAACCACCTTTCTGTATACAGTGCTATAAAATCCCTCCTGGCCAGAGGCAAAATCCTTTCACATGTAAAGGGTTAAGGTAACCCCGCTGGCACCTGACCCAAAATGGCCAATGAGGGGACAAGATTCTTTCAAATCTGGGGTGGGGGGACAACAAAGGGTTTGCTTTGTCTGTGTGATGCTTTTGCTGGGAACAGATCAGGAATGCAGCCTTACAATTCCTGTAAAGTTAGTAAGTAATCTAGCTAGAAAATGCATTAGATTTTCTTTTGTTTAATGGCTTGTAAAATAAGCTGTGCTGGAGGGAATGTATATTCCTGTTTTTGAGTCTTTTTGTAACTTAAGGTTTTGCCTAGAGGGATTCTCTATGTTTTGAATCTGATTACCCTGTAAGGTATTTACCATCCTGATTTTACAGAGGTGATTCTATTACCTTTACTTTAATTAAAATTCTTCTTTTAAGAACCTGATTGATTTTTCATTGTTCTTAAGATGCAAGGGTTTGGGTCTGGGTTCACCTGTACCAATTGGTAAGGATTATTATCAAGCCTTCCCCAGGAAAGGGAGTGTAGGGCTTGGGGGGATATTTTGGGAGAAGACGTCTCCAAGGGTCTCTTTCCCTGTTCTTTGTTTAAAACGCTTGGTGGTGGCAGCATACTGTTCAAGGACAAGGAAAAGTTTGTACCTTGGGAAAGTTTTTAACCTAAGCTGGTAAGAATAAGCTTAGGGGATCTTTCATGCAGGTCCCCACATCTGTACCCTAGAATTCAGAGTGGGGAAGGAACCTTGACAAAAGCATATATCCCAGAGGACAATGCAGAGTTCAGGCTGCCAAGACATGCCAGTCATCTCTAAATTTGCTATATTTGAGGTACCTTTTTGATAACCATTTAGTTTACACCATTTGCTTTGGAGCAGTGTGCTTTTATGTACTATTTGCTCTTATAAAATACCTCTCATCAAAGTGCCAAACAGACCTCAAAACACTCCTAGGAGATACCAGCAGGTAAGTGTTATATAATCCCCATTCTGCAGTTGGGGAAAGTGAGCCGCAGAGTGGTTAAATTACTGGCCCGAATCGGTAAGTACAGCAAATCCATAGCAGTGCTGGGGATATAACTCAGAACTCTTGACCCTTACTTCTGAGATCTACAGGGAATACAGCTATTCAGTTTCAAAGATGAAATTTTCAGAACTACTGTAAGAGACTCTCAACATCAATGACAGAGAATCTACACTTCACAGCAGTAAAAACTAGTAATCTTTACTGGAGCAGCATATCTGTGTCTGTAAGGAAGGATCCTTCCAGCTTACAGGAATAGGATTCTCAATAGAGAGAGATCATAAGGAATTGCAACGTTTAAATTCAGAGCAGTGATGTTAGGCATGTTGCTCCTTATGTACCTTCAAAGACAGATTTCCACTATTACTCTTATATCTCTAGTACATGGCCCTGGTGTTTGAGTATAGTTTTGCCTTTAGGACAGGCTTCCTAGCATTATGAGGGTAAGACTTCTCGTCATTGGACTGACATGTGGCAGGCTTGAGGCTAGACTTAGAGTGTGTAATTATACAGCTCTTGTCTGCTGATAAATTCTGCTCTGAAGGGTACTTCCTTACTATTGCAATGGAATATTTCTGCAGTCAGCTGGATTTCTTTCCAGGATAGGACCTGCCTTCAGTAATATGACAGATGTGCTCTATTTATTAGACCAGAAATCAAGCTTAATCTATTTATTAGACTAAAAATCAAGCTTAATCAAATTGTGATTAATTTGACCGCTGCAAGTCAGCATAGCCCAATAAAAATACAGCTCTGAGAGCAGTTCTCAAAATATTAAACACTTGAAAGTTACCAGCAGTGAACTCTATCCTGCAGGCTGCATATAAATTTCTGTCAGTTCCATTCTCTGTTTTCACAAGCTCACGACTTTCTAGGACATTTATCTTTTGGGCTAAAAATTTCCATTCTCTGTTCATTGTTTAAAGAAAGAAACCCTGCCAATGGATTAAAAAAAATTGAGGGTCAGATCACAGATAGCTGCCGTGTGAACTGTAAGCTCTTTGGGGGCACAGACAGCTTTTCCTGTGTTTGCACAGCAGCTAACACAATGGGGCCTTGGACTAGGACTGTGATCCTTGGCACTATGGCAATACAAATAAAAGCTGCTCCAGACACAATCTGAAACAAGCACTGTGTGCACTGGTAGGCTTGAGGGTGGGAGAAAATGTGAAAATAAAGAAGCACTGGATTGAAAATTGCTTCTGGACTAGGCTCAGGGTTTTAGCAAAATTCGTCAAATCCCCATTAAATATTCTTCATGCAGCACGAGAGGCACAGCGTCTGCTCCTCTCAGATCACTGCGGAGACAGCTTTAATGATTGTAAATATCTCATTAACACGAGCAGCCAAATTGTCCCCATGAGCTCCCTTAACATTGCAGAAGAGTAAACTGAGGGGAAATTTTGAACCCTGCTGCTTTTGGGTTTGGCGGCAATATTCTGTATATTAAGATTTCTTTTTAAACCCCCCCCCCCCCGACTCCCTTTTCTGTTGCAGAGGGACAACTCTCACAATGTAGTCCGCTGTGCTGCTGCTGTTCGTTCAGCCTTGCAGCAGCTTTTCTCTAGCAGCTGGGAACTCCCCTTCCACATCCATTTCATTGGGGTGTAGACGTCAAAATCTAAGTGGGGAACCACTTCATAACCTTCTAAGGCACAAAATATTTTCTGAAATCATTAGGAAATTATATAAAAATGCCTCTTCTAATGCTAGTGCTGAGCACAGGCCATTCCTTAATGCCAGAAACAATCAGCTGAAGTTATAAATGTTTTGCACTCTAACACCAGCACTAGCCAGTTACTTAATTCTAAAAATCCCACTGCCAGACCATGAGGGAATCTGGAGGGTGGGTCCTGTCACATCATATCCCAGATCATAGGCAGTGAAATCACCCACTGCTCAAAGTTCCCAAATGGATCCTCACAGGCTTCAGTCCCCCTAGCTGGCTTTTAGAAAACATTTGATGGGGTAGTATAATGCCGACAAACCCCAGTCATTGGCGGGTGGGATCGAACCCGGGACCTCTGGAGCCATCTGGCCCTTAGCTAAGGCTGTAGAGTAGACTCATTAATCTCTAAGTGGTCTTGGTGCCACTAGAAGGGACAGAGCACCATACCCAGGAGGTGTGTGGGTTACAGTAGCTCATATCTTCTCCTATCTAGTTGTCCTTGCACTAGTCCCAGAGTTCCTACTCCTGAGTTTGGTGCAATGCCAGCCCATATGTTAGTACTGGAAAAAGCCCATGAAAAAATTGCTCACAAATCCCATAAACTACCAGGTCTGAATAAGGACTTTAAAGTCACTTTTGGTAGCCCTGCCCTGGGAATTGCAATTGACTCTTAATGTGACAAGACTTGGGTGCACGAGAGTACACGAGACAGATGTTTTGCAGAACACCATGGAAGGGTGTAGGGGTTTTTATGTATATATTTAATTAGAGGCTGTGAATATAAAGCCCCATGAGCTATCATGGATAGTCAAGGATTGGGGTAGTGCAAGTCCTCCTGACCCCCAAAGAAGATTTGCTTTTTTCATAGAATCATAGAATATCAGGGTTGGAAGGGACCTCTGGAGGTCATCTAGTCCAACCCCCTGCTCAAAGCAGGACCGATCCCCAATTAAATCATCCCAGCCAGGGCTTTGTCAAGCCTGACCTTAAAAACTTCTAAGGAAGGCGATTCTACCACCTCCCTAGGTAACGCATTCCAGTGTTTCACCACCCTCCTAGTGAAAAAGTTTTTCCTAATATCCAACCTAAATCTCCCCCACTGCAACTTGAGACCATTACTCCTTGTTCTGTCATCTGCTACCATTGAGAACAGTCTAGATCCATCCTCTTTGGAACCCCCTTTCAGGTAGTTGAAAGCAGCTATCAAATCCCCCCTCATTCTTTTCTTCCATAGACTAAACATTCCCAGTTCCCTCAGCCTCTCCTCATAACTCAGGTGTTCCAGTCCCCTAATCATTTTTGTTGCCCTCCGCTGGACTCTTTCCAATTTTTCCACATCCTTCTTGTAGTGTGGGGCCCAAAACTGGACACAGTACTCCAGATAAGGCCTCACCAGTGTCGAATAGAGAGGAAAGATCATGTCCCCCGATCTGCTGGCAATGCCCCTACTTATACATCCCAAAATGCCATTGGCCTTCTTGGCAACAAGGGCACACTGTTGACTCATATCCAGCTTCTCGTCCATTGTAACCTCTAGGTCCTTTTCTGCAGAACTGCTGCTGAGCCATTCGGTCCCTAGTCTGTAGCGGTGCATTGGATTCTTCTGTCCTTAGTGCAGGACTCTGCACTTGTCCTTGTTGAACTTAATCAGATTTCTTTTGGCCCAATCCTCCAATTTGTCTAGGTCCCTCTGTATCCTATCCCTACCCTCCAGCATATTTACCTCTCCTCCCAGTTTAGTGTCATCTGCAACCTTGCTGAGGGTGCAATCCACGCCATCCTCCAGATCATTTATGAAGATATTGAACAAAACCAGCCCCAGGACCGACCCTTGGGACACTCCACTTGATACCGGCTGCCAACTAGACATGGAGGCATTGATCACTACCCGCTGAGCCTACCTACCTACCGACAATCTAGCCAGCTTTCTATCCACCTTATAGTCCATTCATCCAGCCCATACTTCTTTAACTTTTCCCCCCAACTCAGGATCCTCCCTGGCCATGTTTAACTGTTGACCTGGAAGTCAGCCACTTGTGGGGAGAAACTTAATGATATTGACATTAATAACTGAATTTCGGATCAAAGTCAGAATATTAACTACAAAGTCCTGCCAATAAATTATAAGAATGAAATTCAGTATTGGTGTAGTTGTGTTAGTCCCAGGTTATTAGGAGGAAAAGGTGGATAAGGAAATATCTTTTACTGGACCAATTTCTGCTGGTGAGAGAGACAAGTTTTTAGCTTACACAGAGCACTCCTTCAGGTCTGGGAAATCTGTCCCACCGTGCATTTAGCTGTGATGCTTGGAGTACCTTTCCCAGACCTGCAAAAAAGCTCTGTGTAAGCTCAAAAGCTTGTCTCTCTAATCAACAAAAGTTGATCCAATAAAAGATATTACCTCACCCACCTTGTCTCTCTAAGAATTAAATCCTTCATTTAAACTCTGCCCCCAGGATGAAATTATGCTGTAACAGCAATGTTGGAAACTGAGTGATTCAGTTCTAATCCTTGGCCTTTTACAAGAAATTAGACTGCCTACTTATGTTCACGGGAAGGAGCTATTTACTGCTTCTGCCTCTTCTCCTGTTTGATGCTGTTACTTTGCACTAATCTGAACTCATAATGAATTTAGCATAGAATCATAGGACTGGATGGGACCTCTAGAGGTCATCTACTCCAGTCCCCTGCTCTCAAGGCAGGACTAAGTATTATCTAAACCATTCCTGACAGTTGTTTGTCCAACCTGCTCTTAAAAATCCCCAATGATGGAGATTCTACAACCTCCCTAGGCAATTTATTCCAGTGCTTAACCACCCTGACAATTAGGAAGTTTTTCCTAATGCCCAACCTAAACCTCCCTTGCTGCAATTTAAGCCCATTGTTTTTTGTCCTATCCTCAGAGGTTAAGAAGAAAATTTTTTCTCCCTCCTCCTTGTAACAACCTTTTACATACTTGAAAACTGTTATCTTGTCCCCTCTCAGTCTTCTCTTCTCCAGACTAAACAAACCCATTTTTTTCAATCTTTCCTCATAGGTCATGTTTTCTAGACCTTTAATCATTTTTATTGCTTTTCTCTGGACTTTCTACAATTTGTCCACATCTTTCCAGAAATGTGGCACCCAGAACGGGACACAATACTCCAGTTGAGGCCTAATCAGTGCAAAGTAGAGCAGAAGAATTACTTCTCATGTCTTGCTTACAACACTCCTGGTAAGACATCCCAGAATTATGTTTGCTTTTTTTGCCACAGCATTACACTGTTGACTCATATTTAGCTTGTGATCCATTATGACCCCCAGATCCCTTTCCGCAGTACTCCTTCCTAAGTAGTCATTTCCCATTTTGTATGTGTACAAATGGAGTACTTTGCATTTGTCCTTACTGAATTTCATCCAATTTACTTCAGACCATTTCTCCAGTTTGTCCAGATCATTTTGAATTTTAATCCTATCCTACAAAGCACTTACAACTCCTCCCAGCTTGGTAATGTCCGCAAACTTTATAAGTGTACTCTCTATGCCATTATCTAAATCATTGATGAAGATATTGATCAGAACTGGACCCAGAACTGATCTCTGCAGGACCCCACTCATTGTGCCCTTCCAGCATGACTGTGAACCACCAATAACTACTCTCTGAGAACAATTTTCCAACCAGTTATGTACCCACCTTATAGTAGCTCCATCTAGGTTGTATTTCCCTAGTTTGCTTTGAGAAGGTTATGTGAGACAGTATCAAAAGCTTTACTAAAGTCAAGATATACCACATCTACTGCTTCTCCTCTATTCACAAGGCTTGTTACCTTGTCAAAGAAAGCTATCAGGTTGGTTTGACATGATTTGTTCTTGACAAATCCATGCCCACTTTTACTTATCACCTCATTATCTTCTAGGTGTTTGCAAATTGATTTCTTAATTATTTGCTCCATTATCTTTCCAGGTACAGAAGTTAAGCTGACTGGTCTGTAATTCCCTGGGTTGTCCTTATTTCCCTTTGTATAGATGGGCACTATATTTGCCATTTTCCAGTCTTCTGGAATGTCTCCCGTCTTCCATGACTTTTCAAAGATAATTGCTAATGGCTCAGATATCTCCTCAGTCAGCTCCTTGAGTATTTTAGGATGCATTTCATCAGGGCCCTGGTGATCTGAAGACATATATCTTGTCTAAGTAATTTTTGACTTGTTCTTTCCCTATTTTAGATTCTGATCCTACCTCATTTTCACTGGCATTCACTATGTTAGATGTCCAATCACCACTAACCTTCTTGGTGAAAACCAAAACAAAGAAATCATTAAGCACCTCTGACATTTCCACATTTTCTGTTATTGTCTTTCCCCCCTCATTGAGTAACGGGCCTACTCTGTCCTTGGTCTTCCTCTTGCTTCTAATGTATTTGTAGAAGGTTTTCTTGTTACCTTTTATGTTCCTAGCTAGTTTGATCTTGTTTTGTGCCTTGGCTTTTCTAATTTTGTCCCTACATACTTGTGGTATTTGTTTATATTCATCCTTTGTAATTTGACTGAGTTTCCACTTTTTGTAGGACTCTTTTTTGAGTTTTAGATCATTGAAGATCTCCTGGTTTAGCCAGGGTGGTCTCTTGCCATACTTCCTATCTTTCCTACACAGTGGGATAGTTTGCTTTTGTACCCTTAATAATGTCTCTTTGAAAAACTGACAACTGTCTTCAATTGTTTTTCCCCTTAGACTTGCTTCCCATGAGATTTTACCTACCAACTCCCCGAGTTTGCTAAAGTCTGCCTTCTTGAAATCCATTGTCTTTATTGTGCTGTTCTCCCTCCTACTATTCCTTAGAATCATGAACTCTACCATTTCATGATCACTTTCACCCAAGTTGCCTTCCACTTTCAAATTCTCTACCAGTTCCTCCCTATTTGTCAAAATCAAATCTAAAACAGCTTCCCCCCAGTAGCTTTCTCCACCTTCTGAAATAAAAAATTGTCTTCAATACATTCTAAGAACTTGTTGGATAATCTGTGCCGTGCTGTGTTATTTTCCCAACAGATGTCTGGGTAGTTGAAATCCCCCATCACCATGTGAAGGAAACTTTATGCTTAAGGTCTTCTGCTTAGATCAGAGGCCACTACATCTGTCATGTGATAGCATTATCCCCATTATTATTATATATTATTGTTAAGTACCAGTGAGGTGTCCAGCATTTATACCAGACACAAAAATGAAGTCAGTCCCTTCCCTGGGGGGTTTTAACTCTAAAAGACAGACTCAGAGGAGACAAGATGCACTAAGAGACCAGAGAGGGAGTTAAGTTATAGTTTAATGAATTATTCTGAATTACTGTTTTCTGCAGTGTGACATGGTGATAGAGAGGTGTTCTGGGATGATTAGGGTTTGTGGAAATTGTGGTCTTTAGGAAGGATCTGAATGGGAAGGAAGTGGACACCCGGTGTCCTGGGATATAGTGTGTCCAATGCACAGTGGGCAGCATGGAAGATGGCACAGAGACAGGAATGGCAGAAGTAAACAAGTGGGGCATTGTCTATCTTCATTGATGGACTGAAGGGGGGACGTGGGCAGGAGGGAGACAGACATACGACTCCACACTTTGATGATGTGGTTCCAGATCTGCTGCAGCTTTTCCATGTGATCTGATAGAGCACTAGCTGTACAGCTAAAGTACGGTACACTGGCAAACATTTCATTTCATTGCAATAGTCCGGCTCATTGGATTTCACATATTACATGCCCAAGAGGTTTCTTGAGCAACAAGAATCTGTCTATGCCCCAAACTAGCACACCCGAGATCAGCGAGGCAGAGGTTGCCCTTACCTTCACCTACTGGCTGCAGTGCAAGTCACAGGCCATTTGTGTGCTGGATTCAGGCTGTGTTGGTAGGGAGATGCATTTAGACACACACGGAGAGACAGACAGTGTCTGCAGCAGGTTTAGGAAGCCACTGTTTTTAAATTCTGATGCTAGTGCTTTTATCTCCTCGTTAGTTGTGTTTTTTCTCTTTGCTGCCTGGCTTGGCAGTGGTGTGGAATGCCGATGAGTCAGGATGGATGAACTTCCAGGCTAGCATAAATTCTGTGGGTTTCAGGTTTTAATATCTGTGGATTTGGGGGGCTAGACTGCTCAGTGGACAAGCAGTAGGATTTTGACAGTTAACTTGACTTGTATGCAGGACCGAAACATTTTTAACAGATGGCCCTGTGTTATTTCTGTAACTCAGCATTGGGCTCTAGGAGGCTCTAAACTGAAGAGAGCATTAAAGGTGGTAAATTCCCCTCCCAAAACTCTGGGGTCACTTTATAGGGCTCCATAGCCCTGGGACAATGCTGGCCACTGTCTATAGCCTTCTCCTTCTCTCCAAAGCCACAGTGAAAAGCAACACAAATTTCAATAGATAGGCTCCAGTGACTTGCACGGTTTCTGCTGTCATCCTTGGAACTCCCCCCACTCCCTACTCCCATGATTCAGGAGGCAAGTGACTCTCATGGGACCTCTCTAATGGCAGGCCTCCCTTCAGAGCCATTCTATGCTGGGGCAGGAGAGAGGTGAGCAGGCGGGTGCATGTGGTGCAAAGGCCAGGGGCTCTATGTATACACTGTACATAGAAAGCTGCCTTACAAAATATACAAAATACATGAAACGTACCTGTCACATGGAGTGGATCAATATTTTTGAGTGTCAGTCTGTCTAGTGGAATGGGCTGGTCCAGGACTGTACAAGAACCACCATCTTTTACCAAAGACTGCAACTCAGGAGAAAAGGAAGGGCATACAGGTATTAAACTGACGTCTGAGCCCCCGTATTTCTGAAAATGGGAAGGGAAAGCACTTGATTATATAGTCACCAAACTCCTCTGTATGTTTACAAACTCTAGCCACTAAACATCTCTCTCAACTTGTTTTCCCCGCAGAATGTGCTTAGAGGCCTCACATATATACTAAGCCACAAAATAATTTTTTTTCTGTTATCATCTGAGCAACCTCCAAAGTATGCAGCTAACCTGCATATTAAAAATCACAGTCAAGCCCAAGTGTACAAAACAAACCATACTAGTTTTTTTCAAATGCCTTGTTTAACACAGGATACTGTTCTCTTCACACTTGTGGGTTTATCACTGCTAGAAAATATGCCAAGTGTAGACCCTGTGCAGCCCATATGGGTGGTTCGGTACTGACATCTATAATGAGGAATTTGCAAAGGGCCACACACGTGATGCAGCGCCTCTGAAACGTGATTCACGCATACACAGGGCAAAGCCCCCTACGGGCCTGCATGTGTGGTTCAGAGCAGTGGTTCTCATCCTTTCCAGACTACTGTACCCCTTTTGGGGGTCTGATTTGCCTTGCGTACCCCAAATTTCACCTCACTTAAAAACTACATGCTTACAAAATCAGACATAAAAATGTCACAGCACACTATTACTGAACAATTGCTTTCTCATTTTGTCTGGGTGAAATTTTAGTTTGTACTGACTTTGCTAGTGCTTTTTATGTAGACTGTATTAAAACTAAGAAAATATCTCGATGAGTTGATGTACCCCCTGGAAGACTGCTGCGTACCCCCAGGGGTACATGTACCCCTGGTTGAGAACCATATGACTGGGAATGTGACTATGTCATGGTGTTGCTGGCATAGACTCTAACCTGTGCTCTTTCAAAACCTAAAAAACGTGACAACTGCTGTTTGTTTAAAACCATTTCTAATTCAGACAGTGTCTCCTGCAATCATCTATTGCATTACAGCATGTCACCTTTGCTAAACCATTACACGATCTTCATAAATTTAACTGACTTTGTACTCAAAGACATTGGAGCCTCAAATGCCAAGTGCTTGTTTGGTGGTGAATAATTAATAACACCTAGTTTTTATATAGTGCATTTCATCAGCAGATCTCAAAGTGCCTTACAAAGGAGGTATCATTCCTCCCATTTTATGCCTGGCGAGGGCAGTGGCAGAGATAGAACCCAGAGCTTCTGAGTATGTTGCTGTTCTTTCCACGAGGCTCACATGTTCACTGTTTCTCTCTATTTTTCCTCATTAGCTCCCAAAGGTTCTGATTTCTGACACCCTTTACACAAAAGACTGCAAGTTTATAGAATTGATACGTATCATTAAAGTGCCCAGCACACTTCAGAAGATGCAATTGGCTTTAGAGATCCAGTATGCTGGGTACGGGAACTGGGGGAACGGTAAAGGAATTAAAGAAATGTCCAATAATACACACTTTGGACACCATATCAGCCCTATAACATCACATCTTTATACACATCTCCTGTCATTTAAATTGCCCTGAAGAACTACTGTGGTGTGTTTTACTCTTCACTATTTATATTAAAAATATCTATTACTGTCCTTCATATACATTATTCCACTTGCGTTTTTCTCTTAAAAATAATTCTTCCAAAATACTTGCATAAAAATTTTCCAGGATGCAAAAAGCACATACAGTAAGTGTGACTGTTTCTGCCCATCGTTACCTTTTTGTTACGTTTAGTTTTGGTAATTAATAGGAAATCACTGAATAGAAAGAGGTAGACATCAAGGATCCTTGTACTTTCTGAGGAGAAAAACAAAACAGTAGCATGATTGTTCTGAGGACCAGTAATTTCTGTTCTAAAGCAGATCTGTGTAATGTGGTACATTTTAAGCAGGCCTCCAAATCTGGCACTCCACCACTCATTGTCTCTTTTGTATTCTCACACACTCCAGACTTGAAAGGTATTCTGCTTTGTCATTTTGGTCATTCATAATTGTGGTAATAAAAGACCAGCAGTTTCTCATTGCCAAAATAACTCAGATCATATATCTTTGAACGCAGCTACAAAGAGCAGCATGCTGTCGACCAAACAACTCACTTATGGGTCACCGGGGAATATTAACCCTATGGCAATTGCAGATACATAACGAGGGTAAATTCCAGTGTTCATCTGGATCCCTTAAAAATAGTTGTACAAAGTCACACCCCATTGTGCCTACATGATGCAACTCAGATTTTCATGTTGATGGCATTATAAAGGTCCTTCAGTAACTACACAACACAGAGTGGACTCAACTTCCTTCACTAGCTTGGCGATAAGAGAAGAAATAGTGAAATAAAAGTCTTTTAAGGGCAAGTTATTTTTTATGAGTACATTTTGAAGTCTTCAAGGTGGAGGCGCCGGTCCTGATTGGGGCTTCTCGGTGTTCTGGTAGCATAAACAATGAATGATCATGCATCAGAAGCAAAGGTGATGGTTTCAAAGGGATATAGGGAAACCCAGGGATCCTGGAATGTTGCAAACCATTTAGAGCTCTGGGAGTGTGTTGGAACGAACGCCCAGAGTGTGGAGCTTGCACCTCAGTCTATCTTTAGGGCTCCCTCTACAGGTTTCCACCCTGCTGCTGTTTCTTTTTATTCCTTGCATGGTCCTGTCTCACTACTCTAGTCTCTTCCAGAATCACTTCCTTTCTCTTCTGCAGGCCTTAACCTTTCCTGCCCTTTCCTCTTGTCTGTCCCTCTTCTCTCTTACCCGCAATATTCTTATTGTATAATGCTTAGCTGTATTGACTCCAGACCACACGCTTTCATGCTATCACTGGCCACTCATCAGCCTTTTATATCTGGTGTCTTCACCCTGCGTGTTACTTTTGATGCCCTAGATAGGAGCACTCAGGGCCAGCATTAAATGAAATGTTAACTTCAGAAGGTTTGGTGCCATTAGGAAATTCCATGCTCAGAATGTTTGTCTTGAAATGAACAGTCTCTCAAAATGCATTTCTATTCTCAGGGTTACAGGTCAGATGGGGACAGCCAGAACTTTCACTTACAGGCAATCCGGAGACTGGAAAAATAGTTCATTGAGTGCTTGTTCTGAAATGTTTTGGTTTGAAAATGACTTGGTTTATTGCAGGAGGCAACAGCAATAGCTTCTAGAGGCTAACGATGTCACGGACTAGCCACTTGTAGGAAGCAGGGTTGGATTAAAGAGTTTTGGGAGCCCCCTACCTGGAGTGGGAGGCCTGCAGGGGGAATAATTGGAGGGTGCCCATCCTGCACGTACACTGCAAAGGCTCTTGACACAGCGTACAGGTGGGGCCCTTCCCCTCCCCACAATGCAACACCCTGCTGCTTCCTGGCCCTCGGGTTTGTGTGTGTGTGTTGTTTTTTGTCTGAGTGGTCAGCTGGTTGCTCCTGAGATGGGGCCCTGTGCAATTGAACCGAGTGCACATTGGTTAATCAGGGGCCTGGCTGGAAGGCTGTGGGAGCTACACTGAGAATCCCCCTTTATCTCACCAGGGATTCAGGACACTACAAACAGTACACTACAAGGTAACATAAGACTCCCCATCTTATTTGTTTAAAACTTACTTTCCTTGGGCTTCTTAAGGTCCAAGTATCATATTAAAGCCCTTGTATAATTTTTGTCATAGCTCCTTCATGCTTAGCAGTGATATATATTTGATCACATGGTATTACCTGGATTATACTCAGAGGTGAAAGTAAGCCGGTACTGTCTAGCATACCATACTGGACCGGCTTCCCCAGGCGGCGATTTAAAGGGCCTGGGGCTCCCAGCAGCGGCTGGAGTCCCAGGCCCTTTAAATTGCCACCAGAGCCCCGCTGCCAAAGCCCCCGGGTTGCGGAGGTGGCTGGGAGCCCCAGGGTTCCGTTGGCGATTTAAAGGGCCCAGGGCTCCCAGCCATCGCTACCACAGCAGAGCCCCGGGCCCTTTAACTCTCTGCCAGAGCCCCGAGCCCTGGGGTAGTGGCGGCAGCCGGGAGCCCCCAGGGCTCCATTGGCGATTTAAAGGGCCGGGGCTCCACTATGGTAGTGGTGGCTGGGAGACCCAGGCCCCTTAAATCACCGCTGGAGCCCCGGGCCGCTGCCACTACCCCGGGGGCTCCAGCAGGGGACTCAGGCAGCAATTGAAAGGGCCCAGGGCACCAGCTGCCGCTATTGCAGTGGCATCTGGGGCCCTTTAAATTGCCGACGGCTCCGGCAGCGGGGCTCCAGTGGCGATTTAAAGGGCCCGGGGTGGTAGTGGCAGCCGGAGCCCTGGGCCCTTTAAATCGCCACCCAAGCCCCGCTGCCAGAACCCGGGGTGGCAGCAGCAGCCGGGAGCCCCCGGGGCTCCTTCAGCAATTTAAATCACCGCCAGAGCTCTCGGCTGCTGCTGCTACCCTGGAACTCCAGCATGGGGGCTCGGGCGGCAATTTAAAGGGCCCAGGGCTCTGCTGCGGTAGCGGCGGCCGGAGCCCCGGGCCCTTTAAATAACCCCTGAGCCCCAGGGCTCCCAGCCACCCCCACAGCTGGTAGCTCCGGTGGTGATTTAAATAACCCCTGAGCCCCGGGGCCCCTTTAAATAACCCCTGAACCCTGGGGCTCCCAGTCGCCTCTACCGCAGCCGGAGCCCCTGGCCCTTTAAATCTTGATTTAAAGGGCCTGGGGCTCTAAAGGCCCTGCCTCTTCTGGTTGAGGCCCCACCCCCTGCTCTGGACTCCAGCGTACCAGTAAGTCCTTTAAGTTACTTTCACCCCTGATTATACTGATGTAAATTATTTATTGTAAACTCTATCCAGTAGTCTGCCTAATCTAGGCACATTAGCTAATCTGTAATGTTTTATTCAATTTATGCTAGGTACTTTTGCCCATCATTGTCTTACAATTTCTACAGTGGCTGTAGCTAATATGTTTTCTCTGATTTTGTGCTGGTGGGGAGAAGGTATTGTCAGCTTGAGCAAGTGATCCTTTGTCTCCATTTGCTGCTGGGAATTGAAGTTTTCATTTTGAAGGTGGTAAGGTTTGTGGCCAGTCTGACTTTCAGCCATGAGTCCCAGAGCTGTGGGCCAGCTACTAAGAACTGCATCTTCCCCATACCATCCCTCATATCCATATGTGGTGCATTATGCTGAGATGGTGTGGCAGGCTCCAGTCAGGATTCCTGGGCCCTTATTTGTTTGCTTCTGATTCCCAATACTGCTTTAACATAAGGGTTTGATTACACTATTTTAAAATGGTAGGAGGAGATATTTTAGTCATGGAATGTCTAGTGAAGTAAACCTGTTTCTTAGGATGGAAGCTATGAGCAACATTTTACTCATTTTCCTTTTGGTTTCAAAGCGTAATAAGGAACAACCCAGTTCTGAGAGAATTATCTCAGAGTAAAAATGCGGGGCACCTAGGGTGTTGATACTGGGCTTGGAGATGCACAGCACACCTCAGTATCAGACTGTGTGTGTTTTTAAATCTGTGTCTTTAGGAGATGCTTCTTTCCCATTTTCAGCATCTCATTCTGCTTAGAATTATGTTTTTTCATTTTCCTCTTGAAAATGAAAAGATCAAGAAATATTGCCAAACCACGAGCTCTCTCCAATTGCTTATGTTAGCTAAAATAAATTGAGCTTGCAAACTTATTTCTGCAAGATTTAGGGATGTGCCACCCTATCTGTCTTCAATGTTAATTTCTTCCCCCAAGAAATGTAGATCCTTGATAAGTACCACTACTTAATCTCATCAGCAGTGGACAGCTCAGGTGATGGGGGTTGCTGGCTGAAATTTTGGGGATGAAAGGAAGAGCTGGATTAAAAAACACTTGTGCTCTGCCCCCTTCTGCCAAACCCTCCCAAATAATAGCAATGAATTTTTGTAAGTTAAAAAAGAATTGTATTAATTTATGCACCAACCATTGTGTCTGTTCTACCACCTTACATTTTCATCTCCCTGTTGCTGGCCTGGGAAAGAGAAATCTTGTGATGAGAGAACCAGATCCAGTTTATGATGATAGTTGTGAGGGTAGGAGCAAGGTGAATCACAACTTCTATGCCTTATTCTCTTTGCCTCAGTGCCTGGCTGCACTAATCAGGGAATTTTAAACGGAAGACTTCTTTCTAATGCCTAAACCACCGCTGAGACCTTTATCCCACCCCACTGTGCTGCTCTCAGTGCCGCTTCTGTCCTCCTTGCACTTGGATAAGGACGGGGATGCTTCCACTGCCCAGTCTCTACCTCACACTCAGGTAGGGATGAGCATGCTCAACCCCTGCTGCCTCATGCTCAGATAGGGATGTTGCCTTATTCATCCAATGAGACAAACCTGGACGTCTTTACAACATGATGCTTGTGCTGCAGAGATACGATGTTGTGTTATGTGGTGCCACAGCAGCACAAGGTGATGCTGTTGGAATTGCCGTGAAGGACATGTTCCGATGCTGTAATATACTGCAGCTGGGCAAGATCATGTCACTGGTGGGATAGTCTCAAGAGTCCCCTGTTTCAATACACTTTTCCTCACTAGCGGCGGACACAATCCAGCGTGGTAATACCTTCCTCTTTGAAGACATCCACCAAGGCTAATCGCTTAGAAAAGCTGTTCATAACTTGGGAGGGATGAAAAAAACGTTTTTTTGATTCTTTCCTTAATCTTGCGTATGGCATCTAGATACTAGTACAGTGATGGATGCATTAGAACTGCTTAAATACCTAGATCAATCACACGTGACAAGGACACCTTTTTACAGAGCAGTCTCAACTTCCTCTGTGTTCCCTGAGCCACAATACTGAATATCACGATAAAAAACCTGCTCTGAAATTTGGACATTGGCCAGTCAAGCTGATTCCTTCCGCATTTAGCAGGTTGGCCATCCAGATGTGACAATAATCAATCACTGCATAACACGTTGTATATTTGTTTTTCTTTGATCCATATTTCTAATTAATCAGTGGAGCACAGATCTGTGCTGTACTGACCATACAGACTATGGTGCTGTAATGCTGGCACATGAATAAAATGGCATTTACCTGCAAGAGTTAACCTCCCTTCATGAAGAAGCTGTCTGTTTGAGGAAGACAAGATGTTTTCACTCACGTTTTCTCTTAAAATATGTTTCAGACACTTGGAAGAAAAAATAGAAAAGAGAATCATACAAATTTGACCTGGAACTGGAAATTGACCAGTTGTTAAGGAGTCTGAGAAATACTCTTCGTATTTGTAGGATATTCAGGTTTACATCAAACTAAGCATGTCAGACAGCTACCAACTAAGCATGGCCATGGTTATTTTAGCAATACTCTGGATTAAACAAGTTTAATTCTTTGAAAATTCAAACTGGGATCATCTTCTTTAGAGTGAGTTTAATGAATTTAACAGCATTGAACATCAAGGTGAGCCCCACTTAGCAACTGTACCATAATGTTACTTAAACTCAGGCTTCAAAGGCAAGGGGAGGTCAATGGGTCACCTCGGCAGAAAGCAGAACCATTCTCATGGAAAATTCATATTTTTACATTACAAATGCTAACGTGAATTTCTTAGGTTCATCCTGGGAAGTGGGGAAGGTGAACAATTTTGCATGGTTCTACCTTAAAACCAGCTAATAAAGGAGTAATAAGAAGTAGTATTTGTATCAACCTCATATGATTCTTGGGTTGGGATACTTCTTCAGCTCCCTGGAGTAAGCAACGTGGATCTCCCATAGATTGTTGGACCAGTTGACATCCCAACCTCAGAGCCAAGTGTGGTAGAAACCCTTTCCACCTCCAAAAAGACAGACCCTGAACTTCAGAAGGGGAAAGGATGACTCTGGTTACTGCCAGAGATGCGGCAGCAGGGAAGAGTCCTTCTCTCCAGCCCTGAACTACTTGTGTGAGTAAAGCTAAGCATGAAGAGGGTTAGTTTTTCAAGGCTAAGAACATCTGTGCACATGTGTCTGCCCAGCGCCTAGCACAATGGAGCCTACTCTTGATTGGGGCATCTACATACTATCAGAATATAACTAATAATAATGTACACCTACATGAGTTAGAATACAGAGATGATTATCATCTTCAGACCACAACACTAAGGTCGGGCAAATGTAGGAACTATATGAAAATTTTCTTCAAAGAAGAAGTCCTCAGGCTAACATTTAAATAGTGGTGAATACACGGCTTACCTCTGGGAGAAAGAACCTTTTGTCACGATCCCAAAGTGGAGGCCAAATTATAACCTCGTGCAGCTGCCTAAATTTCTGAAAATTGTCCAGCCATTTTACTTTACCTTCAAGATCTCCTGAAAAATACAAAATATCAATTTTTCCCATGGTTGACAACAAGCTTGGGAGATGTTGAATGCCTTTAACAGTGCTAGACTGCAGTGGAAGTGGAGGGACTCTGGCCTAAACCCTCAAAGGTGTTTAGATGGCTAACTCCCAGTGATTTCAGTGGGAGTTTCTGGCACTCTGTACCTCAAAGCAACACCCTGGAACCCCCATATTCATCACTGCCATATAATTATGATATGTTTTGTACAAAGTATGCCTTGTGAGGCATCATTTTAAAAGTCTTGAGCTGTTGAACATTAATATCCTATTGGATTGTATGTGCTATCATTATATGGGAAGTTACAAAGTTTTGTTATGTGTGTGTTACTGAAATATGTTGTGAGGTTGGGAACACCCACAACCAGCCTTTCAGGTACAACAGTGGAGTAGCCAATCATGCTGATGGCCAATTAAAGAGAATTCACTATCCCAGGAACTGTATACAATGGAGACTTCTCAGAGAGAGGGCATATACAATGGAGGCTGCTTGACCAATGGGGGAAGACCTCTATGTCACAAGCATAGATCTTTTCAGCAAACTGGAAGAAACTATAAAAGAGGGGAAGTGAGTTCATCACTTGGCCTCATTGCTGCCACAACTCAACACCTGGAAACACATCTGGAGGACAAAGACTTTGAATTGGGGAGCATGGTCCTAGGCTGGAGGAGAGTTCCAGCCTGTGTATTGAAGATCTGTGATCTGTTTGTACCATCTGTCAGGGTGAGACACTGCTTTATTCAAATCCTGTTTAGTTTGCAGAACTTACACTGTAAATTTATTTTATTTCTTAGGTAACCAGGCTTCTGACCAGAGCAAGACAATATATGCTGGGGGTGCAAGGCTGGGAAGCTGGGGGGGGGGGGAAATTGGCTGGAGCCTGTCTATTATTAGTTCATGAGTGACTCCAGTAGCATGAGAAAGTTCTTTAGTGGTTTATTTAACGGTAAATTAGCTGTTATCATTTAGAGACTGATTCAAAAGCCATTGGAATCAATGCGAATCTTTAAGAACAAACTTTAAAAGGAAGGATGGTTTTGTGATTTAGGCACTGGACTGGGACTCAGGAGATCTATTCACAGTGTGTAAAATGAAGCACGTGCATTAGTCTGCAGGATCAGGGCCTTAAAGAGCAAAACTTCAATATGACTCCTAATTTTGCATGCACAGCCATTTTGCACACAACACTGCAGTGTGCGCGCACACACTCAGCAAGGGAGGGAACGCTGGAGGTAAAGTTACCCCTCACACCATCCCAGCAAGGCAGGTAAGTTGTAATGTCACAGATGAGGACATGAAGGCAGACAGGCTAAGTGGACCAAAGCCACTTCCTGATATGTAATCCTGGGCAGAGGTCTCTGGTCCAGGCATACGCCAATAGGTGTATTCACTTTCTATCTATTAATACTCTCATTGACTTCAGTGGGAGCTGGATTGGGGCACTGGAAAAATAAGTTTGTCTTATAATGAGCTTCAGAGCTACCAGATATTTACAGCTGCAAATTGTGGGTTCCAGGAAATGACTGAATTAATAGGTTATTTATGTAAAATAGACTCCAGTATAAAAACCCATCCATTTTTTTCTACATAAGCTGGAGAAAGTTTTCCTTAGATGAGATGGCTCCCTAGATACCTTACAGGTTAAGACTGTCATTCCGAGAAAGGTTGTTGGCTTAATATGCCCCTTGTGTGTGGAATTTTATTCTTTTAAGGATTAAACGCTCTGAATCTTTCCCAGACATGACTCCATCTCAAAGACCTCTTTGTTTGAGATACTCCTTGATTTGTTCCCATTTGTGAACTGCTCAAGTGATTCTCTGTGAATACAAGTGACTGACTGATTTAAGTGCTGCATTAACATACTGAGGGAAGACTTTGAAAATATGAGAATGGTACCAGACAATTTTGAGAAAAAGAGAAGGCCTCAAAGGGATCACAATGAGTTTTTCATGCCATCAATCACATCTTCACACAGTAAAAAACAACAACCTCCTTTACATTTGAACCTCAAGTGCGTAAATCCTCAGAGAAAATACTAAATGGAGAACTTGACTTTTAATCTCAGCTACTTACGTAAGGACTTTTCCACCTTTTCCTTAATAGAGTGGATGGTGGCTTTCTGTGCTGCATCAGTGCTTCTCTTCCAGATATTGTTAAGGAGGAGGGGATATCGGGTCAGTCTGTGTAAAGGAGCCACCAACAGTTCTGGTAGATGTAGTCGTTTGCACTGTTCATTTTGTTCACACCACTACTGAATATAAAGGAAGCCTGTTTTAGGATCCACGACCTCTAGGTGCTTTCTGACAAAGCCGTTAATAAGAAATTAGCTGCATCATCAGTTGACTGAAATGAAATGGGGATCCACTTGTGATGAAGCCAATTCAGATCCCAGTGAAGTCAATGGAAAGGCTCCCTTTCACTCCAAGAGGAGCTGAATCAGTCCCACAGGTTAATTTTTGGTATAGATAACTTAACATTTCAGGCATTATACTAATTCCTAATAATACATTTCTTCACCATACCATTTGATCTCATCAAGAAAAATCTCAATCGAGGGTTCCTCCAGAGCCATTTCCTCTCCAACGTTTGACGGCTTATAAAAGAGTGAGTTTTGCCCTTAGATGTGTCTCTGTTGCCCCTGGGGGACTCCTGGTGGTACTGGAGCTATTCAGACCCCAAATGCCCCTAGTGGGGGCAGGACACTTGGCTACCACCCTGGAGCTGCCCATAAGAGTGAGCTTATTTATCAGGTTTAAATAGGGTAAAATCTGAAAGCTGAGTGAGTTTGAAATGGTGATGTCCATTATTTAGTATTTATGTAGTGCTATTGGTCTGTGTGATGCTAAAGATAAATAAAAGTGGTAGGGCCCTATCCCATGCAGTCTATGGGCTAAATTTGGTTAGTGTAAATCTGGATTAACACCACTGATTTCAGATATATGCAGTGTAACTAAGAGCAGAATTTGACCACTCGTGCTCACTTTAGAAGTCCATAAACAATAACTCTTCAAGCTTGGCAAGAGTTTAGGTCAAGTCAATGGAGATACTGCTACATGACAGGGAAAAGCCAGGCCACTGAATGTAGTATTGTTGTGCTAGCCTCCCAGTCTCTCTCTTCTTCCCAGCTGGTTTCAGATACAGTAAAACAAAATGTATCTCAAAGGGTAAAAATGACATTTACATCAATGAGCTGCTGTTTTAGTTCCATCCTGTGCACTCAGGGAGACCCTCTTCCCTCCCAGATGGGTCACAGAGATATAAATATGCAAAGGGGGGGGGAGCATTCAAGTGTTCTCCCTCAGATTCAATGAAAACTCTACCAACTCTTTTCTCACAGACTCACAAAAACACGCAAAAGCACTACCATGCTCTTTCATTATATTCATGTGTCTGGTGCTGTTAGCTTGGTTTAAACACATGCTTTTAACTTCCCTCTGCAAAGAGAATTCAGGCTCAGAATGAAGTAATAAAGCACTTATCTTATTCTGAATGTTGTGCTTGTAAAGTCTGATTAAGACCATGTGAATATAAACACGGCTTCAAATAAAGACAGAGCTTAAGTGACAAAACCACCACGCCAGCCTCTCCAGTTCACACAAAAGCCTCTTGAATCTCCTATTCCTCAGGTGTGGCAACTCTTGTGAGTTTCATGCTATTTGGTGTTCTCATTAAAGCAGCAGCTCCTGGAGTCACGTGATTGTTACAAGGTCTGATCTTTGAGCAGATCACATAAGACAGAAAATCATAGAATATCAGGGTTGGAAGGGACCTCAGGAAGTCATCTAGTGCAACCCCCTACTCAAAGCAGGACCAATCTCCAATTTTTGCCTCAGATCCCTAAATGGCCCCCTCAAGGATTGAACTCACAACCCTGGGTTTAGCAGGCCAATGCTCAAATCACTGAACTATCCCTCCCCCCAAACCTCTTAAAAATAGGCAGTTATTTTAGCTTCTGCGCTCAGTGTTAGGCAATCCCAAGAGGGGATTGTTGCATTAGGTACTTAGTTATGTCAACTGCTCCACTCTCCTCCCAGTGTTTGCAGATATCACAGGACATTATACATTGGCCAACCCTGCTGCTCCTACCCTGCAATAGGCGGTAACATATGACAGCTTTGGATTAACAGCCCAGCTGTTTGACCTGCTCCGGTTGGAAACTAATTCTAACATTTAATAATTCTGTATTTTACAGGTTGCACTAATTGAAAGTGCATTAAGCACTGTATGAATGGAGTGGATGAAAACCTGGTGCCATTGAAGGAGCTCATGTCAATGGAAATTTTGCCTCTGACTTCAGTGGAGCCAGGATTCTACCCAGTATATTTAAACCTGTGGTATTGTTTGCATTTCAAGAAAAAAGGCATAGACTATTATCTAAAATGGAATATAGCTTTTCCAATTTGTTTTTAAAGACAGGATAGGATGGTTGAAGACTCAACAAGGAGAGCAAAACCAACACTTTACTTTCAGATAGATTCCAAAATCTTCTCTCTGCCTCAGGTTCTCCAAGTAAAAGATGGCTGAGGTGTAATGAAGGCAATAAATCTGGTGTGTCTGGCAGAGGTTACCTTGAAAATACTGCAAGACAAAAGATTTAGAAGTTTAACAAGATTGAAAAAGAGGAATGTTCTAGTGAGGGGCAAAACAATGGGGTAAACAATCTACTTTTTTTAGTTTTTGTAAGATACATTTTGCCGGAGATTTGATTGCAACAGGGAAAATTGGGCTACAATAGAGGGTAAACTTGCCAAAGAAAACTACTTTCTTAAAGAATCCTGCCACAACTCTAGCAATTCTACGGGCATCTGCAGTGTTGAGACTTTACTGCCAGAAAAATAAAGTAGATGATAAGAAGTGCTAGGCTACGGAACAGCTTTGCATAGCCTTATATTTAGGAATGTACTAAGGTATCCACCTGTGTTAGAGGCACTTACAAATTTGGGGTGAAATCTTGTCCCCAGTGAAGTCAATGGCAAACTCTCATTGACTTCAGCGGGGCCAGGATTTCACCCATTGAGTGAAAGAAGAGTGAATGTATCTCTGAAGCTCCCATTGGACAGCTTGATTCCTCCTATTATATGATCTAGGTCTTTTACTAAAAGTGGAATGTGACCAAGAAAGCAGCTTCAAAAACTTTCTGCACTACATTTAGAGTCCTACTACAGAGCCTTTCTGACCATGTTACCTTTGTGAGTACAGAGATGAAATCCAGGGAGGATTCAGATGCAGTGGTATGGTCCTTTACAATTTTGAAAAAATCAGTCACAAAACTGAGACTCACCTAGTCAAGGAAAGAAAAAAAATTAGTTTGTCTGCTCTTCTGAGCTTTATTTTTACCATTAAATCTTTTTAAAGTCCAGATCCTGCAACTGACTCCACACCCAATAAAGCCCTATACTTGCACCAAGCTCCATTGACTGACTTTAAGTCAGCGGGCACAATCCCTTTCCGAATCATGGTCTAAGTGCTTAAGTTAACCAGAAGTTAAAACAATCCTGTTAAAAACACCCACTTAGGCCTTGTCAAGCTCTGTTTAACAAAAATGATGACACAATATTACATTTTTCCAATTACATTTATTTTAGAACAGTAGCTACATAATTAATATGAATATTCAACACAAATTAACATTGGGAATTACAGAAATAAATGCTGTATAGTGATCTGATGTGACAGAACACTGTAGATGCAATGTGATTAAAGAGGTCTTCAAACTCATTTGGAAAGCGATTGTAATTTATATTCCACCTTATTTCAATTTCCTGAAGATAATGAAAAACATTTCTTTAAAACTGCCAAGGGACCAGAATGTGAAAACTGCCTTTGCAAGCAAGGCATTCTCCCAAATGAAGTTCTTTAAAAATATTTTCACTTAGATTCTATTGGTCCTATCTGAATCTCCACATCTTGTGCCACCATAGAAAAATTTACTGTGAAATCTACATTTACCATGCAGTGGTATCAGGAATATACAGTATTCCTGTAGAGACAGAATTGAAAATAACTCCTGTATCTCCAGTACCATAGTGAACTACATTAAAATGCTGGGATTTTAATTTTAACCACTCTATTTCATTTAGCAAATGTGTGGGCCTACACAGCTTTTGGGGAGTTGCTCGTGGTACAGTATTAACTCTAGCATGTTGGCAAGGTGTATTTTATATATTTCACAACATAAAGTTCTTTTATGGCAAGGGTGTCAGTATCATTTTCCCCACATTTGACCATAATGGATGTTACTATATTATATACACGTGCAAAAATTTAAAAAAACCATAATGGGAAAAGTATTAAAAACAACACTCAATCCTGATTGTATCCTAATCGACCCTCCGGCGTGTTCATCCTGTAAATAGCATATAATTCAACCCCTCCCCTGTCTCTCACCACGATAGGGCCAGGCAAAGACTTGATGCATGTTTATTCTGATGTTTAGTTTATCTGTTGTTTCTGTAGGGATGCCAGGGGGAACTGAGGGAGTACTCACTTATTGCAGTAACAATTATTATTTTCATTATTATGTCGTATTATAGCGTGACGGGGCATGCATGCCCCTCACTGGGACTGCAGGGATTAATGCCTCTCTTTGAGCCGAGGAGGCCATGCCCCCTCAACCCTTCTGGGCATGCTCCAGTTGGAAACCATGTATAAAAGGGAACAGCTCATCTTATTCAGGACGAACCATTGGAGAGGGAGGAGGTGTGCTGCAGGCCCTGCTGAAGGACCGCTGGCACTTCATGATGCGGACGCCAGCCAGCGGCAACCAATGACCTCCAGGCTCCAGATCCCACAGGGGGAGGAGAGACCATGGGAACCCTGAGACAACAAGCCTTGGAGAAGCAGATTGGAAGCAACCCAGCGAATCTTTGCGGGGAGGTGGTTGTAGAACCAGAGACTAGCTCGGCGTGTTTTGGCTGGATCCTTGAGCCGGTGGCGGGCAACCCTGCCAGTGACAGGCCCTGGGTTGCAGGCTCCTACTGAAGGACCACTGGCACTTCATGATGTGGAGGCCAGCCAGATGGTGGCGACTGATGACCCCCAGGCTTCGATGCCACAGAGGGAGGAGAGACTGTGGGAACTCTGAGACTACAAGCCGTGGAGAAGTGGGTAGGAAGCAACCTAGGGAATCTTTGCGGGGAGGTGGTTGTAGAACCAGAGACTAGCTCAGTGTGTTTTGGCCAGATCCCTGAGCTGGTGGCAGGCAACCCTGCAATCGACAGGGCACTGGGTTGGGACCCGGTGGAGAGGGAGGGCCCAGGTTCCCCTACCCTGGCTGCCACCCATCCTGGGGTGGCAGCCCGTCTCACCAGTTCTATTGATTCTGGCCATTAGGTCGCACAGCCCTGATTGTGAGGGCAGCTCTATTGACTCTGGCTGTTAGGCCACCCCTTCCTGATAGAGAGGGCGAGTATATTGACTTTGGCTGTTGGGCCACACTATTCTGGGACCCAGAGGGGTCACTCAGACTTGGCCGCGGGGCTACAATGACCCTTGCCCCACCCCAAAAGGGGATGGAGCATGCATGACCCACGACATAGAGTAACAACATCAAAGGGCTCAGACTGATATAGAGGCCCAGTGGGCTGGGCGCTGCATAAGCAGAGTAAAAATCAGGGCCTTGTCTTGAAGCGATTACACTCTAAATAGACAGGAAAGATATTGGCTGGTGGAGGAAACACAGACACAGAGAGATGAACTGATTGGGCCAACGTCACCCAGCAAGCCAATGGCACAGATGGGAGTAGAATCAACATCTCCTGACTGTCAGTATCTACTAGCTCATACTGCCTCTCACCAATAGAGCTCTAATAATAATACTTAGCCCTTTGTATGTTCAAGCCACTGTGCAGACACTGATTAATCTTTGCAATCCTTATTATAGAAGGCAAACTCTTTCTGTGCTGGTAGAAGAAGAGCAAAAAAATGAGATGTCAGTGACTGTGGGAGGAGGAGGAAAACTGCAACACATAGTTTTCTTAGTAGAGTAGCATTTGATCTTAGTGATCATCTTCTGTAGTGCTCATTCACTAATGGAGTCAGAAACTGTTCCCAAATGCCACCCCTCATTCAGTCAGGGTGATGTATTTGCTCTTATACCAGTAATTTTGCATTCAGTGAAAAGAATCAGTTTGGAAATAATTTCTTTTGTCTTATGTGATGCTGTCAAAGGCAGGACAGAGTTTTGCTTTGCCATTAAAGCCAGGTAACAACTATTTCGGCTTGAAGGAATGCCTGGTATTATCAATTGCAATCTTGACTAACTTGTCTTGGCATTAAAATGCCTTGCAGCGAATGCTGTCCTTGCAAAATGGAGATCTTAGGTCAGGTTCTCTGCTTTGCCGAGTTTACACTCAGGGTTGGTGGTGCTAGGGATCCCTGAGTCTTTTCCTGGCCCCAGCACAAGTCAGAGCAGCATAGGGACTACTTTAACTTTCACATGTTGGAAAAGAGTCCCCAAGGGGACTGGCCACAAGCTGAGGATAGACAGAGCACAGAGCACTCCGGGCGTGTCTTCTCTCCACCTTGCCCCAGAAGCTGCAGGGTGAGTAGCACACAAGTCAAGCATGTCACCTGGGGAATCCCTAGCTGGGGAGATGTGGGTGGTTTCTGTTCCCTTTGTCCTTGTGGAGTAGCACAAAGGGACCATAGTGTAGCAGACACTTCATGTCTATGCAATTGTTTCGTACGGGAAATTCACTGTTGTATGGATCTGGCTGTTGTGATTGTTCTGCCCGAATGTTTGTATACTGAGGACTGCCAAAACCTATGATTTAACAAGACTCTATTTTAAAGAGCTAATGCCAAACTCATCTTATGACAGGAAACAGGACACGATCAGACTACAGCCATAACCAAAACTCAGATGGCTCTATGCCTGTTCATGAAATCATTTGGCCTGATCAGATGCCTCATCCAAATTGTTCTGCCCAAGAGAGAGGGGGATAGTGTCCTTAGGGTCAAGTTCAAGATACAGACACTGAAATCTGGGTCTGGCAATTCTTTGTGTTCCTCTTTTTTAATTATGCTGTCAGCTTTTGATCTAAATGAGATTTCTTCTTTTTTTCCTCACCTGGTTTAACTCCTCCAAGTTTGCAAAAAGTCCCCACAAATCCACATCCACAAGGAACTCATTGTTTTGCAGGTATTTTAATGTATTCACAAATATCTTTAAAAAAGACAATAAAGCCATATTATTTATTATCTGTATTAATTCAACATTAACAAACCAATTAATTTGCAGCAGGCAGATAGATTTACCGTATATTCCTTCGTAAACCATAATTTGACTGGCAGACTACAAAATGGCTGGGCTCCCACCAGTTAGGAGCAAGTCTTTCATGGCCTGCACAAAGCCTAAAAATAATGGGTTTTGGGCAGGACCTATGCAGTGACTGAAGTGAGAGAATCCATACACAGCCAGCCCACAGACCGCAACATAGCCCCATCATGGCTGTTATTTTATTCTGTGGTTGGGAATGGGGGCTGAGGCCTCTTTAGACCTGTACGCAGGGGTTTATACCCACAGATCCATGCAATTGCAGACCTGGTGGTCATGAACCCTGTCCTCTAATCTAGGCCCACCCCAACCCTTTCCGTCTACCTCCATGTTGCTCTGTATGCTCTGGCATGGGGGGTGGAAGAGTCCCACTAAGCAGCTAAATGGCTGTAGGGCCAAGGCTTTGAGAGGCTGGGTGGCTTGTTCAGTCTCTCTTCTTTCTGGGTGAATTTCAGTGGTGCTGAATGAACACTGTGAATGCACGTGGTGAATACTGAATACATTACACATGAACTGCTGGAGCTTGACTCTTTGGGGGTTGCACTGACTTACTGTGATTTCTACCAAACAATGCCCCCAAAGCAGCTAAGAATGAGCTGAGAAATATAATGTATTTAATAGAAATGGCTTTACATGAAAACATGGATAAAATGCTTACTGATGTTGCCCAAGGTGCTAGGGGAGGGGTGCATTGGTCTAGCTGCCATGAACTACTGAACTGAGAGCCTGAGAAGAACGCCATTTGAGGAGGAAACACTCCATAGTCTCAAATCTCAGCTGAGCTTGATTAGAACAAGTGGAATATTTAATAGTGAGAAATATTTAGAGCAGCAAGAAATACATGGAACTGTGAGAGTTGCCAAACTCTTTCATAAGCACATTTGTTTTCACTGCTGGAGAATAATTAAAAACAGGGATGGGAGGGATGGGATGAGGGAGGAGAGGCTGTATCATTTGTGAGCCACATAGGGCCTACTACTGTATCTACCTGCCTTTCGCTCTAGGTTCTTACTCCTCACTCATCACCAAGGGGTCTGAGTGCCTTGTAATACCCCCCTGCCTAGCAGGAGAACCACTTGCAGTTAGCTGAGCTCCTCAGCGATCCTCTACCACTTCCACTCTTTAAAACAAATGTTTCTAGATGGCAGGATACTTTCATCCTGGCTTTTCCTAACTGTCCAATAACTGCCCCCCCCTTCTGCCCACCCTAATGGAGCTGTCTGTGTTCTTCCTCATCCACCTGATTTTGGAGCATTAGTGTCGATGACTAAACCACCTTTTCAGCATGAAACGTGCTTTTTAAAATGCAGTTCCTCCCTGGACTCTATCCTCCTTCCTTTTGAGAAACCAGTGGTAGAGGTGGTGAAAGTGTGTGTGTGAGTGCGTGTATAGAAACCCTTGATAGATCTTCCTTTATCACCTATAAAGGGATACTGCATGGGCTAACTGTCCAGAGTGCAGCCTTACCACAGCTTGTTCAACTTTGAAGATGCTCCTATTTTTCCTCAGGATAAGGTTAGGCTTGATTTTATTTTTTCCGCTGGGTGGGAGGGGAGCTTGAAATACTGCCCTGCCGAATTTTTGCATTTTCAGGGCTCTAGTCTGGATAACACAACTACACCCCATTAGTCCTCTTCAAGCTAAGCTATTAAAAGCCAGGAGTACAAAATGAAATGGGCTAGCAATAATGGAAAGTATAGCATTATGAGTCTGAAAGTGCGAGTTGAGAGAGAGTGAAAGACAGACTAAAATGGCCTCTGATGCTACTGGGAGTACAGAAGGCACTGAACCAAGAGAGACTGATGCAAATCTCTGAGAAGAGGCACACAGAGGAAAAGATTTCATCAGGATGAAATGAAAACTAGAGAATTGTGGAAACAGGTTTAGAAAACAAGACATGAGGAGTATACAGCACAAAAGTACAAGTAATTTCCATTTAGATATAAAGAAGGAAAGGTTATAGATGACTTTCTTCTTGCCCCACTGACGGCAGGACAAGTCCTATGTTTAATCTACTGGAGAAATAAATCCAAAGTTACCGTCTTGAGAACCAGTAAGCGATCCAGAAAGTAACTGCATTCACTTGTAAAAAGTTCCCATACGGCTTCTTCTTTCCTCACTTCTAATGGATTATCAGTGTCTTTCTGCTGAGCCTGTTGAGTCGTTATCATTTCATGCCAAGTTTTATTCTATTGATTGGGATGGGGGGAGGAAAAAAACCTTATAGATTTCATGCATAATAGCTGACTGATACATAAAGTGCTGCAATCTTTATGCAATGTATTAAAATATAGTATAAATAATAGAATTAGAGAAATGTCAGGCTGGACAGGCTCTTCGAGAAGTCATCAAGTGCAGCCCGCTGTGCTGTGGTAGGACCAAGTAAACCTGACCTGGATAACAACAGTTCTCATCCTTTGGTTGGATGTTTAATAGTTAAAAAATAAAAATCCTGACATTTTACTCTTGAGTATTATAAAGCATATATATAATAATAGTAATGCAGAATAATTCTTTGCATTTATGGAGCACCTTCCATCCAAGGATCTCAGGGTGGCTTGCAAACATTAATGAATTTAACCTCACATCATCCCTCTGAAGCAGAGGTGTATTATTATACCTGTTTTTCAGATGGTGAAATCAAGGAACAGAGACCTTGCAGTGTATCTACATTGCAGCTGGGAGGGAGCCTCCCAGTGTGGAGGGAGACACTCAAGTTAGCTTTGCTTGAGCCAGCACACAGACAATTGCAGTGTGGTCATTGCAGCATGGGGAGGGGTTCGGGCTAGCCACCCGAACTCTGACCCTTTGGGTCAGGCAGCTTGAACTCAGGCAGCTAGCCTGAGCCAGTGCCAAGGCATAACATCCACACTGCTATTTTTAGGGTGCTAGCTCGAGCGAAGTTAGCGTGATTCTCTACCCAGGCTGGGAGGCATGTGCTCAGCTGCAGTGTAGACATCTCGTAAGTGACCAAGGTCACATGAAGCCTGTCAGAGCTGGGCATAAATTCCGAATTGCCTGACTCCTAGACTTCTGTCTTAACCACAAGACTAACTGCCTTCTGTTGCAACAGTTGTACCCTAAATGTATATACAGATTCTGCATGTAGATTGCCTATGTTGATTACTGCCATGGAAAAGATTAATTTTAAAAGGGACACAAAGAAGAGAAAAAAGTTTTGAGTCCATTGGAGAGGATTATCAGTGTAATTTACTGAGTATTTCCATACCTTAAAACTGTGAAACTCATATCCACTGCAGTCTGTGATCTTAATGGTTGAAAGACAGTTTTTCAGATCAGACATTTGCTTTTGTTTGTCTTTACCCTGTTAAAAGATAAATTCTACACGTTATAATTTAAAGAGGTAAATAGTATGCTTATTAGCTTCAGTAATTTTGTTTTAATCTGCAAGGACTTCACCCTAATGTTTGGTTTCTTTGCCAACCCATGTACACATATCCAGTGAAAGGAGTGTAGATGCAGCACTGTCATTTGCTTCTACATATTGGATAGGAGCCAAGGTCAAGGTGGCCCTTTGGCACAATAAGACTGAGTTGTACAGTGCGGTAGTCTTTGACTGTTGCTAACCTAGAACATCACAAGCGATAATGGGCTATTCTCAAAACCCATCTAAGAATAAACTCAGCTTGCTTTGCTCATGCAAAAATCAGTGATATGTGACCAGGAAATCTTTGAGGGTAAACATTTTTTTCAAAACATTTTAATATTGAACTCTTCACCTGGTTTAAACTACACATTTAAAGTGACACTGTCTGGTCAAATTTGCCATAGCATTTAGGGTGGGGTTTTTTGTGTGTGTAAAAATAAGATTTTTATGAACACTAAAAGAGATTTTTCCATGACATGAATAATAATAATAAAAGAATCAATGGATTTTTTAAAAAAACAAACATTGCTTGCAGCATTTGCACACCAAACCTCACTGTATTATGCTTACTGCCACCAATATTTTAGAATTTCAAAGTGAATATTGACTTGACTGTGTTTCATATTTGCTTTCAGAGACCATATGGGTGCTTGTACTTTATTAATATGAATACTCTCAAAAATGAATTTTAAGATGAATGCTGGAATATTTGCCAAAAATGCATTTCAAAAGGTGCATTTCACTATAATATTTGAAATTCACAGTTTGATCTGTGATGGTCAGTTCCACAAGACGTTCTATCAGTGAGCAGAAACAATATTACTTGCATTTTCTAATTAAGGCACTGATCCTGCAAACACGTGCGCATGTGCTTAACTTTTACGTCCATGAATAATCCTAGTGAACTCACTTTTGAGTGAACATCAAAATTATTAACAAATGTTTCTTGGCATTTGAATAGCTTGTTTGCAGTTTGTTGCAAATTTTAAATATTTGAACCTTAAAATTCTCAGTCTCAGGTTCCAATCCAACAAATACTTATGTACGTGCTTAACTTTCAACATGCAAATAGTCCCATTTAGAAAGAGCCAAATGTTAGCGGTGAGGTCCTGGCAGACTAAAACCATAATAATGTAGCCAATCATTTATGCCTTTAAAGAATTAACATATGATTAATTTATTTACCTTTAAACAAAGTAAAGACAAACAAAAGCAAATATCTGATCAAGAAAATTGGCTTTCAAACATTAAGATCACAGAATGCAGCAGATATCAGTGTCACAGTTTTTACTAAGGTATTGAACTCAAGCAGACTACTCAAGTACATTAAGCTATATATGCATTAGTGTTTGCAGGATCGGCACCTATAATCGTAAGGATTTTGAAGTTAAAATGCCTAATATTTGCAACAAACTCTCATAAGCTATTTGATTGGAGATGGAAATATTTGTCAAGAAATTTGTGAATAACTTTGACAAATACAATTGAGAATTTTGTTAACAGAAAAAGAAAGACATTATTCAGCGCAGATTGCTAACTCATCCTTAATTGTGTTAATACCTGAGAACAGGAAGGTGAAATTGACTAACTAAAAGTGAAATTTACTCATCTATTTTCATTATCCATGCTTCCAGGGAACCAATAAATAAATAAAAAACATAAGCAGATAAAAGTCAAATAAATTTAAAGTATTTAAATTTTTTGTAATAGTTTAGTTGTGGTTGGCAACCTAGAAAGGAAATTAAGGTGGGTTTTCTTTTACTGTGATTATTGACCTGTCTGTTCAAATAAAGTTTCAGTCTGCATCTACAGTGGTGTAACAGAAATCAGCTTTCCCTTAGAGTTCAACTTTACCCAAGACAGAGAAGTACATTTACAATGTATGTGTGATTTAATAACAATAAATATGACAGATTTCTGTAGTGCTTTTACTGCTCTGAGGGACCAAACAAGTTTGAAGCCCCATTAGCTACCATAGCAGCATAGGAATCTGAGTTTGGTTTGAACCTCCTACAGTGGAGTCACTAATGAGAATAATTATATGGACTATTTATTACCATTTGAAACCAAAGAAAGTGAATGTTATGGTAACTACTGTATTGCTACTAAAGAAACAAAACGGGACCATGAACTGCTAGAAACAAGGATATAGAAATTGAATCCCCTATGGAAAAACATTTTCATAGTTTAGTCATTTATTTATGGGAATATATATATCCACATATTGAAACAGTACAGAAAATATGGGATCCTCATAGTTTTCCTGGTTTAATAACGCAAGCCATATATTCAGAAATATTTATGTTAAACAGTTTGGTAGCATCTGGTATTGGAGCTGCAGGAAGAATTTTTCTTCCCCATTGGTATTTGGGTGGTGGATGGGGGGGGAGGGGAGGGAGAATGCTTCGGAAGTTTTTCAAATGAGGTATCATTTATTTATTGAAAAAGCCACTCTGAAAATTGTCCGCACTTGTTTCATTGCTTTGTCCTAATTTCTTAAATCCCACTAATGCCAATGGGATTTAAGCACATGCTTAATTGCTGCTGAACTGAGGTCTAAATTGACAAGTAAACAGGAATGTTTATGCTCATGAAGGGAGACCAAAAATGAGAACCAAGTGAAGCCATGGCTCAAAAGTTAATCACCTAACCCAGATCTTGTCCTGCCCTCTGGGCAAGAGAGAACAATTTTTCTCCATCTTTTTTATTACAATTATTTTACTTACGCATGGAGAAAAATTGGGTTAGGTTCCAGGGAATTTTTTTTTTGACAGACAAAAGACTATATTATATATATATATATATATATATACAGTATAAGTTTTAAACAAACAGTTTAATACTGTACACAGCAATGATAAGTGTGAAGCTTGGTTGAGGTGGTGGAGTCAGAGGGTGGAAGAGGGTGGGATATTTCCCAGGGAATGGCTTACTGCTAAATGATGAACTAGCACTCGGCTGAGCCCCCAAGGGTTAACACCTTGCTGTTAATGCAGCCTCACTCTATAAGGCAGCAGGAATGGAGGGGGCGGGGAAGACAGCATGGCAGAGAGAGAGACAGAGACACAGACTAACACGGCTGCTACTCTGACACCCTGTGTGTGAGAGAGAGACTTTGAGACAGCAGCTGCTGCCAGCAAGCTCCCTCCATTCTGAGCCCTGCTGTGTCCCCCCCGCCCCGCTCTGTGGAGATGGGTGAGGGGAGGAACGGGGGAAGGGGAAACCCTGGCAACAACACCCCTTTTTCCCCTCCCCTCCCTGCACATAGGGTGACCAGACAGCAAGTGTGAAAAATCAGGACAGGGGGTGGGGTGTTATAGAGCCTATATATGAAAAAGACCCCAAAATCAGGACTGTCCCTATAAAATAGGATCTGGTCACCCTACCTGCACAGCAAGCAGGAGGCTCCCGGAGCAGTTCCAAGGCAGAGGGCAAGAGCAGCACAGGGCAGTGGGGGAGGGACAGCTGAACTGCCAGCAATTGACAGCCTGCTGGGCAGCAGCCACACAGGGAACTTAGGGGAGCTGATGTGGGGGCTGTCGGCCCACCCTGGCTCCAAGCCCCCACCAGCCTAGCTGCAATGGGCTGCTCTTCCTGCAAGCAGTGGACAAAGCAGGCGGCTGCCAAACGACACGATAAGGGAGCATTAGGCAACTTTAAACGAGCATGTTCTCTAATTCAGAGGTTCTCAAACTGTGGTCTGTGGACCACCAGTGGTCCGCGAGCTCCATTCAAGTGGTCCGTGGATAGTTCCCTCTACGGTGCACTCCTGGGTGACCACACATGAGAGAATGAAGGGCCACCCACCTAATTAGTGGAGCTGCGCAGGCGTGGCTCCTCTGATCAGGTGCCTGGACCCTGGAGAAGATGCACATGTAAGGGGAGGTGGTGGCCTTGGGGGGAATAGTGGGTAGGTAGGAGGGGGCAGTGGTGTGAGAAGAGGTGGAGGGGGGAATTTGGGAGATGCAGGGCTACGGCGGCCAGAGAAAGAGGCTCCAGGGCTGCGGCTGCTGGGGATCTGTGCTAGCAGATTGCATTGTAAGAGTGGAACCTTAGAGACTAAAACCATGCAGGGTTAGGCTGGCTTTGTTCTTAGGAGGACTCCTCAGCTATTGGTAAATAGTATTATTTCAACACATCAAATCTGTTTCGTTGCAGCATGTACCCTTCAGTTAACACCACGGACGAAGTGATTTTTGACTCCAGTACAGCAGGATACTTTAACAGGTACTTATTTGAGTCGTCCCATTGTTAACTTCTTGGCCTCAGTGACATGTGGCCATAGGAAAGCAACAACTTTACAAGATTAAAAAGGAATTGGACAGTTGTATGAATATCTAGAATTATTGTAATTAAAGCCAACAAAAATTTTGGAAGTGTTATTAAGCCTTGTGCTTCAGGGCTTATATCAATTTATATCTATTAGAGATCCAGATGAGACCTATGTAGGGGGCAGATCATCCCACAGATTACCTGCCTGAATTGGGGCATTTATTTTTGATTTCACAAGCCCTCTGTCTTTCTTCAGAGATTGTGAAATGAAGAACCAAGTTAGCCTTTCACATTAATCTGTGGGAAACTCTATTACAGGAAAAATTATGTTGTGAAATACTCACAGCTCCTTTTCTGGCGAACGGCCACCTTGGTTTTTTGGACTCTAATGGGTGAAATTAAAACAAATACGTTGTTGGGTAAGAAAACAAAAGGAAGATGATTAATATTATTTTGTGGCTCTTTTTTTTTTTTGAAGGAGACAAATACAATTCTTAAGGAGAAGAAATAATTTATACTTAACTAAAATTTAACATCTGTGTACAGGCAGTTTGTGGGGTTGAGCTAAACCCATTGATGGCTTTTAGAATAGGTCCCATGTGCAATAGTGATGTGTACCAAAGACTGGATTGTCAGAGTTGCTGAATGCTCACAATTCTCATTGTCAATGTGAGTTGCAGGTGCTCAGCTCTGCTAAAAAACCGGCTACATGATTGCAAGTTAATTTCTTACCATGACATGGTCAATTAGACTTCACGTTAGTTCTTTTAAAATGACATCATTCAACTTTCAAGAACACTAGCCATATCTGTTTATTACAGCATCTAAGGGCTTGTCCACATAGATAAGTTTACCAGCCTAATTATATCAGTATAGTTATACCTGTATAACTTCCCATGTGGACTCTCTCTCTTATTCTAGAATAATTATATTGGGATAGTTATACCAGTAAATTTCTCCATGTAATCAAATCCTCATAACTTAGGCCCTGATTCATGAATGCATGTGCTTAAGTATCATTGTATTAGAATTGAAGTTCAAAACCACATTTTTAAAATCATGCTTTAGACAACTGTCAATTTAATAGTTCCAAAATAATATCCCATAAGACTGTGCATCATTTGATATCCCCTAATAGCTCTCTACACCTAGTCTAATTCCTGACCTTTTTAATGGCTGAAGAACCTACAGCATCAAGACAATTATAGATTAAGGACTTGTCTACACTGTTGCTTAAGTCGATGTGACTTATGTCGCTCAGGAGTGTGAAAAAACCACCCCCACAGTGATGCAAGTTACATGGACCTAAGCCTTGTCCACACCAGTGCGAAGTCGGTGGGAGATGCTCTCCCACTGACATAGCTTCCACCTCTTGTTGAGGTGGAGTAATTATGCCGACGGGAGAGCGTTTTCCTATCAGCATAGTGCATCTTCAGCAGATGCGCTACAGGGTGCAGCTGCACCGGTGCAGCTGTGCCAATGTAACACAGTAGTGTACACGAGCCCTAAGGAAAAAAATCTATATTTGCCTGGGCTTGAGAAAAGCAGCAAAATGTCAAGCAATAGGAATATTAAACCGCTGATATCTGTAGTTTGACTCAGCTTATTTATCTCATAGAATTTCTTTTGGAGTAAGTGGCTTATAAAGTAATGATGATGCTAAACACCAGTACCACGGTAGGCAGAATTCACTGATCAACTGTATTATACAGCTGATCAGCAAAGAAGATTGATAAGAGTAACTCCACAGGGAATTTTCATATTCGCACCTGACATTCATATTCTGAATCCTGAGGCGTGTTGGTTTATGCCCCAAGTATAATTTAACTTTTTAAAAAAATATAAGTTTATGCGTGATTTAAAAGAATCAAAACCCACCGTGTACTTGACCTCCATTTAGCAGCAATGGTGAGTGTTGCAGGTAGTCAGCATCATCGTCTGACACTAGGAGGTCTCCAGGGAACACCTCAAGTCCAGGCAAGCTTACCACCACAGAGCTACGTCTGCGTTCTGCTGATCTACATGAACTACAAGAGAAAAAACTTCAGAGCCTCTCCTAATATTATTACATAGGTGATTTATTTAAGTGCTCATTGCTAATAATAAGCAAAAAAACCCCAAATCACACTTGGGCTCTGTATAATACATTAAAAAAATCAATAATTTAATGAGCAGAAAATTGGACCCCATGCAGAAAACGCCCTGCTCTCTCTTGCTGGCACTATCATTGTCACTCCTAAAACAACAGGCATGCCAGACACATCCTAAGAAGTCTTGAAAGACAAAGCATTAAAAGGTACAGAGCTGTAATAATTTCCCCCACTACTTGTGATGTTATATAAAAAGAATGATAACCAGGTGTACACTAATGTATCACCACTGTTGCACAATTGCCCTAAATGTGATACAAAGTATGTCATGTAAGGCAGTGCTACTCAAAGTGGTGGTCCGCGGACTGGTGCCGGTCCGCAAGCCATCGGCTGCCGGTCTGCGCGCATATTGGAAAAAAAAATTGCTGGGCCCCCACATCAGATAGCTTGAGGAGCACTGATGTAAGGTATAAATGCAAAAATTGTAATCTGCTAAATTTGATAATCCTGTTTATATGCATGTATCATCTTTGTATCTGAAGTTAAGAACATTTGCTATGTATTTGTATCTCAAACATGTGTTGTGTTCCTGGGTGATACCCCTAGATAGCTATTCATCAACACTAGACAGCCTGCTTGATGGCCCATGAAGAACAATCAACTATTCCAGGACCCTCCCGAAAACATCTGATGACTCAGCAAGGTATGTAAGGACATGTGATCTAAGACTCCATCTTTTACCAGTAACTTTCCATGCTTATGTGACCCTGGACCCCATGTTGGCCAGTAACTTTCCATGCACATGGGCTGAGCTATAAACTGCAAGCTGTGACATGACTGCTTTATCTTCATTTCTGCTCCACATCTCTGGATATGATTTCTAACAAAGAAGAGCTTTGAACAATGGACTGAGGACCGCCAATCTAATGGGTGAATGAGAGAGATTTATTACAAGCTAGCAGATATAACATCACTGCTATTATTCTCACCTGCAAAGTCTGAAATCAATTGTAATGTATATGATTCCTTTAACCAATTAATAACTCTTCTTTTCTTTTTATATTAATAAACTTTTAGTTTTCAGTTACTAAAGGAACTGGCTACAGCATGATATTTGGTAAGATCTAAAGTAAACATATTGACTTAGGGGAGTGGCTGATCCTTTGGAATTAGAAGAACCTTAAATATGATGACTCTGGTTTTCAGTAACCTCTCATCATAAAGACCTGATGTCTGAGTGGTGGGAGGGGCTGGATTGCCTAAGGACACTTTGTTCTTAGTTTCTTGTTAAGCAGTGTGGTGATACAGGAACTCACTTTTACTGGGTTGATGAACTCTAATGTTAGCATACACCCCAAACTGTCGGTTATCTATCCTATTTTTTATCAGTTTGCCCTGAATGTGGCATTCTCAGTTGCGACCCACACCAGGCATAGCCCACACTGTTCCTTTTACAATGGATTTAAAAAAAAAATGGACTCCTGCAGCATTTTTTCTTTATATAATGTATCAGGTCTTACACAATCCCATTGAATTACTGTATGCCATATTAATAGGTAACAGGTAAAAAGACTCTATATATTAGCCAAAAGGAGCATTTAATAAAAGAATAAGGAACCTTCTCTAGTAAGAGACCCATTGAGTTTACAACCAAGGCCAGGGATTGAATATTTAAGAGCGGAGGAACAAAAGGTTAAAGTTCTTGCAGAAGCATTTAAATGCATTCAGTGATTCACTTTGAAGCCCCTACAAGAGAGTGTTTGAATAAAGAATAGAATAGCAGCACCCTGGGATGTTAATTAAGTCCACACATGGTTGTAGGTACCTTTGGCCTGCATGGGTAAAGAGGGCTGATTTAATCTTTGATGTAATTCAGCTGATTTAAAAAAAAGCTAGAAAATCAGAAAAGAATTTCATGGGATTTTTAAAAAGTTTGAGTATTCCTTTGTATATTTCACTTCCTTTTGACCATTTTGTGATGTTTTCATGTTTATAAATCTCTAGAGAGTGTTCAGTCAAAGTTGGTAATTACTCAAACATTTTCTAACACTGTAATTTGCAATATAATATGCCTTAACATGCTTACTGATGTAAGGCAAGCAGCTCTTTCCAACTGTTGTTACTAACAGAAAGCTATTCCATTTTTGGTTAGATCTGATGCATGGGGAGTGGGAATTGTTAATTTAAATGTAACTATATGTATTTGACTGAATTTTATTTTCAAATGTATTGTTAATGTTTTGGTTTATAGTGAGGCTCTGAGATTTATTTCTCATGTCATTCAAAACTGATACATAGATTGTAAAGTCTTTGAACTGGGACTTTTTGTCATGTGGCTATGATCATAGTGCCTAGCGCAGTGCCCTGACTGCGTTCTCTAGATGCTACTGCATTGCAAATGTTAAATGATGATAATAGTCATGGTCCTAGAGCCCAGTTTTAAAACTGCTTCTGAAACTACTTCTAATTCCAGTCATGGTAACCTTGAAGACACTTATTTTCCAGTACAAGCCAGCTGCTGCAGCGTAATGGGCAATAAACAACTTCATGTGGTATAATGGCTAAACTGTAAAGTTCGGCAGATTTCCATCAGCTTGGATTCATGATACCAATTTAGAAAATTCTGTTACTGATCTTAAAAAATAGCTAATGACAGTTGTTTTGACACTGAATGCTAGGTTATTGAAAACAGGGATGACAAACAACCGGTAGCTCTTTGCCATTCTTGGTAATCAAATTAAACAGTAGCATAATCAAAAATCAAGATAAGGTTCTTCCTTTTCAAAGACACGTGCACCTAACTGAGCTCATCATTTAGGTGTGCGAATCTCCTACATGTATAGGCAAGCTGAGGATACACGTGTGCATGTCTACAGTACATGGAGGCAGGCAACCCCAACTTGGATGTATGCATCAGTGACTTGCATGCCTAAATCATGCATGCACACGTAGATGTGTCAATCTGTGACCACCTGAGCCAAAGTTTATATTGGGTTCTTTTGTTGGTTTTGCTGGAGAAAGAAAGCTGGAATCCTGTGCAATTGAATTACCGGAGTTGGAGTTCTCTACATAGAAATACAGCATTTCACCATTATTTTCTGCCTACAGAATGTTTGTAGGTGTGCATTTTCTTCAGGACTTTTTTTCTTGGGAGGAGGGGAAGAATTTCATGTTTATGTGCTTGAATGAAAGGATTGTGTTTACCATAGGGATGAACTGAAGCGCAACAAGGTTTGCAAATATTTGTGCAATAATTCTTCCTTTAAATCTGGTTTGCCAGTGAAACAACACAATGTCAACAGTTTGTATTACGAAGTTATAGAAAACGATTAAAAACCTTTAAGTAAATCAGGATGTGGAAAAATCAAACATACACTATGTACAATCTCTCCTAGCAATGGAATGAAATGTCACATGGTATGTTTTTAAGGCGTGCACATTGATGTGTTCATAACTGTCTCTTAATTGCACCTATAATACATCTCAGATGCGAGAGGGAATACTTGACCTATATCATGCACCATATTTGATTTTAAAAATGCTTTCAAAGTTGTTACTAAAATAAATCTAATTTATGTAAGAGTAAAAACAATAGATCACCAAGATCAGCATTGTAGGATGTGTGCAGCAGTAAATTAGACCATGGCATACTCCAACAATATTATAAGCAAGTTCATCTGGAGGGCACAAGGGAATGAACAGGATTTCAAAAATGGATAGGCCTGTGTCCCATATCCCACTGAAAATAACAGACTGTCCTGGTTACACTTGAGGATGAGAGGAGCGTCTCTGGGGGGGAAAGCTTGATCATTTTGGTAGTAAATTCTGCAGCATGTCAATGGAATGGGGTAGGGTGAAGATGAAGTCATAGTAAACTGAGAGAAAAGGCACGTCCATTAGGATTGCAGGTGCAGGGATGCATCTCTGCCCTATAGGCTCTTCTGACTGATCTGTGAAATAGTGCTATTCAGCCAGCCCTCACAGCAGTCTTCTAACTGAAGAATTCTCTGACATTCCAATAGCGTTTCCTCTGGCTGTGATACCAAGGGATTTGCGTTAGGGTTGAATTAACCAGTTTGGATAAAATCAGAGTTGAATAAATGCTTTGCTGAGAACTTGAACCAAATCCGATTACTGAACTTCAAAATGTTGTTTAAAACAAAGAAAACAGTAACATTTTTTTTCTTACAGCTCTGCATATCTTCATTTTGGCCAATACAAGAAGTAGAGATAATGATGTACCATCAAAATCATAAAATATTCTCACAGTGTTTTCTATCCATGAGTGTACAACTCATTCTGTAAGGTTTCCACTCTGATTTCTTGATTAAACAGGCCAGATGACACTGGATGTAATTTAGATACACTTGGAGAGCCAGATTCTCAGCTGGCGTACATTAATGCGGCTCCAATGAAATCAACAAAATTAACCCAGCTGAAGCTCTGAGTACTAAACTTTTGTCTAATTCAATCATCAGAAATTTTCAGATCTACCCACTAGAAGATAGATTTTAGCAGAACTATATCTCCTGCTCATACAAACATTCATGCTATTACTGGGCCTGTTTCTATGCAGTATTGCTCTGACACAGACAGATCAGAGTGGCTATTCCCATAGTCTCCTGTTTGCTAAAAGCTCCAAAGACTGAAATGTGGGTTGGGATTTACAGCAATTCAGAAAATTTGGGGAATTGGCCCACCCATGAGCCGTATGCTTTTAAACACATGCACACATACACTGGAGCATGTTTTAGGAATTTCCTACCCATGTGAGGCATTGAGCAAATTAACCCCCACTTTTGACACTCACTCACATTAGAGTCCTGCCAATACCTAAGGGGGTAAGTCCTATTAATATGTAGCCATGAACTCGTCACTTTAATGTTGTTTGTGAGGCTATTCCTGCTGTTTAGTTTAGTTTCTGGCCATCTAGAAGCATCATCAACCTAGCATTAACAGTTTTACTGGTCCACCTTCCATGTATCCCACCTAAAATTTTCAAGGTACTGTTCATTAAAATGATTATAACACCAGGAAACAAGGAACTGATATGTAGGGAGGTGCTGGTGATGCTTATCTTGTTTTATGTTCTTGTTGCTATTTTTGTTTGTTGTGTACGTAAAATTCAGGTGCGCAAATGTTTACAGAAAGGAGACACAAAAGGAGTACAAGTGTGGCTGAAGCAAATTCAGTTTGAAATTAAAGTTAATATTCCCTGAAAATTCTTTATAGTATTCACCCAACTCTTCTAAGAGCTTAGTGAGATCGGGTACAGCAAACTGCACTTTACAACTCCATATCATGTCAGCAAGTTGCTGTGCTAACTCTTCAAAGGAGAGAATTCAAATATTCTGTTTGGTCTGGAGGGTTAACGATCCTTCACCCAGCAGTTATCCTCAATCTGATTCTCTTGTGAGAACAATATAGAGCTGTTGTGCTAGCTATTCTCCAAAGCTATTTTAGAAAAAAGTCACTCAAGATTTTGGGATGTTTTACGTTCTCCAGCAGATGAAATCGGACACTAGTTAATCCAAATGGCTAGACCTGCTTAGCAATTCAAAACTATTGTGTAGCTGTCCCAGACAGTCCAACTGAAACATTGTGCAAACATATCAGGGCGTGCCAGAGAGAGGGCCTCTCAAATAAATCTCATTAACAAGCTGCAATATAAACTAACCAGTGATCCTGTAATTTAAATGCGAGTTTTCCATGCATGTGCATACAGTGAGCGTTCCACTAATTGGACTAAATTTAAAAGAATAAGGGATTTCAGCTTAGAATAAGCTAAAAAAAATACTTGCGTACCTTGAGATAAGTAGTTCCTTTTTCTGAAAGAAAGTGAGAAATTGTTGTTACTTGTTATGAAAGACAGTAATCCAGTTCTTTTTAAGGAGCATCAGTTTCCAGTGGAAATATGATTCCAGACTCAAATATGAGTCTAATTAATTATTTCCTGAAAGGTGTTCATAGAGGCAATGGGGCCAAAACTCATTTGATAGCAATAATATCTTTCTATATTTGAGGGGAAAAAATAAAGTAAAACTATTTAGATTTAAATAAAAAATAGGCTTTGGGTCTTGGTTCAGTAGAGTGTTTAAACACATGCTTAAGTCCACCTTTATTCAGCAAAGCATGTGCTTAAGTGCTTTGTGGAATGGGGATGGACTGAATCACTTAGAATCATAGAACTGGAAGGGACCTCAAGAGGTCATCTAGTCCAGTCCCCTGCACTCAAGCCAGGACTAAGTATTATCTAGACCATCCCTTACAGGTGTTTGTCCAACCTGCTCTTAAAAATCCCCAATGATGGAGATTCCACAACCTTCCTAGGCAATTTATTCCATGCTTAAAGTTAATCATTTACTTAAGTGTTTTGCTAATTCAGCGCCTTACTCACCAATTGTGAAGGAGAAACCTTCCTTCCTGACTAACATAGACATTGGTCTATTTAAGCAATGGCACCCAGGTCAGGCTGTGGTTAAATCAGACAGGCCCTGGTTTAGTTTGCCCATGATCTACTTTGAGATATAATTCAAGCAAACAGAGCTGAAAAAGGGGAAGGAATATTCCATTCTAGCTCATGTTACCTGAACACATTCCTGCTGAGTAGTGTTAAGCTGGGAAACTTGTTCTCTCCCAGGCAGGGTAGCAGTGTTGACCTTCCAAAATTTTTGAAACACTGGCTCAGAACTATCATTGCTGAGCTGATCTTTTTGATGTGGTAGCTTTGATTTGAGGTCAAAAGTCTCCAAAGCAGCTGCTGGAGTTTCAGAGTTTTCTTTGAAAGATAGCAATTTTTCATGAATGCAGGAGGGTAATGAAAATGAGGACGAGGCATAGTACATAGTACACCGAGGTGGACTTTTACAAATATGCCGCAGTGAACCAGTGTGCTCCCTCTGGCTTCCCAACCTAGTGCCATCAAAGCCCTCCTGAAGTCCTGAAGCTTGCGAGACGGAGGTCACGCTATTTCTTAGCCTCCTTAGTGTTGGGGAGGTGGAAATTCTGCCTGGAGCATGCCTGTCAAACGGGAAAGGTGCACTGTAGCTTTCCTCATGCTCCTTCAATGGAACCTTTAGGAGGATTGGAGGCTCACTGCAACTTCTTCTCTGGATGCAGCCAACTGGTGACCTTTTACAGTCCATACCAACTGAGATAGCCCTTGTTTCGCAGGGCTGGAAGATGTCACTTTCTGAGTCACTGTTTCCTGACAAATCAACATTCTCTTCATGTGGGTCAGTCTGCTTGTTTAGATGACATTCTGCTTTGGGGTAAGTTTTTTCATCCAGTTCCAGAGAATAATCACAAACTGGTTGTTGCATCCTTTAGTTACAGCATGCAGACCTCTAGCTGTTATCAGTTAGAAAGAACACAATCAGAAAAGAAATCTCCATTCTCAAACTGAATGTTCCTTATTTAACCTCATGTACTTCATATCCCTTTTTAATTAATTATTATCCCTTGCTGAAAACCAGGTGCTGTTTAAGAATAGGACTGAAAAACAAATTCCTGACCACTATTCTCTGATGTCACAAAGCTCTTTTAAATCATTATTTGTATTTACTATATGGTGACATGTTCAGTTCTTGTGTAACTGCACTTACTAAAGTCAATGGAATTTAATATAACTCTAAGTCAATGCAGTTGGCGCAGGAATAAATTTGACCTATGGATTTAAATGGTCAAAAGTAACTAGTGATTTTTTGGGTGCTCAACTTGAAATGCCTTAAGGGGATCGGCTTTTCAGACGGATAGTTAGCACTTTTTGATAATCAAATGCCTCACGTTATGCACTAAAAATCACTAGTCACTTTTGAAAATTAAAAAATTTGTGATCGTAACAGAAGAGGGCTTCTTTCTTATTTAAGGGGCTCAGAAACTGTCTCTGTCGCTCACTGCGCATTATAACAGATACATAACTGCATGGTAAAATGGATTTTCTATAAACATATAACTGTCCTCCTAAAGAGCCAGGTGTAGAAAATATGTCGGGTTGAAAAATCTAGCTTTGTTCAGTATCTCTGTTTCCTTGTTAGAACTTTTGATTCTCCTCTTTCCACAAACATTCTTTCTGTGTTTTATGTGCACTTACATTTAATATGCCAGCATGTACAACTCATGAAACAGAGATAGATACATTGATAAAGATGCATACGTATAATTATATCCCAGTGTGTGCAAATGCTAAACATCTCACCATAAAAAGGAATAATAATTGCTGAGTACTGTTGAACTTTGAGCATTTTGGGAATTGATTGGTACAAAGTTAGTTCATGCAGGGGCTCCTGTGGTTTAAGATAACTGGGGAAATCTAAAATGTTCAATGGTCCTTAAATTCATCCTTCCGCCTCTAGTGTGAGGCTTTGTGTGTATTCTTCCTTATTAGTATGGTGGGCTGTGACATAATACATGTGATAATAGTACCATTCTCCAGAATCAGACTCAGCATTTTAGGGTAGGACTGCCTTTCCATGGACTATTGCATTTGATGCTTTCCTGGAAAGTGCCATGTGAATCTAAGGTACTTTGTTCAGTGCTCAGATATAACAACGGTGGGCACTGTAGATATACCTGTAAAAAAGATATGGACTCTCACCTCCCACGAGCCTATTTTGCCCCTATAGCAATTTTTCTCCATGTGAATATTCAGATTTTCTTGTAAGGCAGTTTCGCTTGTAGTGTAGATGGCTTTGGGATGGATATCTGAAAAGATCCTGTTCTAGAAGGTTTCAGGAGCAAATAAGAGTTTCACAAGCTCAGTGGCCCCAGTTGAGCAAAGTACAAAGGCACATGCTTAACTTTAAGCTTGAGTAGTATCATTACTTTCAATGAGACTAATTATGTGTTTAAGATTAAGGATATAGCTAAATACTTTGCTTGATTGGGGCCAGAGTCTCTTAATTTTTCTTAGGTCTTTTTCTGCCAAGAAGTGAGACTACAGCACTGTACTATATTAGGAATATCAATGAAGCCAGCAATTCCCATGACCCTTTTTTCTTTTTAAGCAGGATAAATGGACTATATCAAATAACTATTATTTACTGAGAGGTTAAGCAAATAAAATCTAACAATCATTTAAGACAAGGTTAACCTGTATTATTTTCTTTTCAGCAGGAAAGCAGGATGCTTTAATATAAATACATATAATTGGTATTATGTCATCAAATAATACAGCAAAAAGTTAATAATCAAGCTATAGTGGCAATTTCTTGGCAATTTATCTGGTAATTAAGTGTAGTAATCTGTTTTATGTTTCATTGTGTATGAAGGTGTAGTTCCCAGATACTACGATAATAGTCCCTTTAGAAATGGATTGACAGATAGTACAGGTAAGAAAATAATTAATGATAAACAATTTATTCAACAAATGTGGCCTCTCATTTTGCTAACAGAATATCTGCAAACCGTTCATGATTTCCCCAGATCTATTTGTTAGTTGTTTATTCAAACATATGCTGGCTTTTTAACCTGCTTGATTGATTGAATGTGGCTTGTGAAATTTGATCTGGTGTTGCTTAGTTTTAAATAGATAATCATGTGGTATTGCTTCTGTTCTCTCACTGGATACATCTACCAATACTCTTGACCCAAATTCAAAACCTATTTTTTGCAACTTCTGATGTATGCAACTTTTCCATTTGCTTTCCACAAACATTTGGGCCAACCCAATCCAATCACTCAAATGTTTGCAGGAATGAAATACAAAATTTTCCTGAACATGATGGAAATGAATTAATCACAACTGTGATGAATATCCATAGAATTTTTTTTGCCTTTTTTACCCATCTTTGAGAGATAAAGAGTAATCAAAGTATGTGCTCATTAAAACTGAGATACACTTGGAATCCACACTCTCCATAAATCATGCACAAAATCAATGTTATTTCCCTGTTTTTCATCTAGGCTGTAATAGCACAAGGCTGTAGTGAGATCTCCTATTACTATGGGATGAACAGAAGTATATTTTGTGATGCATTACATTTGTTTTTTTTTTATAAGTGACCATTTGGTTGTCTGTCTGCAGAATTCTATAATTCACAATGGGGCTTCCAGATATTAGTGTGAATTAAGAAAGTTTTACTGTGTAGACTTTATTTTTGTTAAACATAGATGCTTATGAAGCACAATTTGAATTAAAACTTACTCTCCGGAAAGCTCTTACGTTAAACTGAACATATAATGAAAAGGAGTCCTTGTGGCACCTTAGAGACTAACCAATTTATCTGAGCATAAGCTTTCGTGAGCTACAGCTCACTTCATCGGATGCATACTGTGGAAAGTATAGAAGATCTTTTTCTACACACAAAGCATGAAAAAATGGGTGTTTACCACTACAAAAGGTTTTCTCTCCCCCCACCGGGTTTGTGCTGGAAATGGCCCAACTTGTTTATCATACACATGGTAAGGAGAGTGATCACTTTAGATAAGCTATTACCAGCAGGAGAGTGGGGTTGGGAGAGAGAAAACCTTTTGTAGTGGTAAACACCCATTTTTTCATGCTTTGTGTGTAGAAAAAGATTTTCTATACTTTCCACAGTATGCATCCGATGAAGTGAGCTGTAGCTCACGAAAGCTCATGCTCAAATAAATTGGCTAGTCTCTAAGGTGCCACAAGTACTCCTTTTCTTTTTGCGAATACAGACTAACATGGCTGTTACTCTGAAACCTGAACATATAATAAAATTCCAGTAATTTTTTTAAACTAGGAGCTCAAGAAACTCTTCTCAGCAACACAATCTTGACGAAGCAAAACGTGATCTAAGAAAAGGACAGACAAACAGACACACGGACATACTCTAGCTCGTTAAACTTACTGCTTTATACAGCGGAAGAACTGCTTTCATTCTCAAATGGTCAACTTTCAATCTGTTCACATCCTCTGCCAATATAACAAAAACAAAATAAAAACGTCAAACATTTCACTTGCTTCACTGTATATTGGACTCAGACGAAGCGACACCTTTTCCTCTTCCTAAGCTTTCTTGCTGAAGTGCTGAAATGGGGAACTAGTTTTTCTCCTTGTAGATTCAACGTTTCTAAGGGATTTGTTTATCAGAAAGGTCAGCTGGAGTGGCTTCAGGATCAATGCCAGTTTTCAAAGGGTAACGTGTTCCATTTTAACACAAGATTAATAGTATTCACTCTCGAGAATAATTGTCTCTCCTCTTTGCTTTTCATTTTCCCCTTCAGATTGCTCTGCATAGATTTGTACTGATAAGGTTTGGCAAAGGAAATCTCACTCAGGTAATGAATAAGTATCAAGAGCAGATGAAATTCTAAGGAACAATCCTGTTTATATGCAAGTGTCTTAAGCAATTAGAGCTGTCTGAATTAATCACTATGAAAAATTTAATCAATGAATTCAGGACTTTTATTCTGTTTGTGAATTATCAACAGTTAGGTTGGGATTCTAACAAGTATGTTCACAATTGTTTGAATTATATGTGTGGAAAAATTGTTTATGGATTATTCAGGAACTATTCTGTGAGTATTTGCAATTCTTTATTCACTGCTATACAACTGACAAGCTAAGCTACGTGGTATCATTTCCAATCTGTGATTGGATGCTTAAAACTGAAGTCCTGTTTATTTGTTCACAAATTATCCATATATCATCATAATTGTTCAAATCTATTGTGTAAGCAATACAATTTTTCAAATGGCTGAGCAAACACTGCCAGTGCAAATATTCTCAGTGATATTTATTTGTACTAGAATTTGTGACACTTTTCACCTTCTTTAAACATTTTTGCAAACAGAAAAATCACCCAACCCAAAGGTACATGAGTAAGTGTCTGATCAAGTACTGACTGAAGTCAGTGGGAAAGACTCCCACTGAATTCAGTGGGGATTGGATTAAGGTCTCAAGTGGGTAAATGGAGAAAGCAAATTGGAAAGTTTTATTCACAAGAATACACATAAATACTTGTTTTCTGTTTTCATCTGGCTCAGCTAGTAATAAAAGGGAATGGGAAAAACTTTCCCCTCCCCCATCGATCTTGAAACATCCTTTATGATATAGGCAGAGTTGGTTTAAATAGAAAATTATAAATCAGCAAATAAGGCCATGTTATTTTTCCACCCTCAGCTTGTCCTTTAAATTGATATCAGATGAGATGGAGCAGATCTTCTTCTTCTTCATGAAATGCACACAAGTATCTGTTCTGATGTGGATGCCACCCTGCCTCATCGCTGGTGTAAGGGTGCTACAGCTTGGAGGAATGACAAAGACTGGCCAAAATCTTTGACATTCCCAAACTACAAAACTAATACCACCTTGGCCAATTGTACACTGAAAAGGTCAAGATTTTGAATATACTAATGGATGATTTTGACCCTTTCAGCTGCATACTGGACTTATTCTTTGTTTTATGCCATTCCCAAGAAGCTGTCAGGCAAGAGTTAAAATTTAGCTAACAGCTAAGACAGAAACCGCAGAACAAGCAGGAATGCTTCAATTAGCATTTCAGTAGCAAGGACACTGACAACTGTAAACAATTGATAAGCTTACATGGTCAATGCCCGCCCAGTAACGCAGCTCTTAAAACAGAACAAACCCTCCCTTCACAGCCCACCGGATATCTGTAAGCACTCATCCCTACCCCCCACACCCAGCCTCCTTCCCCCACAAGGTAGTCATAGATGTTTGATGCAATTAGGATGACCTCTATATGTATGTACTGTTCTTATTTTTATCTTTTGTCAGGGTTCTCTCTTGACTTGTAACAATGTCTGTTTCTGTATGTACAGATAAATGCAAATGAATTGATAAGAGAATGTATATAACTGGCCACGGTGGCACCATATTTTTGAAGCTGCTTGTCAGTCTTCCTGGTACCGTAAATAAACCCCCTTCAGTATTGTCTGTGCCTGCCTGATTCTTGGGGAAAAGAATCTTTTTGCCTAACAAAGCATTAAACCATCTCACTGGATTACTTTACCTAATGGGTAAAATGACCATGTTAAACAAAGATTAGTTTCTCCTGGCAGAAATACTAGTTGCCAGGATTTCTACTTAACCCGTGGGTGTGAGAATACTTTATATACTTGGAAGCCAAGAGAGGTTGTCTGTGTCAGCTATGGTATAATTATATGCAGTGCACACAAACATTCATTGAGAAGTTAATTATTGTATCTAATATGTTGCAAAGCAAAGTATTCCAGTTTAATAGGTATGAGCTTGTACAGCTGATGAAGTCTGAGTACAGAAGAACAGCAGAGTTACAAACACCTTGGGAATGGAGGTTGTTCGTAACTCTGAAATGTTCGTAACTCTGAACAAAACATTATGGTTGTTCTCTCAAAAGTTTACAACTGAACATTGACTTAATACAGCTTTGAAACTTTACTATGCGGAAGAAAAATGCTGCTCTCCCTTTATTTTTTTTAGTAGTTTATGTTCAACGCAGTATTGTACTGTATTTGCTTTTTAAAAAAATTTTTTTTTGTCTCTGCTACTGCCTGGTTGTTTAATTCTGCTTTCAAATGAGGTTTATGGTTGACTGGTCAGTTTGTAACTCTGGCGTTTGTAACTATGAGGTTCTACTGTACCTCTAAGTCCCGCTTTTCTTCTACTATTGGTGCATTTGCTGTTTGCCATTGAGTTAGGTAGTTCTTACTATACTGAAGTAACACGGATGTCATGGTAGCCTTTAAATGTCAAATAAACGTACTCCGTAACAGCCAGACGATTGTTTTTTTTTTTTTTTTGTAATTACTTCTTGTCTCTGAAGGCAGCCATTTCAGCCTTTTTCAGTGTGTGACAGGGAATATGACAGGGAACCTCTTGTCTGTGGTATTTGTGTTGGAAAGACCCTAATAGAAAGAAATATAGCATAAAAAAGGAAATATGCATTAACATATGATTTCCCCTTGCAATTAAGAGCGAATGCTGCCCTTTGAGCCCAGCCCACGTTACCAGGCTGCGTGCTGGGAAAAGCAGAGGAAGTTTGGGGTGTGTGTTGATCCAAGATTGCACTACAGGCTGTGGAAGAGAAGCAGAACAGTAAAGCCCATGGCTGTTCTGCATTGCATGAATGGTGGAGATGAATGGCTGGATGACAAATCCACTGCCCTGTCCCCATGTTGCTCCCTTTCTCAGCTCTGCTCTGCTGTGTGAAGGAGGCCCTCAGATCCTGTCTCGCTTATAGCAACGCAATGGCTCTGCTGCAGTTAGTCCATGCACCTGTGCAGAGGGGGTGGAGGGAGAGAATCATCTTTAATTATGAAAAAATGTGCTACTAAGAAGCTTTAAAGGACTTAAAGTGGCCAGAGAGTACCTTAAATTCAAACACAGGCTTATTTAAACACCAGTGACAGAGCAATAAATAAATTTCCATTGATTTCATCATTTGCTCCTAATGATTCAAGCTTCAAAAGATGGAATTTGCCCTAAGTTCAAAGATCCAGTGGCTTGTTATCCAACATACAGTTACTTCAAATGCCAAATGATAAAAAGAATCTAATTAAGTGTGACTTCAAAGCAGCTGGTGCAAACAATAAGCAAAAATGGAAAAAAGAAAAAAATAGCAGTTGGATGTCTATAAAGATGGAGTGAAAGTAAAACGTGCTCTTTTTTAATGTAACAGGAAAGAAAACTATAGCTGAGGTACTGAATAGATAAAATATCATGAAAATGTAGAGAGACATAAACCCATTTTTTTCCATATCCCAGAATATGAAAGACAGAAACTTCCTTTTTACACTGTAAATAACTATTGAAACATAGTTCGTTTACCATGGAGAACAACCAATACAGAACTCTCTAAGGCAATGTCTACACTGCACACTACTGGCGGTGGCATGTAGGGTATGTAGCTATGCATTGCAGTGAAAAGCATGCGTCCACACTGTGGCATGTAGCTACACGTGTCCATGAAAGGATCCTGTGCAGGGAGGCAGTGGGGAAAGGCTCCTGCAGGGGAAGCTGTCAAAGGCAGAGACTTTCTCTACTGCCTCCCCTCTGCCAGATCCTTTCCCCACTGCTGGAGCCTTTCCCTGTGGTGGGCAAAGACTCCAGTAGCGGGGAGGCAGTGGGACATTACACTGCTAAAAGTAGCAGCGTAGATGGGAAAGGCACTGCTTGGGCGTGTAGAGACCCATGCAGGGCACATACCTACAGGGTTCAGACATGTCTTTGTTTTAGTTGCCTAAGCAGTGCCACACCGTTTACACTGCTATTTATACCTGTGCTGAGTGGGGGTGGCAACGTGTAATGCATATAATCTATGTACTGCCCTAAAGAGTGTGCAGTGTAGACATACCCTAAATGTAGTTATATACACATAGGCACATACACCTGCAACCTCACTCCATAAGAAATTCCCTCATTAAAACGTATTTGTTCCATGGGGGGCCACTCAACTACCACGCACTAAACACACTGTACATAATAAATACACACACAAAAATTATCTGAAAAGAATATTATTAAGGTTGCAAAGTCAAGCACTCATAAAGTTAGGAAATGCCAGAATTAAGGTTACCTGTGCAACCTTAATTTGTGCTTGCCCATTATGATATGGTCTTTAATTACACAATCACATACTATTTTTTGAATAGTAACGTTAGGGAATTTAGAGCCACAGAAACTTCAGGGAATTTGGCTGGACAGGTCTAGCAGGTTTCTACTGAGTGTGTGCAAACTGCAATTTTTCAATTTAGCCAGATTTGGATTGCTTTTTCACGGGCACAGTCAAAGGCACACCCCCGTCAAATGTCAAGTCCCTGCTCCAAAACAGGAGCTTCTCAAATAAAAAGTTGTCAGAATTTTTTCTAACATGGGCAAAATAATGTATTTTTCATTAGCCTCATTCTCTAAAATGGCTGAACTGTTTTGGCTGAAGTTTCCCAAAACCTTCAGCCTGAGGCAGATAGCCACTATAGAAAATTTCAGCAAAAATGGTTGAAGTTAGGCAAAGTTACAAGCAGCTGAAAACAGGGTTGTATAATGGGAAATGTCTGGAAACATTAATAATAGGAAGTGTTACCAGCCCCACCTATAGTAAATATTTAGTACTTTTTATCTGTAGCTATCCATATATTTTATAAAAGTGGGTAAATATTGTTTTCTATTTTACATAAATATATAGCGCTAGAATCCATCTCTGACACATAATATATGCATTAGTTTATAAACACTGTAGACAACAAATGAAAATATGACCCACAGAATAAAAAAGCCATCTCCCCAGTAATAAATCAAGATGAATATAGTATCATGTAACTACTCAAAGTCATTGGTCATACAAAAGATTGCTGAAAATGTAACTAAAACCAAATGCCAGCTCTGTTTCTCAACACCAACTCCCCAAACAACCAGCTAACTGCATATACATATGAAAACCCACACAGAAAATATAGTGTAACTCCTACTGGATGAAAGGGATGGGGGTAGTTAAAAAGGATAATCTTCCTAGTTCTTACCAACAGCTGCTATCTTCCAGCATGTTAGTGTATCACCATAAACAAGGGAAAATAACCTCAGGCAGGTTCCTATTATTGATATTTAAAAAGCTAACAGTGGCATGCAAATACAAAGCTTACTTCAGGAGCAAACAATATGAAAAATAAAGGGAGGGAGGCACTCCCTTACTTGTACTCTTGCTTGGGAATGTGTATGTAATATTCTGAAACGTGTAGGTTTTTCTGATTATCTGAGGGGAATGTAACTACACAAAAAGATCATACTAACCCCGGTAAGCACTTTGTGTAATCTCCTCCATACAGGGTTGAAGAACGCAATTGGTGTTACAAAAAGAATAACTTACTGTTCCTTTAAAACAGAATGTTCCCAAAGCATTTTACAGAATAGAGGGAGAGCTTGCCACCAGAACTAGCTAGGTCTGAGGTGGAATGCTAGAGTTAATTAACACATGCCAACACTATGCTACAGGAAGTGCAGAGGAATATCATCTTTCAGTTGAAACTTCAGGGGAATTTGAGGAGGAAGAAAGAAGTTACCCTGCTGGGAACTAGCCAAAACAAATTCAATTAGTGGACCATTAAAAATCTGCCGCTGTCATTCCACAGAATCAGTATGCCCCAAAAAGTCCATGAGAAATTAAAAAAGATTGTAAATAGTTCTGTAGTGTTCAGGGCTAAATGTAGGTCATGCACTTGGGCATTGACACCAATGTAATTTCCAGTGCACTGTGCTGGACAGCAAAGACATTTATTTTTAAGCAACCAACCCTGCAAACCCTTGGCATGAGGAACTATCCTTGATAGCAGCAAGACCAACGGATAGAGGGCGTACAGCATTGCTCTGGCATAGAGCCATCTTGTGGACCCTCCAGGTATCTCGTAGGAAATATGCTAGAGAAAGACTAAGTAAGTTGTTCTCAACCTATTTGGGCTCAGGACCCATTTGTAAATGTTTATGGCCTGTTGCGACTCAATAAATAGACTGTGGGTGGAGCCTCTGGGGCAGAGCTGTAACTAGGCATTTTAGCACCTGGGATGAGCAAGCATATTTGCACCAACGACCAGCAGTGATGCGTGTGGGGAGGGGGGAGCATGCAGGATCACATGCCCCCCCAGATTTTTTGGTTGTGTCCCCCCAACCCAGACAGGCTGGTTGGCTCACTGAGGTGACTCAGGGAACGGAGGTAGTGCGCCTTCTCCAAGCACCTCCATGTGGGACTGGCCCGAGCTCGCTGGCATCGCCAGCCCGAGTCACCCCATAATCTTTGCACCCTTGGCAGCTGCCCTGCTCTGGTTACGGCCTTGCCCTGGGGTAGTTTCGGTCAGATCCTGTCTCCCAGGGAGGTGTGTGTGTGTGTGGGGGGGTGGGGTTGGTTCTGCCCGGCACTCACCCCACAGTGGTGGTTCCTGCAGCTCCTGTGCTGTGGGTCTGGCTGGGCTTGGCTCTCTGCTCCGGGCGTTGCAATCTCTGGTGCTATTAATAAGGTTCAAAAATAATGTCATAAGGAGAGTAATGGATTAGCTGAGTGCTGGCTGGTGTTATATGCAAAGACAACAAATGTCCCAATCTTGTTGGTTTTCACTGACTATGATTCTAAGCAGAGAATGAATGGTGCGGTTTACTTTCCCCACACCCCATTTCTCACAGGATGGGCAACACTGGTCCTCACCTTGCTTATCTGGAGATGTCAGCAAACCTTGTCTAACAACCATGATTCAAGATCCTTCTCCTGATCACTGCAGATGTAGTTGGGGGGGCTGAACTGCAACACTACATGGTTCATCAGTGCCCCTGGAACTGACTCAGTCTTTTTATTCTTCAGTGGTTATGCCACCATGTACTTTGAGAAGGTGTTATGCACTACCAACAAACACCGATTTTCACCGGGTGTTTCTGGTAGAGGGCCTTACAAGTCAATCTGTATGTGCTCCCAGGGTTTACTAGATTGGGACATTTCCCTCAAAGGAGTTCTGCCTCTTCTTGCTGCCACTTTCCTTTCTTGACAGGTGCCAGGAAAGTACACAGTCCTTAACATCTGCAGCCAGGCTCAGCCAAAAAAATCAGTTGGCTACATGGCTCAGTGTCTTTTCATACCCCAGGTAGCCTGCTAATGACACTGCAGTACCGCTCTCTGTCAGCTTGCTGGCAAGACAAGCCTGTTACCTTCATACATCACCAAGTTGGTAACCAGAGCCCAGATCAATGGATAATCGTTCCTGAATGGCATTGAACCTCCCCAGGCAGGTTCTCCTTCTGTAGCTCTGTTGGCACACCAGACATAACTCAGGGTCCTTAGACTGTTCTTGCCAGATGTGCTCACAAGACCAGCCTGAGTCTATTCTCACTGCCTTCCCCCACTGAGCGCATATACAACCACATTTTGCTTTCCAGGTTTATGGTGAACTGTGAATGTATATTGAGAGAGTTTGTGTATCAATTTCCAAAGGCCTCCTTCTGGGCGGTGCTTCATAAGGAGCCACTGCAGCGCACTCTGGTGTGTGTACACTGTGAATTCCGTACCTGCTAAGCAGGGACAATGGGCCTTGAGGGCCTCCGCAATAGCTAAATGCTGCATTTCTGTAGCTGAGCAATAAATTTCTCTCTCTTTTAATCTGCAACCTTCAAAAGCCACTACGCAAACTGAGTTAATCAATTTGTTCAAATGTAAATCCAACAGCAAGTTTTGAGGCATCCCAGGTTACCATGAATGGACAGGATGGAACTGGGAATTTAAACGCAGCATGGTTTAGCAGTCCTTCCTTCAGTAACTCAGATACTGTTTGGTATGCCTCCATCCAGACAAAATTGCCCTTAGTTAGGTGGTATAATGGTGCTGCCCACTCTGAGTATTAAAAAAAAAAATCTCCTCTACTATTCCCAGGGGCCTTCAAGCTTCTGTACCTCCTCCAGGTTTGTATAATGTTCAGTTTCTGGGGCTCCAATCCATTTTCACTATACATCCTAGGAAGGTAATGTGACTCCTGGCAAACTGACATTTGTGCAAGTTTAGACCCTAACTCCTTAAAAAGCTTTAGAATCCTGTCCATGTCTACCAGTTATTTCTCCCATGTTTTATGGAAACAAATGAAGTAATCTAAGAGTGTGAGGATGTCTTCAGTTCTCACAGTTTGGGTCAGATAATTTACTCCATACTGGAACTGTTTCCCTGGTATATTTACTACACCTCTGGTGCATTCATGAGACTGAAAGACATTCTGCAGAATTGAAACAGTCCATAGGGCGTCACAAAGGCAGAGTTCTCTCAATCCTCAGGTGCCACTTTAATCTGATGGTTTCTAGACTCCAAATCAAAACTGCTAAAATATGTTGCTCCTGACATTGTGTCCAGTGTTTATTTTATATCATAAACATCTGTTTCACAGCTTGGTAAATCTGTGGGCAGAAGAATAAGGCCCTAAAAAGAAGGGCCTCATGTTCACATCATTATGGATATTATATATGGGCCATTGTGAAGACAGTTGCTTACTGGTCAGTCATGGGATGGCCCACTGGTTAAACATGTAGGGTGAAATCTTGGCCCTGTTGAAGTCAATGGGATTTTTTACATGGACTTCAATGGAGCTAGGATTTCATGACCAACCTGATGGCTTTCGTGCTGGCCAGCTCCACATTGGATATCATAATGAAACATGCAGCAATGGGAATTAAAAGACCTCTGAACAAGATAACACTGCTTCAGTTTGATATCAATTCATCCAAAAGGATGGATTTACTGGATAAGTAAATCCTGCCAACACAGGATATGCTGTAAAGAATGGCAGATGCTTATATTCACTCATCAGTGACTTCCTGCATGATAACCTTAGTAATGAAACTGACAGGAGTGCCAATTAACTATCTACATGTACTTTGCCCTTTCTATATATGCCTGTAAAACCCTGACTCATTGTCAAGAGGAGACCAAAGGAAGCAAAGTTGTACAATGCTGTCAATAAAAGTCTGCTCTCATGAAGTTTATTTGAGTAGCAGAATCTGAGTGTCACAAGATATAACTCTTAGAATAATTAGTTAAATGCAGCAAGCTACCTCTGTTCTAAAAACAGATGCCACATCATGCTGATAAAGGGGAAACATGTTTTGTTGCAGTTCTTTAACTGGTAGCCAGATGTGGTTATTAGTGCTTTTCTCGTAGTTAAAGCTAACTCAGCCTAATCTATGCATTGCTTTCCAATTCCCAGATTTTGCTATGGAGATATAAACCCATCTGGCCCCATAGTATTTACCAGTGAAGTTTTGAGATGCAAACTTGAGTGCAAAGTTTATAATACTTGCACCTGAAACATTAGAAGTATTCTCAAAGTGTAAGTTTTTGAATTTTGGTAGCAGAAAACTGAATTTTGAAACGAAGTATGACATAAATCTGGAACTCTAAAGTCATGGCTCCAACTGCAAATGCCACACAGCCCACTTATGCACATATAAGGGTTTACGCTCAACTGGCATAGTTAACTGAAGTCACTGAAATCAATGAAGCTACTCTGATTTACACTGGCTGAGGAACTGGCTATAGTATTTTGTATTACCCAACCATATATAGTGACCTATGTGCAGTGTAGTCAAGTAACCATTAAGTCGGGAATCATCACTTTGACCTTCTTGACACCTGTGCATTGTCATTCTCAATGGCATCATTGGATTAGCATAGTATTTTGCATTGAAGGAAGCAAAGATAAATGCTCCAGAAGGAACCGTAGCAAGGTTGGCAGGGAAATACTCTCCATTATGCAAGATTTGCTAGGATTACACATCGTTAGATTAACCTGTTTTCTTTAGTGCTAGATTAAGAAGAAAATATTGGGGGGGGGTGATGGGGATGGTATTTTTTTAGATGAAAAGACAGGTGAAGATACAGTTGACACAGTAATTGTCTTTCTGCCATGTGACAATTTTCTTCGCACACTTTTTAGCTTGAGTCAAAGAGTATCCTGGAAATTATTACAATAAAGATGACCTCTGAGTTCCTCTTTGGTGCTGACAGTGACTATCAGACACTATTTTATTGATTGTAATCTTATTAGGATACTTGGTTAGTGCACTTAAGAACATACCAGAAAGGCAAGTGAAAGAAGACAGCTGTGAGTTTAATTCCATTGTTTTACCTCTCAAATATAAAACATAGCACCACATATGATGCAGGGACCCCTTACTGCCATCTGGAAGAGGCCACATGGGATGCCCAGGATGTAACAGGAATCCCGTGGGTTGGATCTATGCATAATAATTCACTAAAGAGTAACGTGAGGTTTTACCAAGAGCCAGTAACCCAGTTATCACCATAGTCACTGTGACATGTATGGATGGATCATATTTAAGGAGCTGTGTTCTATTCTGAAAATTATGTTCTTAAGGCAGGTAAGCAGCAGGTGACATGTCTTAGACAGGTTCCTTTTAGGCAGGGGGTTACAGATGCTTATCGCGCTGTCTGATCATTGTGCATTGTGCGCCTCCCTGTGTATGCCTATTTGCATAGAGAGCCAGATGCTGGTTAACAGACAACAAAATCTATATGTAAGAAGTATAAAGGAAAAAACAACCAGACAGGGAGTGTCCTGTTTATGAATAAGGACAATGGATTGTTCTTATATATCTACGGGTGCAGACAGACACCCTGGATCTTTCACTGAAGGGCAAGTTGACAGAGTGACTTGTCTCATGAATGGAAGATTACAGCCAAGTCTGGCTGTAAAACGCTTGGAGGACTTTGGCTGTAAAACGCTGGGTGAGCATTGTTCTATAAAGCATGCAAGTAGCTAGTTAAGTAATTCTAGGTTCTAGAATGCATCTTATGATTTTATTTTATGTGTAATCATTTATTTCCAATACTTCTACCTGCTATCACTTTAATAATCTCTGTTCTTTGTTAAATAAACTTGTACTTGTTTTCCTATAAACATATCTAAGTGCTGTGTGATAAGATGAGTAATGATCCAAGATAGAACTGGTATGCTGGGATGTACTGCTTCTTCCAAAGCAACAAATCTGTGTATGCTACTAGTGTCCAGTGGAACAGGGGGTGACCACTCCAGGGGGCACTCAGAGGGCTGGAGTTTGCCTATCGCTAACCTATAGAGAGAGAGCAGGGCCTGCGTAGGCCTAGAGGGGCATGCTTGTGTTACCTGTGGCATGTAGAGTTGCGGAGCTGACCCCCAGCAGGCACAGCTGAGGCTCCTTCATGCTAAGGGCAGGTGGTAGTGAGGTGCCTCACAGCCCTGGGTCCCCCTGGGAAGCATCACAGTGTGTACGAAGGCCTTGTTCGTATAGAAGTTGAACCATCTATTGTGTGAACAGTTCTAACAAAATCTCCAGTTCTCCATTATGGGCAGATGCAGAATAATATTACTGTTGTAAATGACCTAGCTGAGAGCATCACAATGAGACCCACCATTTTCCGTAGATCTGAATATAGCATTTTGGCATTCTTGATATTCCTTGATGTTGTTTTCAATATTTAATAATTTGTTGGTGATGACAGTTACCTTAAAAAACCCTATCAACATATTCATTCTAAATCTCTCCTTTTTAGATCTCATGATATTTCTGTGTGGCACCACTATAGTTACAGCTAGAAACTACCATGGATATTTCTACGTGGGACATAAGTTCTGCAGTTTCCAAGGATTTGCTGTCAGCTACTTTGGTAAGCAACAGCCAAGTGACATGCATCCTCCTCAGTTCTAATACATGAAATTTTGTGTGTGTTGTGTTAGGTTAGAAAAAGTCAACCATTTATTGTGGTTAAAGAGTCCAAAAGAAGGATTAACCTAGCAATAGTTTTACAGAGCTAATTTTCTGTTAACTTAAAAAAAAAAAAAGAATTCACAGCTCAAAAATATAATTTTCTAAACAGTGAGACCATTAAATGAATGGAATGCTGTAGGGCTAAGTAGGATTGTTATAACACTGCTTAATGTTTGCTTTCCATCTCGAATTGTGACTCCTACTCTGAATCTATTAACCATTCACAAAGGACAGATTCTGCCAGCTTTTTTCATGCTGAGAAACAAATTACTTGGTGAGGAACTCCACTGATACCTGCAGTGATGTGGGCTGATATATTCCCATCTTGGATATCTGACACCCTCTCTTATTGTCTGTGAAAGAAGGTATTGTCAATACTGGTTAGTATTAATTTTTTTAATAAGTAAATAAAACTAAATACAAATCTAATGTATTCATGCCTCAAAATATCCACTTTTAATACAGTGGGTAAATTTAGTGGGAGGGATAATAGCTCTTTACAACAGTAGTAAGAATAGCAAAAAAATGTTCACTTTACTACAAATCTATCCTTTCCACTAAAGGGAAGAAAAGACCAACCAACCAACCAACCAACCAAAACCTCTAAACCAACAACAGTAACCCACAAAGAACCAGAAAGTCAAGTGAAAAGTGCCATATTTGACCAGGAGACCTGAATGTCTGATCTTTGTTAAAGAAGATTATATTTTAGCCACTAGTTTAACGACACATCAAGCAAAATCAAGATGATACTATTGGTCTGACTAAGTGGACCATGGGTCACCCAATGAAATTAATAGGCAGCGGGCATAGGTGCTGACTTCCCCTCTTTCCCATGGGTGCTTGACCACTCTTCCCCCAGCCCCGCCCCCACTCCACCCCTTCCATGAGGCCCTGCCCCTGCCCTGCCTCTTCCCACCCCTTCCCCAAAGTCCCTGCCCCAACTCCGCCCCCTCCCTGGCAATATTCCAACTCCTTCTCCAAATCCCAGCCCTGGCCCCAACTCTTCCCTGCCTCCTCCCCTGAGTGCGCCACGTTCCGCTCCTCCCCCCACCCCGAGCGTGCTAATGCTGCAAAACAGCTGTTTGGCAGTGGCCGGGCGGGAAATACTGGGAGGTAGGTGAAGGAGCGGGGACGTGGTGTGCTCAGGGGAGGAGGAGGAGGTGGAGTGGGGGTGAGGGGAGCTTGGCTTCCAGTGGGTGTAGAGCACCCACTGATTTTTTCCCATGGGTGCTCCAGCCCCAGAGCACGCATGGAGTTGGCACCTATGGCTGTGGGTTTAAAACAACAATAACAAAAATTAAGAACTTCTTCACACAAAGCAGTCAACCTGTTGGACTTGTTGCCAGGGGATGTTTTCAAGGCCAAAACTATAATGGGGTTCAAAAAAGAATTAGATAAACTCATGGAGGATAGGTCCATCAATGGCTATCAACCAAGATGTTCAGGGGTACAACCCCATACTCTGGATGTCCCTAAGCCTCTGACCATCAGAAACTCAGACTGGACCACTGAATAATTGCTGTTTTGTTCATTCCCTCTGAAGCCTCTGGCATTGGCCACTGTCAGAAGACAGGATACTGGGCTAAATAGACTATTGGTCTGACCCAGTGGTGAGCTGGAGCCAGTTCGCACCAGTTTGCTAGAACCGTTGTTAAACTTAGAAGTCCCTGTTCCGCGAGGGACAACCAGTTCTAAAAGGCCTTCTAAATTTAACCGGCCAAAAGTGGCGCCTTAGGCGCTGACTCCATGGGTGCTCCAGCCCTGGAGCACGCAAGGGGAAAACTTGGTGGGTGCAGAGCACCCACCAGCATCTCCCTGCCCCACCCCCAGCCCCAGCTCACATCTGCTCCGCCTCCTCCCCTGAATGCGCCGCCCCGCCCTGCTTCTCCGTCCCGTCCCGTCCCCCCCCCCGGGTTCCCGCGAATCAGCTGTTTGTGCGGGAAGCCGGGGCAGGCTGAGAAGCAAGCGGCGGCTTCCCGCTCAGGCCCAGGGAGGTGGAGGTGAGCTGGGGCGGGGGGGGGGGCGAGGAGGGCTGCCCGCGCCACAGCAGATAACCCGGGGGGCGCGCAGGGCCCGCTCCCCACCCCAGCTCACCTCCACCACCCTCGGCCTGAGCGGGAAGCTGCGGCCTGCTTCTCTGCCCTCCCCAGCTTCCCGCCGAACAGCTGATTCGCGGGAAGCCGGGGGACGGGGGCGCGGAGAAGCAGACCGGGGCGGTGGGTTCAGGGGAGGAGGCAGAGCAGAGGTGAGCTGGGGCCGGGCGCGGAGTGGGGAGCTGCCAGTGGGTGCTCTGCACCCACCAAATTTTCCCCATGGGTGCTCCAGCCTAAGGCACCACTTTTGATGTGATCAGTGGGGGAGCGGCCGCTCCCCCTGCTCCCCCCCAGTACATTCCTCCACCCCTAAGAGCCAGAGGGCCCTGCCGGATGCTTCCTGGGAGCTGCCCCAGGTATGCACCGCTGGGACTCCCCACCTCACCCCCCGGCAGGTGCCTCTGGCTCTTAGGGATGGAGTGGGCACCCACTACAGTGGCCCATGAGACCCTCCTGTCCGGTTCTGGGGGCAGTCAGGGGACAGGGGAGGGGGGTAGATGGGGCAGGGGTTCTGGGGGGCGCATCAAGGAACGCGGGGGGGTTGGATGGGGCAGGAGTCCCGGGGGGCGAGGGTGGGCAACGATCCCCTCGTGGAGTGAGGAGGGAACCCGTTGTTAAGATTTTGGCAGCTCGTCACTGGTCTGACCCAGTATGGCCATTCTTATGTTCTTAAAATGTCTTAATCTCATATTTTGATTAATAATTTCTTATGGGCTTTTTTGGGTTTTTTTCACACTTACGAGATTTTCTGTTTAGAAAAAATTGCTACATTCTCGTGATTGATAGAGATTAGTACACACCAGGAATGAAATCCTGGCCTCATGGAAGTTAATGGGAGTTTTGCCATTGACTTCAGTGGGGCAAGGATTTTACCCCAGATACTTTAAATCTTTCAGTAATGCCTTGCTATGAAACTTGGAGGCTGGTGTATGAATTAACCTTTAAACATTCTGATCTGATTGTTGCTCATATTATTTCTTGTAATTTGTCAAGTGTGGTTTCTCTTTGGTCCCTGTCTTAGCCTATGAAAGACACAATGCGGTATGCTAACTTACTGGAGCTCTAAAGTTCAGTCTAAAGAGAGGTTACCAGCTACTTGTTTTCATCTGTCTCATCTGGGCAGTGTCACCACTCTTTGGCTGGAGCTCTTGTACTCCTGAAGGAGTCCAAATCTCCTGCTCCATTAGCAGGGAATAAAGATCCTGGAGCAACTGTAGATGGCAGATTGTCTACTTCGTAGCCTGCTTCATTGTTCCTATACTAATCACTGGATTTTCTTATGACAATGCCTTCAGTTCATTGCATAAGGTAGGTTTCAATTTATGCTTTTGCTGACTGTTTATAGTACCTTGCTCTTTCTGTACAGGAATTCTTAACATACAGCATAACCTACCTTGATTTTGACTCATTGAAATGGTTGATTATTTTTAGGTCTGATTAAATATTTTCAAAATTTAGATTAATTTTTTGTGCTTTTTTTTTTAAATTTGATGAAAGTTTTTCAGGAAAAAAATGTGTGTGTGTTACGTTTTTGTTTTGTTTTTTTTTGCAAAATATATTCCGCATTGTTGATCAGCTCTATTTATTTTGTTGTACAACTCTTTCCATATATCATTTTATTTCTAGCTTATCTGAATCTCTTTGACGGGGAAAATAGGCTGCAAAACTCACGAGAACAGGGCCATTTTATAATATTGCAGCTTGTGAAAAGTTCTCATAGAAGCCCCTGGTTCCTCAACACTCTCACAAGTATTGGTATGGAAGTGGGCGACCCTGGACTTAAATCACCCAATCTGCATCTGATGTATAGATTCACTAATAGAAAAAAAACCCTTGGAAATGACCTTTGTGCTTTTTTAGTGATGTGCAAACTGGACCTGAAATGGCCACACACAAAAATCAGATTTTTTTTTTTACTTTAGAAATTGAGATCTTGTGTATCAAGGAATACTTTATGGCAGCTAAGAAGTGAAATTACGGCATCATAAGATCCCAGAGACAAAAAGCTGAGCAAACCCAGAGGGGAAGGGAATCTTAGGGCATATCTACACTAGGAAATTAGGTCGAATTTATTTAAGTCAACATTTAGCCTCTGATTTTACAAAGTCGATGCTGCATGTCCCAACTATGCACATTCTGTCAGTGGAGTGCATTCTCACTACCATGGCTAGCATCGACTCAGGGAGTGATGCACCGTGGGATGCTATCCCACAGTTCCTGCTGCCAATTGGAATTCTGAGTTAGGGGGAATTCTGATGGGACAAAAACATTTTTGCGCGTTGTTTTGGGTACATATCGCCAGCCTCCCATGATGCACTTGCCTTCTCCCTCCCTCCCTCTGCCTCCTCTCCCCCTGAAAGCAATGGCAAACAATCATTTTCACGCCTAAGACTGGGTTACTCATGCAGACACCATAGCATGGCAAGCATGGACCCCGCTCAGCTGTACACTGTTGTTGTGAGCATCACAAACACCTCGTGCATCATCCTGCAGTATTTTCAGAGCCTAGCCAGGAGCCGCCTCGCAGAAGAATGTGATTCCATGCAAATAGCCATGCTGAAAGCCATGGAATGGAGCAATTTGCACGTGCTGGTGGCGGCAGCCGGGCTTGTTGACACGATGGAATGCCGCTTCTGGGCCCGGGAAACAAGCACAGACTGATGGGACTGCATAGTTATGCAGGTATGGGATGAGAAGCAGTGGCTGCAGAACTTTCAAATGCGTAAGACCACTTTCATGGAACTTTGTGAATTGCTTTCCCCAGCCCTGAAGTGTATAAATACCAAAATGAGACCTGCTCTGACAGTTGAGAAGCGAGTGGCGATAGCCTTGTGGAAACTTGCTACGCCTGACTGCTACCGGTCAGTCAGGAATCAGTTTGGTGCGGGTAAATCTACCATAGGGGCTGCTGTGATCCAAGTAGCCAAGGCAATCAATTCACTTCTGCTAAGAAGGGCAGTGACTCTGGGAAATGTGCAGGACATAGTGGATGGCTTTGCTGCAATGGGGTTCCCTAACTGTGGTGGGGTGATAGACGGAACACACATCCCTATCTTGGCACCAGACCACCTTGCCAAAGAGTACATAAACCACAAGGGGTACTTCTCAATGGTGTTGCAAGCACCGGTGGATCACAAGGGCCGTTTTACTGACATCAACATGGGATGGTCGGGAAAGGTACATGATGCGCACATCTTTAGGAACTCTGGTCTGTTCAGAAATATGCAAGAAGGAACTTTCTTCCCAGTCTGGAAAATTATCATTAGTGATGTTGAAATGCCAATAGTTATCCTTGGAGACCCAGTCTACCCCTTGCTCCTGTGGCTCATGAAGCCGTACACAGGTAGCCTGGACAGCAGTAAGGAGCAGTTCAACCATAGGCTCAACAAGTGCAGAATGGTGGTAGAATGTGCCTTTGGACATTTAAAGGGGCACTGGAGCAGTTTACTCACTAGGTTAGACCTCCGTGAAAGCAATATTTCCATTGTTGTTGCTGCTTGCTGTGTGCTCCATAATATCTGTGAAAGTAAGGGGGAAAAGTTTCTGGTGGGGTGGAGAGTTGAGGCAGATTTCCTGGCAGCCCATCTTGAGCAGCCAGACACCAGGGCAATAAGAAGAGCACATCGAGGTGCACTGTGTCTCCGAGTGGCTTTGAAAACCAGTTTCATGAATGATCCAACACTGATGTTACAGTTCTGTGTGTTGTTCCTTAGCAAGCTGCCCCGTTGTTTGCATGTACTGCCCTGTAAACTAACCCCCCACCAACCACAGCGTGCACAGTGAATAAAGAGCCTCTTGTCCTCAGTTCATGAATTTTTATTATGCTAACAAACACTGAACAGAGACAGCAATGAATAGCAAAGATAACCTGGGTGTAAGGGCCTGATAACATAGCGGGGAAGGGGCAAGGACAAATAGCTTATGTAACCTTTCTGCCAGGTGGAGCCAGCAGCAACAAGGGCCAGGTTCAGTATCTAGGGGTTCCTTTTCAACAATACAACACAAAACTGGCTCAAGCCCCCACCCAGTGACCTGGGACAATTACACACCACCCCCTGGCCACCTCTAAGGGGCAACACTTCCCCTCTCGCAAGCACAGAGTCTGAGTGTAGCAAAAACTTTTAATAAAAGGAGGGAAATAACTCAGATTAATTTGGGAAAACATCGCAACTAGGGTTCATAAACACGAGCAAAAGACCCATCCCCAAGTAAGTTGGGCAGTGTCCCTTTCCCCTCAGGGTCTTAAGTCCAGAAACCCAAAAATCCCTTTAATGTGCCCATCCCTTCTCTGTACCCCACTCACAGTTGCTGTCCTTGGCCAGAGCAGCCCCAGAATTCAGAGGTTCACCTGCAGAGTTCACCTACAACTGTGTGTGGAAGGCAGGTGGGTGTAAGGAGGCACCTTACATACTGAACTGCTCAGGCACTCACTTGTTGCCTCAACAGCCACTTGCCACACCTCTGCGGGGCTCTGCTGGGGCCCTCTCCACCAGCCACCCAGTTAGCAACTTGCCATGCCTCCCCAACAGCAACCCTGCTGGTCATGCCTCTCTGCTACCTGCCTGCTCACCAAGATGTCTTCAGGCCTCCCTGCCCCACTTAATGCAGCTCTCAGTGATTTCAGCTGTTAGGGGGGGAGCCTCACTGCTGGTGCACACTCTCTAGCAATAGAGACACTATCCCAAAGTAGGTCTAATACTTAGACTTACATATCAGTGATTTTAGCTCTGCAATGTGTAACAAGACTCTCAATTGAGTCTAAATTAGCTCTTTTATTATACCATGGAGAGAGGACGGGTCAAATGGTGTCTGGGCACCTTAAATAGAACCCACACCACAAGTACCTGTCCCTACCCTCTCTCCACTCATTGAGCTTTGGAACCCATGTCCCCTGCCTAGCGAGTGCTGTTCAGTTGAGGGTGAGTCCCTCCATTGGGGTATGCCCGGTACAGTTCTGCTGCCCTCAGTTCACACAACAAGGATAGCGACCCTTTATTACTCCTGCCCCAATAACAAGGAGACTGGGGATCCAACACCAGCCACAAGTGATCATTTGGGCAAGCAGTCCCATCATGCTGAGCACCAAGGCAGGGTGGGTGTGTCCGTGCAAATGAGATCAGCTTCTGAAGTCTTTTTCCACAGCTCACCACTAGAAGTCTGGGAGAGCTCTCTCCTGACACTGCTTACACTTTATTGCACTGTCTAGCAATCAAAGCTGTGGGAATAAGAGCCTTCTGCTCCATGAACCATCCCCTGAAGTTGAGTTCAAGGGATCACAGAGCTTCTCCCCTTCTCCGCCCCGCCACCATTCTAGGGTGTCTGGGAGAGGAAGATATGGAACTTGGTGAGCAGGGCAGCTGATTCATCACCGATCACACGTTTGGGGGGAGGGATAGCTCAGTGGTTTGAGCATTGGCCTGCTAAACCCAGGGTTGTGAGTTCAATCCTTGAGGGGGCCATTTAGGGAACTGGGGCAAAAATTAGGTATTGGTCCTGCTTTGAGCAGGGGGTTGGACTAGATGACTTGGGGTCCCTTCCAACCCTGATATTCTATGATCTAGTTGCCTTTCCTGCACCTCAAACGGATGCCTCAACAGTTTGCTCCCCCATAATCTGCAACATTTCCTTTTGCGTGTTATGCTCTTGTTCCCTGCATGCTTTCCTGCCCTCTTGGTTGGTGCGCATGCTCTCCGACAGTGTAAGCCTCCATGCATTCAGCTGGGTCCTATCAGTCTTAGAGGAATGCATCAAATCACAGAACATTGCGCAACCTTGTCAGCTTTTTTTGCCTTCTAATCTGGAACAGCCTTTGTGCTGGTGTGGAGGAAGTACCCACAGACAAGGTTGCAGCTGCAAGGAAAAACATACATTGTTGAAAACAGAAGGTTAACTCTTGGAATGAATGAAACCCTTCACAGCAGTAAATACATTTTCTGAGGTACATGGCCGCATTTTGTCTTTTAAAAGAAGCGCCTACCAGTAAGGTACAACACATGGCGGAGCGCTGGGCAGCAGATTTCGGTTTGCAGGCAAGCATGGTAAGCACACAAGAAAGGGTAGGCGGTGTCAGGGCACACCTGGGAAAATTTTTTGGTAGGGAACCTCTTGGCACATAAACAGGCTTTTCCGGGGAGCACCCTTTGCATAGCTGGACTGGCCGCCACTGTATCCCAATTGTTTATCTCAGATTAAACATTAACCACAATTGCATTTAACCCCTGTAGTGTTATTACAAGTGTGCACTCACCAGAGGTGCCTTCCCCGCCATCACAGTCCTGCACCAGTGGGTCGTGGAAGGGGATTGGCTCCAGAGTTAGGAAAAGGTCCTGGCTGTCGGGGAGAATGGATCCTCCACTTGCCTGCTGCACATTCTCCTCCTCCTCCTCTTCCTCATCAACAGTGTCCTCCTCGTTGTTGCCTGTGGCCGCCTGGGGTCCCTGGGAGGTATCCACGGAGAGTGTTGGGGTACTGGTGGGGTCCCCGCCTAGAATGGCATGCAGCGGCATGTTTGTGGCTCAGAACCAGAGCAACTGTTCGCCTCCCTTGTCTTCTGGTATGCTTGCCTGAGCTCCTTTATTTTCACACGGCACTGATGTGTATCCCTGGTGTAGCCTCTGTCCCCCATGCCCTGTGTGATTTTGGCATAGATGTCAGCATTTCTTCTGCTGGTTCAGAGCTCTGCCTGCACAGACTCTTCTCCCCGCACACCAATCAGCTCCAAGGTCTCCGGTATGCACCACGCTGGAGCGCGTTTGCAGCCCTGGGCAGGCATGGTCAGCTGTGCTGGTCAGCTCTCCATGCTGATCAAACAGAAAATGAAATTCAAAAGTTCCTGGGACTTTTCCTATGTACCTGGCTGAAGTGCAGTGGAGTTGAAAGTGCTGTCCAGAGCGGACACATTGGAGCACTCTGGGACACCTCCTGGAAGCCAAACCCATTGAATTACACAGCATTGTGTCTACGCTATCCCTAATTTGACCCTGGAAGGTCAACTCTAGCACTACTCCTCTCACCGAGGTGGAGTACAGGCATCAATTTTACAAGCCCTCTAGGTTGGCAGAAAGGGCTCAGTAGTGTAGACACGCACATTATAAATTCTACCTAACATGGCATATGTCAATCTAATGCCGTAATGTGGACCAGGCCTTAGACACTTTTTGATTTTGTTTGGAGTTAAATAGGCACTAAAAACAATCAAATTGGAAAAAACATTGCCATTTGTTAAAGATTCAACCCCCCCTGCACCTTCAGTTAAGGTGTAAGGCCTCATAATACACATACTCTAATGCTCCTCTTCAGCAAAATTAGGGAACATCAGAGTTGATATTAAAAAAAACTATTAAAATAAAAAAGGTCCTCCTTATACATCACAAAGAAGCAAAAAAGGGCACAAACCCAATTTAAAAAAAACAACAAAATTTCACGTTTCCACTAAAGAAAAAAAATATTTAAAATAGCCATCAACGCATTGTCAAAATAGTAACAGGAAGCTTCAGTACTGGAATAAAAAGAATTTAAATATGTGGTGGTTTTTTTTTTTTTTTTTTTGTGGCAAACAAATAGGAACATCAACATTGTAACAAAGTATTTTCACTCAGAGAAATTCGTACATGCAAGTGTGGGGTCAATACTACAGTTAAGCACTTATTTTAAGCTGAACATAAACACGACATCAGAACTGAATGAAGCAGAAAAGAGACGGAGTTGTAACTAAAATAAAAATATTCTACCAACGTTGAAAGATTGGCTGAGACTCACAAGCTTTGTTTATGGCACTTCTGATGACTAACTTTTATAGTCGGCAGACGATGCCATCTGCAGTACGCCAGCAGCATTTCTGTTGCCATAAAAGAAAAGCAAATGTACTGAAGCTGCCAAGATCATATAACACTCACACTACACATAAAATAATGCATTTTCAAAATTCATTGCTTATTTGTGAAAGTATTTCCTACAATTTCCAGCTACAATAAAACACTGCTTAAAATATAGGAAAGCTGTTTAAAATGGAAAAAATGGCATTGTGCCTGAAACTTGAGGGAATAAGAATTCTTGGGTGAAATTCTGGTCCCACTGAAGTGAATGGAAAAAAACTCCTATTGATTTCAAGGGAGCCAGCATTCTAGTTCTGGTATTTAAATTTTGTTTACAAAGGGCTAGATGTAGAGCACTTCTAAGATCAGAACCAGGGTGTTCAAGAGAGGAAGGAAGGTCTTGTGGCTAAGGATTTGCCTTGCGATCTGCATTCAGTTCTTAGTGCTGCTGTGCATTTCCTGTGTAATGCTGCCCTTGTTACTTAATCGGTCTCTGCTTCAGTTCCTCATTTGTGAAGTGGGGATACGAATGCTTCCTTTTTTCCATGCTTTATTTTTCTTGTCTACTCAGGGTGTAAACTCTTCAGATAAGGCACAGGCTGCAGTAACATTTAAGTGTCTAATGCAATGGGGCCCTGATATTAGATGGGGCACTAGTTGCTACTGTAATACACAAATAATATTGCTATTAGTAGTCAGGCATATTAGAAATAATAAATTAATAAGGTCACCAGCCTCAGCATGAAAGAGCTGAGCAGCACTCCTTCTGGAATTATTTTGTCCTCCCCACTAATGACAAATTAATCATATTTCGTTTGTTAGGACTGTCCTCCTCACTAACTAATTCACAGCGATTCCTGCCCTTCTGATATTGCTCCCTACTTAATACCCTGCAGTGAAACTAGAAGAACTTTTAAGGTTATTTATAGTACATATGTAGGTCATTATTTTGAAATGTAACTAGTGTTTTTAGATGTCTCAGTTTTGGGGCTTTGAGACACCTTATAGGGGCCTAATTTTCAGAGGATGGGAGCTCCTGAAAATTAGGTCCATGTTAGGAATCTTACACTGGGCATCCAGAAGTTGAGAGAGTTTCGAGCTGTGGTGATGGTACTCGCTATGGTGATGGCTTTTCTGATCTGCTGGTTGCCATACGCTCGCTTTCCTGCTGTTGTCCTTGATCCAGCACATACCATTTCACCTCTAGCTGCAAAGTCCCAATGCATTTTGAGAAGACCCCAGTCTTGTTTGCAGCCCAATCATATGCCTTTGCTTCAACAAGCAGGTACCACACTACACATCAGTCACTTAAACGTTACGCATACGGAGGCTTGAACTGAAGGGTGGCCTTGCTGTCTGGTGCTAATGATCCAATCATTTGGTAACTCATCTTTTTATAAAGAGGTTAAGTGGTTCATTACAGTGGGGCAGTAGTACCACGTCAGTTATTAAATAATCTCTGTATCTCATACACACTCCTGCTTTCTCTCTCTCACACACACACACACGTCACTCCCGCCAAGGAGCCCTACTCCTTTGCTGAAAGATACAGGCGTCAATGGGAGTGCTTGAACCCGATGTGTTAATCAGTCCTCACGTAGGCTACGTCTACCGTAGGAGCTAGGGGTGTGATTCCCTCGCTCCTGTACACGTACTTGCGCTAGCTCTCCCTGAGTAAGCGCGAGTGTACGTAGCAGCGTAGCCACGGTAGCATGGAGGCACGGCTGAGCTGGGCTGAGGACATATCCACCGATTTCAGGCCTATTTGTCCTCGTGCCTTCGCTGCCACAATGGCAGCTACACTGTGTACGCTCCTGCTAGTTCAACGAGAGCTAGCGTGAGTATGTGTACATGAGCAGGGCAAACCACATGCCCTGGGTCATGCTGTAGACATAGACGACGAGTGACACACATGCTGTGCAGAGGGCCGCACAAGGCCATGCACAAATAAGTCCCACTTAAGGCTCCAGTTCTGTAACTGACAGCGTGTAGGTGAGTGCTTATGCCTTTGTAGAGCTCCATTGTTGACTCAGTGTCCACTTGTATCCTAAGTTACTACTCAATGTGAGTAAAGGTGGAAGGATTTGACCCAAAACATTTTACAGTTTTAGCTCGATATGTGATTTTACATCCCACTTATTTCTGTCTTCTGGTTGACAGAAGTAGTTACTTTAGCAGTTTATTTTAAATATTACCATTGTTTAGTTTGGCTCAATCAAATCAGACAATTCTTTTTTATCACCATTTGTCACGCTACAACTTAAAAACAATCCAGAATGAATGATCTAGTAGAGACTTAAATCAAGAGATATTATAGATATTCATCCCTGTTCTGCCTGAAGCTCTGAATTATTTTAAAATGCTCTCTTAGGATACCGAGAATCAAAGAATTTATCACCATTTCCATTACCCTTAAAAACAATAACAATAAATACCATAGCTTCAAAAATGTCCGCGTAGAGGCTATTCATATATCAGCTGCTTGAGAGGAAAGATATACTGCATAAGAAGGGTGATGACAGCTGTCAGAGAATGCATACAGCAACCCTCAAGGGAGCGACAGAGAAAAAATCCTGACCCTCAGATGGCGGAGGCAGAGAGAAACATAAATACTTCCTGCCAAAGACAGTAATCTAAATCATTCTTGTAAAAAAACCCTGCTTTATAAATAAACACAGTTGTGGAAATGCATCTAAGTGCCATTGCCCCAAGAAATTTTTGAAAAATTAAGGTGAAATCCAGGCTTCAAAGTCAGTGGGGATTTTGCCAATGATTTCAGAGGGGCCAGAATTTCATTGTAAAAATTAAAATCTTCCCTTTTCCCCCCATCTCACTCTTTGCCTGTTAAGATTCTCTAGCTTCTTTATTCTGATCATTTTGCTTTTTAAGTGGCTAGAGCAGTGAATGTTACAACACAAATCGGGTACATTAACCAAAGAGCAAAATGATCAAAATGGGTCCTAATCTGGGTCATGCAGTTGTCACATGTAGATGGACATTTTGTGAGTGCAAAGCAGGTAGTTAGAAACCCCGCTTCCTGTTTGGTGTGCACTTTTAAAGAGTGTTTGCATATGAAAATTTAGTGTCCAGTCTGAAGATATTTGAAAACCTGGCCTGAAGTATGTCTACCTATCTATTGTAATATGGCTATCATTTTGAATAATCCATTGGTATTGAATGGTATATATATTAGCAGTGCAAACAGTGATGGGCCCCTTCCTGCAAGACGAAGAACACCTATTTCAAGATTCTGATCAATTTCCACTAACTTTAATGAGAGGGGCTTAGAACCAGAATCTTGAAATGCTGGCCTTAAGGAATTTATATTATGGAGGAACTGGTCGTGGCTCCATAGTTAAGGTTAAATTGAATCTTGCATGTAAAACAGTGATTTAACTTCTTTGATATTATATATATATATATTATATATATATTAAGGTGTATAAGATTGGTAAAGAAACACTACATTCTTCATATATATATATACAATCTTATACACCTTAATATTTGAGTTGAAAATTAATTTTCTGAGAATTTACAAGTCATTCTGTTTGAGTTAACATTGATTTTACATTGGGTCCTTTAAGAAGTATAGAATCCTAGGTAAGGTCATTTTTGTCCTGGGCACAGTTAATAACAGAATAATAAAAACTCTTCAAACTTTCCATATATTTAAAACGTATAGAAATCTAGGGCATAGGCTACATTTAAAAAATAGTAAGTAAAATTCTTGTATCTCTTTGTATCAGACCAACAAATAGAACCAAGTCAATAACAACTCATGTCACTTTTAAGTGGGGCCATTGTGACATCAGAAGTAACTCAACCAGTCATAAAATTTTCTTAGCTAACTTATGTGCTAAATTTTCATTGGTTGAAATGAGTCAGGAATGTAGGTTGGCAGTATGCAAGCTGGAAGTGTTCACTGGTAGATTAGTTGACCCTCAGAAGTCACAGATTGGCCCCAGCTATTACTGTTAAGAGTAGTGTGACTTCATGTAAACAAAACAAAGACCAGATTCACCCATATACTCTGGCTGTTTTGTACTGCTCCAGTGACACAAAGTAGCTGTAATCCTCATGTAACTGGCCAGTAGGTGCCAGATGCTTGTGTTGCTCCAGAATGTCAGTGCCTACAGGTGAATTTGTCCTTAAAAATTAAAATACCCACAAATAATTTAAGGCTGATAGTCCCTGTCTTCAATTTGTTATAAATATCACATGCTGGCATTCTCTTTGATATTCCTCATTTAATGTTCATGTATGAAACTTGTAATCATTTAAAAAATTCCTACATTAAACTGAAATTAAAGTTGAGAGTACATATCAGTAACTTAAGGGTTAAAACTATCATAGCAATGCTATATATCTGTAGTAACTGTTCCCAAAATAATCACTATAAACCCAAGAATTCAAAATTAAGGTTAAATTTAAGAGAAATCCAAACATGCTGCAGTATGTAAATGACAGGTTTCAGCAAGAAGAAAAGGAGTACTTGTGGCACAGTTAAAGCACCTATCTCTGACCTGTAGTAACACCATGAGAGGGATGGCATGAGAAATTAATCTCTTTAAAAATCAGATTTCTTCAACTCTGGCATTTTTTTGTTTGTTGTCCCAATCATAACTGTACAGTTATTGCATGGCATTGTGGTATGGTAGAGTTAAGTTCTTATTGAAGTAATCTTTTTGCAGTTAAGTCTCTTGTAAAGGGCCACCATTAACTTGAAATCTTTGTGACTTTTTCAGAAGTGCCTAAATATCTTAGAAGCCTGGTTCCATTTTCAAAAGTGACTTAGGTGCTCAGAAGACCAAATCCCATTGATTTTCAAGGAGCTGTAGGCCCATAAGAGCCACAATTTTAAAGGTATTTGGGAGCCTAAAGATGTAGATTGTTAATCTCATTAGGCACCTATCTGTATCTTTAGGTACCTAAATACCTTTAAAAATCTGTTCCCAAGAGCCTAAGTCACTTTTGAAAATGGGACTTAGGAGCCTAAGATACTGAGGCCCTGTTAAAAGTGTTACCCCCAGTCAATTTTTAAAAACGTGAATTAAATGTCATTTCAGGCAGTACTCCTGACTCCAAGTCCTCTTGTCAGTTGTTGTGCCTTTTCATTTCCTGTTTTGACATACGTTTTTCTCTTCCTTTTTACTATGCGAAAGGCCCCACACAAGCAGTAGGAGAAAGAAATTAACAATGGCCACAGCCCTGCAGTTAGATACATGAATCCAGGGTTCTATGCCTGGACAGAGGCCTGTTGAAAACACAGAGACTCCATCCAGGCCAGGGGTATATGCTAACACACATTCTCTCAGGGTTGCATATTTTTATAGTGCAGGTTGTTCCCACACACCCCTTCCAGTCAGATGTGGTGTTGTAGGTGAGCCCTGCCTCCATTCATTTCCCTGCACCTGGAATTTAAGCAAGCCCAAGCATGCCTTCACGTATTAAAGAGCACTCTCTCCTCAGAGAGGTGTGTGTCTCATTTATTTAACAGAAAACAACACCACAAAACATAAGTGAGACTTTCAGTCAGATTAACCCGGAAAACCCTCTACCTCTGGGTTAATCTGTTGTATGTCTTGCCCCTTTGGCTATGGAACACTCTCAAGCTGAATTCCTTGGCTGGAGTTTAGGCCTCTGCTTGGTGTTCTGCTAGATGCAAGTTTTCCCCCGAGAGTGCATTGCTCTTCACCGAGTGTACTCTTCACTGAGTATGTTCTCCTGGGCTGCTCCTGTCCCTTTGCTGGGAGCCTTTCTTTCTGGGATGGCTCCGGTCTTTGTGAGCCCCTTTCTCCCTGGGAGTGTCTTCCATAACTGAACTCAGGCAACCTTTTTATTAGGTCCAGGTGATGGGTGGCAGGTAAAGCTTCCCCTTGGGGAGCTTCCATGCCTCTTCTGACCAAGGTCACACCCCTGCTCACTGCTTTCAGTCCCCCACCCCATTGCTTAGCTGCATAAAACCCTTCTTTAGTCCTGGTATAACAGCCCTTAGTGGCCTGATGAAGGCCCTAAAAACAGCTATTAACAGAGAGTCCAAGGGACAGAGCATGGGAATGGAAGCTAAAATCATACAGTAGGTTTCTTATGCTCGTCATGCAACTTTCTGCCTGAGTTAATACATCTAAAAATGGGGATGAGGAAGATGAGAATTATTATCTATTTGGGTGTTGTGAATTCATAAGCTAATGTTTGCTCAGTGCTTCAGAAAATCCTATATGAATACTGGATAGTTTCATAACAAGAGTTAGTTGTACACTTTTTTAGACAGGAGAATACCAAATATTTAAAAACCAATTAGTGTATCCTAATTATTAGGCATTTTTGACTATCTATTGTCCTGTCTCAAAGTTAATAGCTTCCAAAATTCGGCAACAAAAGAGTCTTGCATTGAAATCATCTATAAAACAAAACCAAACAATGTAAGTGCAAATTGAGGAACAAGCGACAATGTCCAGATGTAGTTTATCAGAGTTTTGAAATATACTGATCTTGACAGATGTGTGTGCATTGCTTCAAAATAGAAATCCTCAGCTTTTTGTCTGCATTTTCCACATTAAGCTACATCAGCTAATCAGCCAGGATGTAACACATGGTCTGGTTTCAATTTTGTGAATAGTGGTGACGATGGGGTGTTCGCTCCACGTTAGTATAGAAAGGGTTAATGAGGCTGAGATGGGACCAATTAATGAATAGACCACACCTGAGTGGAATTAGGTGGCCTAAGTAACCACTGAGTGATGATGGAGCCCAGATGAGAAAGAACAGGGGGGCTAGTATAAAGCCAGGAGGATGACAGAAGAAAAGGGCTATGGTGAGAAAGTCTGCGAGGGAAAGGAGGAAACCCAGGGGCAGAGTAGAAACTCTGGGGATCCAGAGTCTGAAGGTAGGGTTTACCCAAAAGGGTGGTGGAGCGAAAGCCTGAGGGAGGCAGAGCAGGAAAAAGTTCAGGGAATCATCAGCAAGGTTTAAGATGGTGCAGACCTTGGCCACTGAGTAGAGGATCCCTGAGCTGGAAGTTAGAGCAAAGGGCAGGCCTGGTTTCCCCTACCAGTCACTGGAGAAGTGGTGCAGTCAGTGCAGTGGATTTGGAGACTGCCTGGGGTGGTTTGTCCTATCGGACGTTGATACCTCCGGAAGGGGAAAACACATAGTGACCTCGCCAGAGAGCCAAGCCATGAAGAAGGAGTAACTAAGTCATGAAGAGGGAGCACTGTGTGTCCAGGAGAACAAGAGGGGATATGGTGTGAACAACTAGTGGAAGGGGGCTTCTGACCAGAGTGGAGCTAATCCCCAGCCGCAGCCACCAGGAGGCAGCCAGGAGGACAATAATTGAATGGACAAATTGACCGTAAACAGCAAGCTGAATGGCTAGTGTTGTCATGGTGTTCCTTGTTATACATGTGCTGAAATGGTAATTATGGCTGTGGTAGTCAGGAATAGGTCTTACAGGAAAGATTGAGAAACTTGTCATGGACAAGCTAATAGTGCAGCTGCCGATCTGCATGGAGGCAGCGACCCTGAGTGGCCACCCTCAGCCGGTGTGAGAAGTGACTCCATCCCACCCCCTCCGCTCCCCGCCTGGGCCTGGCTGCTGGGGAAAGCGGCCAAACCAGCCAGAAACCTGCCAAAGGAAGGTGCAGCGGGAGAAGGACAGAACCCTCCCCCACCCCAGTGTAGGTAACTCTGGGCTGGGCGCAGGGTGGGGGTTGTGGGGGAAGGCGTTGGGCGCAGGGACGCTCTGCTCAGCTTGTGGTAGGGGCAGTGCCCGTGCCCCTCCCGCTCCTGAGGTGTCCACGAGGCTGTGGGAGCTCCGGGGAGACACTGGTGCTGTGAATGTCCCTGGGCCAGGACTGGGGCCAACTCAGAGGCACATGCTTCCTGCTCCTCTTGCCCCACTCCTCCAGGAACCAGTGGGATTGGCTGCCCTGGCCAGGGAGGTGGGGTGGAAGGTACCTTCCAGAGGCCACGTGTGGGGCAGTGATGAGTCCTCCTTTACATTGTGCTCCCCCACTATCAGCAATGAGTCATCTCTGGCTGCAGGGTCCTGCAGAGGAATTGTCGACTCTCCAGACTGTTGGGATCTTGAACCTGGACTACTCTGCAGCCGACCAGCTGACCGCAGACTCTGATGGGGACCCTAAGCTGCTGCAGTCAAGGAGATGCCAGAGATGCAGAGATGGGTTTTATGGTAGGAAGTGACCCAGGGAATGTGTTAGGAGCCGATGCTCATACCCTAAATAGGGAGTTTACTGGCTTTAAGGGCCCTGCACTTGCCACTAGGCGTGGCTACCAGGGACTCCTGATATAGACTGAGTGTTTGCTTTGCTGTGCCCAGGGGCTACAAACTGATTGTTTGCTCTCCCCACCCCAGGAGCTAAATACTGGTTGTTTACTCTGCCCTGCCCAGAAGGTCAGAGCCCCAACTGCTTTTGGTTGCCTCAGCCAGGAAGTGCAGGGGTGATGGACTGCTTGTTTGCTGTGCCCCACCAGTGGTCCTAAGCCCCTTGATCATGATTGTTTCACACAACAGGGAATCCCAAGAACTGTCAACCCCACCCCCACTGGGCAAACGGGAGCGAACCTCTCGACATGCTGAGCCCCCATGACACTCTGGTTCCCGAGCCTTGAGTGCAGCCCATCTTACTAATATTGTCTATCACCACTTTCACAGTTCAGTTCAGGCTTTGTAGCCTGCTAACATAATGGCAATAGATGACACCACCTGCAACTGGCCAACACCCGATGCTGAATGGTAGTTAAGTAACTTTGCAAACCTCAGGAAGTACCAATGCCTTCTGACAGATGAGCACCTGAAGAGGGTAGTGAGACCTTCGATGAAGGAAATGCCATTGAAAAGTGAAAGAGTTACATCATGATTTAGCCAACAGCAGCCACAAACCAGAGGGAAGGCAACAAGAAACTACCCTGTACTTTCTCCCAGAAAAACTATTATGGCAGAACAAAGGCAAATCAATCCATGTGTGGTGCTGGCTGGTGAGAACCCCCAGGTGAGAAGGCACAACAAATTCTATTGGGGAGGAGGCTCCAGCCATTAAGAGTACAGACTATGGTTATGATGGTGCTGTACCAAATTCTTCAGGAAGTATAGTGCCTGATGCTTGCACCAAGGAAAAGAATGACTCAAACCTTCAGAAATGAGTCACCAGAATAGAAACATGGAATGTGAGCAGTACGTATGAAGAGAAGCCTACCATTGTGACCAAAGAATTGAAAAGATGTAAGATATAAATATGTGGAATATCAGAGCTGTATTGAAAGGGTAGGGGTCATTTCAAGATGATGGATGGGTACATAGCATACTATTCAGGATCTGAGAAAGGGAGAGAAAACGGGGTCACGTTTATCTTATCCAAGGAGACATCAAAAATGTGTGGTAGGATATAATCCAAACAATGACAGAATCGTTACAATTTGCCTTCAAGCGAAGCCAGTCAATACATCAATCATACATTTTGTGCCTCTATTACAGCAGCTGATGACCACATGATTGAAGAGTTTTATGAACAACTTGGAGACACTCACTAAAACACCAAGTAAAGCTTGTTTTTGGGGACTTGAATGCAAAAGTTGGAGCTGTAAGTTCTCATAAAGAAGTCATGGGAAACAATGGTCTGGGCTCACAAAACGAGAGAGGAATGTGCTTAGTTGAATTCTGCTGCTCTAATCATCTGGTCATTACAAACATCATCTTCACCCACCATCCTGTTCATTTATGCAGGTGGAGGTCACCTTATGGCATGACAAAGAACCAAATTGACTGTGTAATGATACAGCAAAGCTGTAGATCGAGTGTCCAATGGACAAAGACTTTCCCAAATGCAGACTGTGGGTCAGACTATCAACTGTTACCCTCGAACATAAAGTTAAAACTTAAAAAGATACAATATTCAACAGGTCCACTGTGTTTGGACTTGTCCAGAATCAACAAAAATTACACAACTGCTGTCCAGGTTAGGTTTGAGGCTTGGCTTAGGTGAGAGAAGAAAACAAGTCAAATGAACTTTGGAGTAAAATGAAAACTGCTATGCTCCAAACTGCCAAAGCACACATTTTGAAAAGTCAATCTTGAATTGCACCATGGTTAACTGAGAAGGTGTTTGAGCTGGTGGAAAAATTTCTCAGAGTGAAAGAGGATGGCTTGGAGACAGAATAACATAGGAAAGACTATAATGGACTGAGCAGACAGATTCAAAGCCAGAGCAGACTGAGAAGAGTGACTATATAATGGCAAAATGTATGCAACTTGAGAATTATAAAAAGTAGTTTACAGTGGCCAGACTTCTTAACAAAAGGTTTTCTCAATGATGAAACACAATAAAAGATCATGATGGCAGAATCCTCACTGACAGTGATCATATTAAATGCAGCTGGAGAGAATACTGTGCCAATCTGAATGTCTCACCACAGCCACTCATAATACAAGACAACAGAAAAGAGAGTATGGCGCTGGAGCCATCAATTCTGTGAGAGGAAGCTGTGCCTGCTGTTATGAACATGAAACCTGGGGAAGCACTGGGGTAGATAATATGCCTCCAAGCTGTTTAAAGTGATTAATGCATGCAGTACTGATCTTGTGTGAAAAATTTATAATGATGTATGAACGACTAGAAATTGGCTGGAGGATTGGACAATGGGAATTTTTCTGCCCTTTCTAAAGGAAGGAGACACGACGGACTATAGTAAATATCATACTATCTTCCTAATATCGCACATGAGCAAAGTTCTGCTCTACATAACCCAGAATCACATGAAATGAAGGCTGGAAGCAGAGCTACCATGACAACAAGTTGCTTTCAGAGAGGGCTGAGGCACACATGCAAATCATGAATATCTGTCACATCATTGAAAAATGTAGACAGTATAATCACCCATTGATCATGTGCTTCATTAACTACTCAAAAACATTTGATACCATCCAACATAATCATCTTTGGAGGAACAGCAATAGGTGACTGTGAGGGGTTTTACACTCGGCAGTGTGTGGGACAAGGGTGTATTTTGTCTCTTTAACATATACACAGAATTTATTATGAGATAAGCCTTGAAGGTTTTGACAAAGTGGAAGGAGCTTGGATTTGCATTAGTGGATGCCTCTTAACCAACCTCAGATATACTGGTAACATGACACTCTTTACTACAACCACCAAGGCAATGCAATGCGTGTTGGAGTCTGTAAAGTTACTGAGGAATATGGACTATTCCTGAGTGTGACAAAAACAAAAGGCATGTACATTGACATGACTGACTAAAACAGGAGGCAAGTGGACATCGTGATTAACGGGCAAGCTGTAGCAATAGAAGACTAATTTAATTACCAACCAAGGAGGCTGTTCCAAAGAAATCTGAAGAAGACTAGGGATGACTCACTCAGCTATGGCCTCACTTAAGAAAGTGTGGAAATAATGTGGCATCTCAAAATGTACAAAGGCGCAATTGGTAAAAAACCTATGTTTTTTCATAACGATTTATGGATGTGAATCATGGGAAGTTTTGCTGCTGAGAAGAAGAAAATTGAAGCTTTTGAAATGTGGTGCTAGTGAAGACTCTTGCATATCTCCTGGACAGAAAAAAAAGATGAATGCCTATGTTAGGAATATTATTGACAAAAAGCAGACCCTGATGTCAGAAATGCAAGCTTATGTACTCTGGTTGCATCAGGCACTGAGATGGAAATAGCCTTGGGAAAGTTATTATGGAAGGAATGGTGGAGGGGACAACCAGAAAGGAGATGGATGGATGATGTGTGGCAGATCACTGGAAGGTCAGCTTCTGAGTGCTCGAAATTAGCAATGGATTGTAAAGGCTTCCAAAAATTCTGCTATGATGTCATTGATATTCAGACATGAATACACTGATGTACTCTTTTATCACCACTGTTGAGAGATACAGTACAACAGGGGGTCCTAAACTCGAATGGGTCACAGGCACCACTGTAGTACTATTAATGATATAATACATTAGCCATTTTTGAACCAGAGCCAACTATTCATAGTCCCTCTACTTGTGCATATAATAAAGAAAACACTTCCAATCATTAATCAGCATCAGAGGTCAGGAAGAGAAAATTCTTGTACCAACCTTTGAATGCTCCAAGTCTGGCAACAGAATGGAAACATTTAAGATGGACTTTTTTTTTTTTTTTTTACAAATTGTAATTAGGCTGTGATGGTCACGCAGAGTGTAGAAATGATGCAATAGTTACACCATTAAGGACAGCAGTAAGAAAGAACAGGCCCTCTTATTGACTTGAAGAAGCAGAGCTCTCATCTAATTCCCTGCAAAGTGATGCAGAAAAGAATAGCATTAGAAGAAAAGAGTGGTAGGCATGGTGAATTTCGAGGTCCTTTTCTGAAACTCTGCTTAAAGGACATCTATATCCGATGTATCCATTGTTCTCTTCTCCTAGTGCTCTTCTCTGATGCCACTGCATGCATTTATTTATTTAGATAACTTATAGTGCATCCATTTCTGAAGCATCTGGGTGCATAAAAGAGAAATACAAGCAGCACTCTATAAATCAGAACAACCACAGGTGGCAGAGGCCAAAACAGCATTAACAGTTATTGTCACAGGACTTGTGGATTGATAGAATCACGGAAGAATAGGATTGGAAGGACATCTAGTCTAGTCCCCTGCACCCAAGGCAGGGCTACGTAATAATTAGACCATTCCCGACAGGTGTTTGTCTGACTTGTTCTTAAAAACCTCCAGTGACAGAGATTCTACAACCTCTCTAGGCATTTTGAATAGTGCTTAACCACCCTCACAATTAGAAAGTTTTTCCTAATGTCCAACCTAAACTTCCTTTGCTGCAAATGAAGCCCATTGCTTCTTGTCCAGTCTTCAGAGGTTAAGGAGAACAATTTTTCACCCTCCTCCTTGTAACAATCTTTATTACGTACTTAAAAACTTTTATCACGTCCCCCCTCAATCTTCTCGTCTCCAGACTAAACAAATCCAGTTTTTTCAGGATCCCTATGACTTCTTGCTTCCTAGAACCCTGGCATAGAGATGACCATTCTGCTGTCTATTCCCCCATTTATGTTTTCTGCACAAAGATGATCACTGTTGGAAAGTTTCAGAAAAAATGGTTGAGCCACGACGAGAAGAGTGGGGGTGGAAAATACACGTTTCCCCTTCTAAAACGCTGTTTGCATTATTTTTTAACAACAACAAAAAAGGCTAAAGTTTGAAAGTTGCAATTTAGTATGTAAATAATCCTCAGTGATGAGCAAGGTACAGCCTTTTTGGGGTGTGTAGCGGGGTGGTCACCTGCTCCCTGCCCAAAGGGGTTAAAAGCCAGCCCTTGGAGAGGGCCAGGGCTGGGAGCCTTAGGCTGGGCTGACTGGGAGGCAGCCTCAGTTGTGGCCATGCCCCAAACAGACTCAGCTGACCCTATAAAGGGGCTGCTGGGCTGAAGCTCAAGAGACTCTCTCTAGCTTCTGAGAGGGAGGGACCTGGCTGCTGTGACCTAAGCAGAATACCTAGATTGGAGCAGGGCTGGGGAAGGGCCTGAGGAGCTGGTATTAGGCCCAACAGGTACTGGGGTTGCAGGGATAGCCCAAGGTTAGACAGAGGCAGCAGGTCCAAACCCAACCTTGCCTGTGATGAGTGGCTTATACTGCAGTCCACCCCAGGGCACGGGGGCTAGCTGGTGACTGGCAGTAGCCTACAACTGACGCGGGGTAGGGATAGGGGGTGGGGGTTCCCCAGGGAGGGGAGACCCTGCAAGTGAGGGGTTACTGCCAGGGGGCAGCACCCCAGCGTACAAGGGGCACTGGGTTCAGGAGTGACACCGGGGCCTGGCGTAAGCAGGACACTGGCCTGCAAAGGGTGCTCCAAGGCGGGAAGTAGAGCTAATTCCCAGGACACCAGCAGGAGGCACTGCAGGGGTGAGTCCCACACACTTACAGGGTGGAAATTGGTTTTTATATTACCAAGTTATGAGCATTTGGAAATCACATCATTAGCAGGCATAGTCGATTTTTTTTGTCAAGCTTCTTGAGCGCTCTTCTAAGAATGCATGTGTACTTGCAGAATGTGTACTAAACTCACTGGTCCCTGGAATGATTCCAAATTAGGCTGGACCAGTTTTTTTAAATGTTTAAGAATATTCAGGAGCTGGTGAAAGCTCCTACTCTGCCCTCATTTGTAACCTACTCTAAAAGCAGCTGGGGTCCAAGGGCCTGGGATAAGGTTGCTGTGGTTGGAGTGGCGTTTAGCCAATCAGTTCTAGGTTATGGAACTTGCATGCTGTCTCTGTAATTATTCTCTCAACAGCAGAACTCCAAAGCAGTGGAGTCTGAAGTGTTCTCTTTTGAAATTTTACCCTCAACAAACAGCTAAACCATGACAGGTTTCAGAGTAGCAGCCGTGTTAGTCTGTATTCGCAAAAAGAAAAGGAGTACTTGTGGCACCTCAGAGACTAACCAATTTATTTGAGCATAAGCTTTCGTGAGCTACAGCTCACTTCATCGGATGCATGAAGTGAGCTGTAGCTCACGAAAGCTTATGCTCAAATAAATTGGTTAGTCTCTGAGGTGCCACAAGTACTCCTTTTCTTTTAGCTAAACTATGGGAATTAAATGCAAAAACTGACAAAAGGGAAAAGTCAGGAAATGTCCCAGTTCAGCTCCTCTCTTCTGTTTTGTTTGTTTTATCATATAGACTAATTTACGTGATCACACACAACTCCTCAAAGAGACTATACCAGAGATAGCACACACACATATACACAGAGGCAGGTATTTGATATTTATCACACACACATTGGTAGTTGTTTAAAAGTATTTGTGGTGGAGGTGGAGAGAACAAATTTGCCATGCAAGGTCCTATAAAAGAAAAGGCAAAATCTTCTGTCAGCTTGCTGCAAAGAGATCTATAACAGGCACAAAGAGGCTGAGAATATAACCAAGATTTACTCTGTGAAGAAGCTGTGACAACTAAAAGTTAATCTGCTATAGGAAACCAGGATAAAGAACACTGAGTAACAGGAAATATAACACCAGATAAGATCAATGGTGTGTTGTCTCAGACAAAGACCAGTACTAGATACTTCAGAGGAAGGTGATCTCAAACTGAGGATGCACGTATGATTTGTAGAGATACAGCTGTGATTTTCGGATGTGTGTCCCCAATAATGAAGCAGATTTAATATTCCTAATCACCATATTTCTATCAGTTTATTGGTGGTACATTTCTCTTTGGCAGACTGCAACCATGCTGTCTAGACCCACCTTTTTCTGTGAACTGTTAAGACTTCCCAAACGTGTGTGGCACAAGGGTGGTGTGCAGATACTGGGAGGGCAGCAGAACAAAAATGAGCCCAGAAGGAGGGGAGAAGGATGCCAAAAGGGGAGACTCCTCTGAGAGGGACAAGCAGTGATTTTGCCCAGGCATGGGGAGGAAGTTATCCTACATTCACAGGGAAAGCAGGCACCGGGTAAGGGTGGAAGAGGAACAGCAGGAGAGGAAAAGGTAGGTGGTTAGCACTCCAAGCCAGAGGGAACAAATTTGTTCACTCCTTTCCAGTACATGTTCTTACAGGGAAGTGGCCTGATATAGTCTGCCTCCTGAAAAGTTACCCTACGGTTGCAACTGGATACAATATTTTGCTTTGCAACTTGTCCTAAGCTGTTGCCTTGTGTTGTATGGGACAAAAACCAGCTGCTGCCTTTCCTCTTAGCAATTTCTACTTTCCACTGGTATGAGAAATGATTCCTGAATATACAGCCTGTAAATTCCTTTTGGATACTGAACGGTGCTATATAAATGGCCGATAGCATTATTACTACAATAGTCTTTTTAATCCTTAATATTCTGGTTAGTTCCCAGATAGAAGAAACCTGGGAATCAGCTGTTTTAAGGATTTGTAGTTGGGTTCACTGAGGTTCCTGAATCCTGGGAATAGGAAGGGTTTCCCACAGCATGGAAATGGAGTAAGTCAGGACTCTATACAAAGAATCCCACTGCCATAAATCCTCCCTACTCCCAAGTAACCCACCTACTCATGGCTGGTTCTCAGTCTGAAGCTGGTTTGGACAGGAATGTGTGTCTGTGGATCAGAGAAGGGAACCAGGGGGGAGGCAAGGTTGGCAGCAATAGGTAAGGAGCGGGATGGCACACAACACATCTCATAGACAGAAATAATGGTCCAGTGGCTAGGGTCCTAGTCTGGAACTTGGGAGACCCAGATTTAGTTCCTGTTCTGCCATGGCCTTCCTATGTGATATGGGGCAAGTCACTTAGTCTCTGGGTGCCTCAGTTTCTCATCTGTAAAATGAGGATAATAGTATTGCCTGACAGCATAGGGGGATGTGAGGATGAACACATTAAAGATTGTGAGGTGCTCAGATACTATGGTGATGGGGTGATAGGCAACGCAGGGAGGAACCAACAGTGATGAGGGAATTAAGTTGAAACACTTTAAAGAGGGTATTGTGAGAGAGGCTGGAAAAGGATTGGGACTGATATAGTGCAAATGGCATCTGGGAGGAGGCCAAAGCAACTGTTAGAAGAGGGAGAATGGGGGAGCAGATGTAGTAATCATCAGTATTTTAAGGATAAATATCTGCCATAAATCTATCGCTCTAGTTTCCTCCCACCCTCTTCTCTGAATTCCCTCATTTCTCAGTATCTCTTTGGTAGTGAGGTACCCAGACATGCAGTTACAGTCTTACCAGTGCTCCATAAAGAAAGAGTATTGCCACTCTCCACCATGACATGATGCCTCTGTGTATATAGCTCCAATGTGCATGTTTTTAACACTGTTCCGTATATGGCACCCCCACTAGACATCTCATTCCAACTTGATCTACTGTTTTTTATTGCCCTCTGTATATAGCACTATAGCCAGTTTTCCATTCATGTGAGGTACTCTGAGCCAAATTAATGTGAAAGTACTTGGTGACTGTGACTTTATGTGACCATAGGTGTCCCTGAAATAATTGTGTATGTTGATCTGCAACTAAAACATGATTTATATATTCCATGTCTGACTATGGAATTTGTGATTCCAAGAGTTGTCTGGTTTTTGATAACCTCCCCCACAGAGATGAAACAGTTGACTCCGTCATTAAATGTTGTTATAATACCCAGAGCCATCTACTTAGAGGTCCCATAAGAACTCCTGGGAGGTGAACAGACTGGGTTAGGTGTGTGGGTGGGTGTGAAATGCACTTAACACAGACACACACACATACACAGAGCTCAGCAGGATGGATTAAGGATTGAAAGAGACAGAGAAGGAGGGACATACTCTCTGTGTGGTAACTGAAGGAAGATGATATGGCTAGTAGGCTTATAGAAAAGCTCAGTCCTATCCAAGAGAAATTGGCAGTCAAGTTTGTTTGGTGGTTTTTTTTTTGTAAAGCACCTTTTTACTTTATGCTTTTACTCTACTAAATAAATACTCTTTTTTAAGAAAGAGCTATTGAAGTATCTCAGAAATCCACACTGGTCCTCTGTCTTCAAATAGAGACTCAAACAAGTACCCAAAGCTAGAGGGGCCTACCTTGGTTCAGTCTAGAATAACACAAATTGAGGAATCCACCCTAGGGCATAGTAAGTGGCAAGAGCTGGAATCAGGCACTCATTAAGGGTGACCAGGGTGAAAGAGGGATGTAGAAAAATGTGGTGGGAAAGATGGAAGCTAGGACACATACTTACCAGAGGAAAAGACACTGATAAATCTGCTGTTTTTCTCTCTCCTGCTCCATAAGGTCAGAGGTGAAGAGAGGAAAGTTTTCAAGGCAGTTTGGGAGGCATTTGGTGAGGAGTGGGGTCACAGAGGCTGGATGTCTGGGTTACTCTGGGATGAGCCTCTGTGTTATAGGAGTTGAGAGTGCTCTTTGAGACCCACCAAGTCCAAAAAACTTAGGCTGTGGAAGTCCAGGACCTAAGGGGACAATAATTACACAACTGTTCTACACCACAACAGGCCACGTGATTGTGTAGCTGAGCACCGATTGGCTGGCATGGCTGCTAAGTTAACAACTATTGTTCCAAGCACTAAGGTCTTCAGGTATTTACAGCCAATGGCAGAGATCAGAGGTTCTGGCCAGTGCTCATATTGAATTTCATAGGCCCATCCTTGCTATAAGGATTCATGGACCAAAATCTGAAGTGGTTGGGGTTTGGTTCTAGTGCCCCTAACCAAATCGGGAGCTCCATACCTCCCAAGCCCTCCACCATTCAGGTTTGGCAGCTCCACCTCACTGTAAATTTACATGGAGAGGTGAACAGGTCAAATTTGATCTGTTTTGCAACAACCTAGTGCATGGGGTTGTAATACCACTCAGATTTGGCCTGGCTGCCCCTCCATAGACAGAGGGGTGGCCAAGCCAAACCTGAGTGCTGCGGTGTGCCTGTGCACTAGGGTGACAATGCCACTCAGTTTGGGGGCCCTCTCAAATAGGGGGTCTGGGGCAAACTGCCTCTTCCCCACTGGGTGACCCTGAATGAGGGAAATGTTCACCTTCAGCGGGGACAAGAGGACTTGGCGGTCAAAGTGGGAGAATCCCACAGAACTGAGGACTGATGGGAGACAAACCTGAGTGGCTGGAACCTGTCTTGCAATGACTCAAGAAGCTCCAGCCAGATAGAGAGTCTGAGCCTTCTGATTGGTTGCTTGCCCCGCTTGCCGGCTTCATGCTGCAGAGCAACCAATCAGAGCAGCAGCAGGCAGAGCGATCTCTCCCCCTTTCCTCCCAGCACCTAAAGCTATTCTCCCTGGAGGGAAGGGGGAGGACAGAGCTAAAAAACTCAGGTGCTCAAGATGGCTCCACTCCCTCCTCTGCAATGAGCAATGGGATAGTTTCTGTCTGCTCCTCTCACCTTCCTCCCTGCAACACACAGCCTAGGAAGGGGTAGGGGGTGTAAAGTCCCTGGAGCGCCCCCAGCCTGGAAGGGGGAGAGAGGACCCCACTGCAGCCCCCAGGAGGAGAGTCCCAGGGGAAGCAGAGGTGAGGCTGGGTGGGGTGGCGGGCACTGAATTGCTGGAGTGTGTGAGGCCCTGTACTAATGGGGGCACTGAACTGGTGAGAGGTCTGAACTGATGGGAGGGAATGGAGAGCTGATGTGGGGACTGGGAGAACTGATTTGGAGGTTGGGGACAGAATCAATTGCTGGGCAAGGGATGGGCAAATGTGGGTGTGAGAGGCTCTGGAGGCCAAAATCACCATACCCAATACATTTGCGGGAGAGGGCAATGCAGACTGTCACATACAAACCACGGGGATAGACAGGAGGATTCAAAAATCAAAAGACAGACCCAACAAAATATAATACAGATATTTTATTAAAAAGGCTCATGATTTTGGAGGGGAGGTCTAACTCGTGATTTTTAATCTTGTGAGGACAACTAAGTCCTCACTTAGATGTCCTGTTCAACAATGTACCTCATGTTTCTGGGCAGATGCACTGGATGGCTACTCCTCTGTATAGGGCCTCGGGCTGAAGCCTAGAACAGAAGAAGGGACTGGACTCCCTTACAGTTCAGCAGTGCCCGCTACAGGTGGGGCAGAAGCTCCTGAGGCAGGGGCAAGAGCACTAAGTCTGGAGGGACAGAAAGAATGGACTATTTATGGAACACTGCTGCCCAGGGGAAAAGCTCTTTATGCGTGAGAGAGCCAAAAGAACTGTTTCTATCTTGTTTTTTCTTAATAAATCAGACCCTAAGAGAGGATGTCATTTGACACGTGTCAAATATGTGAGAATTCATTGGAGAGGCAGAAGGGACAATGAGGCTTTGATGACAACATGCTAGGATAGGGTAGACTGACCCTATGGCAATCATGAATTAACTATTAAAGAAATCAGAAGCAGACAGTCTGCAACAATAGAAGTAGTAATATACAACTCTCTTCTCCCTTTCTCTGCCTGCAGCATCTCCAGTAGCTTCATGTGTGTTCCGTGGATAGATCAGACTAATAGTCATAGCAGCTGGGAAGGTTGTTTAAACAGCTGCCACTCTTGTAGCCTGTCTGCTGCCTTGCTCCCCTCTATCGTGTGTCCCAGACTCTAGGCTCCCATTTTGTTTGATGTAGGACTACATACTAATTTAGTTCCTCCGTTTGAAAGAGCACTAACATTGTCTTCTTGCACAAGTTCTTCATTGGTCAAATGTAAAAAGACCGACTAGCTTTACTGCCAAATCATTTTATTTGCTAATTTTCATTAATGAGTTAAATACTGACAGCTGAACAACTGTTATTCACAATATTGTGTTTCTAACATTTTCTTTGGCACTGACTATGCTGATCAGAAAAGAGAACAATTTCTGTTACAAACTTATAGCAAACAATCATGGATCTAACAAACAAGTCCTTAGAAACTCAGGCAAAAGAAACAGCAACAAATATATAGCTTATAAAAGAGCAAGAGCGTAACTTGTTAAAAACAAAATTTGCAACCTCTCATCATTTCTGCTTCCTCCACCACTAAATATTGTTACTGTACCTGCTCCCCTTTCCTGTGGTCATGGGTTGCATCTGAATTAAGCACAGGAAAAGCTCCTATTTCTTCCATTTCCCTCATGGAAGGGTTCTTCTTTTTCTGGAAGGCTGAGGCTAAGAGGACACAGGTGGCTTTGCTCTACAGATGTTAGTAATTCAACAGATGTAGAGATTATGCTAAATACAATTGTGTCAAGTTCAACCTTTGTCTGTTGTAGGGTTTTAGTGCATCCCCATCTTGCAGCAGAATCACACACTTTTCCAGGGACAGCAGCTTTTTTTCTGACAAGAGGGCCCAGTGTGTTTTTTATAACATGATTGTATTTCTTCTATATGGCCGCTTAAATCTCCAAGAGGGAATGGAAAGAAATTGGGCAGAAATCATGTCTCAGAAATGTTTGATAGAGCTGAGCATGAGGGAGACTTGAACTTTAAGTATGTAGTTTAGTGAGAAAATAAAATTGGTTTAGTTTGAAGTATAAATGAATGTTTTGTGACTAGAAAGCTTAACCTCTTGCTACTAGATCACTAGTTTGAAGTTGTACATAGCATCAGGGAATATCGAATTCCAAAGGGCTGAATGGATACTTGAGGATCTGAAAGCACTGTGCTTAGGAGTCACTTCCATGAAGGCATGGTTTCTATGTTGTGGTAACATGAGTATTAGTTATAACTCAAACTCCATTTTCACACTGCATGAAAACATACACAAATTCTACTTAATATAAGCACTAGCTAAAATTTCCATTACAGTGCTTTTAAATGAAGTGTACTGGGGGAACATGAGTGTAAACACCTCAGACAGGCTTTCTCCATCTTATCTGGACTTGGACTGTAGGGCGGTAGTTGAATCCAGTAGACCCCAGAAGGGCTTTCAGTCTCATCCGGTCACCACTGGCTAGGGTAAGATTCTTGAGATTCACACTAAAATCTCTTCTTCATAACTCCCGACCTGCATTACAACAGAAGCAGAGGAGTAGGTTTTGCATGTCCATTAATACATGAAATAAGAACAACAGGATCTGTGTTGTGCAAGCACTCCCCTGGTATCAGATCCCCTCGGACCAGTGTGTGGGCACATTTTGAGTTCACAAGGCCAGATGCAGTCTTCCTTTCATTTTGGACAGGGTAGCAGAAATACCATAGGTACATGTCTTGTACATCTAGTCTGTCCATGTCCCAAGAAATCACATTCCATTAATGGACAGAATTTGTTTGTCATGTGCCAAGACTGACCATACCAGAAAACTCACTGGCACTAGTAGTTTCATGAGGTGAAAGTGAAATGGCAATCACAAATGTGAACACAAGAGAAGGTACCTCCACTGATCAGGAGAAGGAGACTGAGGCTACCATAGAAATAGAAGAGGGCCCAGGAGACCTACCACTGGATATTCTGTCCAATGACTTCCATGTAGTGGCTGAGCAATGGACAGATGCATCCTTTAGACAGGCATATTGGGCAAGTCATTCAGGAAAGGCAGGCTTCTGGCCATCTCCCCTTCTAGTTAGAGAATGACCTGTGAGTAGTCCAGGAAGTCCGTCACCAGCTGCTAGTGATTCTGCAGCTGGCACTTGTTCTACCCTCTCCAGGCCACCTGAGGGGCCAACAACAAAACCCTTTACAGTTAGTCTGTTTTTTTCAGGCCAGGAATTTACATGCAGGCAACTTGGTATGTGTTTTTTTGTTCATTTGTTTGTTTGTTTTTAGGGGGTTTCATTTTGCATCTTGCCCAAAGTGCCAATGAGTGGCACACAGGGGCAGTTACAGGGGCCCCTTAGTCCTGCCATCCTTAGGGTGAGGGTAAATAAAGAGTGCTAAAAGCCACAGGTTTATTTTGATCCTGGTTGACTATCCTACCTGTTATCTAGATGCTATCCCCCTTTGCTCTGTGACCACCCCAGTAGTTGCCAAGGAGTTAGTGCTTCCAGGAAGAATTGTCCTCGGAGATCCTTACTGAGTGACTAACTTTGTTAAGTTAAGAAAGAGGTATGGCAGCTACTGAAGGTAAAACCAATCTATGCATCGGGCTGTCATCCACAAATGGAAGGACTGGTGGAGAGGTTTAACTGCACCCTGAAATCAGAGCTTCAGAAGTTTGTGGAAATGGATGCAAAAGAGTGGGATAGATTATTATCTCCTTTTCATGGTCTGTGAGATCCCAAGTCCTGTATTCCCAAGGTTCTCCCCTTTGAAGCATTTGTATGGGCAATGACCACAAGGAGTACTAGATCTTGTAAGAGAAGAATGGAAGATTTGATTTCTCACAGAACCCATGTAGTCCAGTAATGTCTGAGCAGAAACTGTGGGGCAGATGGCCCAGCAGAGTTTCACTGGAGTCTCACAGGCTCACATGGAACTATATAACAAACGGGCCCAGGAACATGTATTTCAGCAAGGAGATAGTAACCTCCTTCTCTTTCTGAGTTCAGAGGGTAAACTTCTAGCCAGCTGGCAGGGATTGTATGAGGAAGTGAGGAGAGTAGGTCGGATAGATTATGTGATCTAATGCCTGGACAAGAGAAAGGGAAAGCATATATACTACATAAACCTGTTGAAATCCTGGCAAGAATAGGAGGCCTTACCGGTAGAGTCAGAAGAAAGGCCATTAGATTTGAAGCCTCAGATTCTAGGGCCCTCAGGTTCTAGGACCAGCAGACTTTCCATTAGTGGAGGGTTTAACATCACAGCAAAAGCAGTAAGTCCACAAGCTAATGGACACTGTTTGAGATGTCTTCATCCACACCAGGAGAAACTCCTATACTTTCTTACCACATCAGCGCAAACCCAGACATGAAACCGGTGAGAAAGTTCTACCAGATACCAGACATGATCAAACTGGGAATTATAAAAGAATCTCAGAGTGATTGGTGCAGCCCCATTGGTGCAGCCCCATTACTGAAACCTAGAGAAACAGTATGGTTCAACATGGATTTTCAAAAGGTAAACATGATTTCTTGCCTAGCTGTATATCCCAGGTCTCACTTAGAAGAACTGTTAGATTAGTTAGGAAAGATCCATTATTTAACTACACTAGATCTGATGAAAGGATACTGACATATTCCCCTTACACCAGAATCTCCAGAGGAGAAACCAGTGGAGGGGGAGGTCCTGGGTTAATCTATGAGCACAGTGACGAAGGAGGAGCAGAAACTCCCAGACAAGGGTAAGAACTATATTCCTAGAAGAGATACCAACAGGAAAACAGGTAATGCTCCCCCAGTCACCATTCCAGTGGGATCACTTTCTGTTTCTATCTTAGATTCAACCACAGGCTATGTAGCCTGATCAGTGTTCACGTGGTATAATTTGACTTGCTCACTCGAATATGAAGCAATACCCTACTTAAGGTCTTGCAAGTTAAGCATTAAGTGCCCTAACAAAATCATCTATACTTCATTATACCTAACGAAGACCCTAGTTAACGTGTTTCCGTAGCTGTCTAAAGGGCAGCTTTTCTTTAGTTAAAAATAACAATAGATAACACTTTATTATAATGGCTAAGCAGTTAAAAGGAGGAGGGAAAAGGTTCATTAGAGCTACAGAAGTCCAAACCTGAGCTGTGATTCCTTTTTTAAAAAACTGCTAGAGTAGAAAAGCATATTCACCAAGCCTCGAAAGCCTTGGGGACAGACTTTGCAGTGACTCAAGATAGCTAACTCTTGATCTGCTTCCTTGCTTTCTGCAAGTACACTAAATAAATCTATTTTTAAGACTTTGGGTTAGTAAGGGCAATAAATGTCTGAAAAGAGTCTTTATCACACTCACAAAATTATGTGCCTAGCTCATCAATTTATCATGCTACATGAAGCCAAAGAGCTTCTGCTCTTTTGCATAGGACTTAACAGCACCATAGACCACAAGCATTGCCTTTCTGTGAAAGGAGGCTAGGCTTTGTTTTTAGGTCCATTACTATCTATTCTGTAATGCTCAGACCACCCGTTCAGCAGTGGTGGAAGCAGTACAACTAACTTTTACCACACAATATGTCTGTGCCAATGCTCCCAAGGTACCTTTTGATTTACTGTAGACTGCTGGAGCCGTCACTTTATCCACAATCCCAAAGGACTTCACAGCAGAGGCTGCTTCAAAGGACTGAACAGCTGCTGTGGGTAGGCCAGTTCTTATCTGGGCAAACTGAACACAATTAGTTATAAAATGCTAGCATCAGTCTCTTATTTTCTGCAGCTGACAATACAAATGGAGGATGTTGGGTTTGTTTTCAATTATGTAAAAGGCAGTGATCCCAGCTGTGAGTGGGTGACTTTGCACATGTTGCTCAATAGTGGGTCCAAGACTAAACAGTTAAGAATTCTGTGCCCATTGCCAAAGTATGAAGGGGTGAGGAATATTGTGTCAGCAGAGGGACATGTGGAGAAACAAGACATGTGGTGCCAGATTTTTCTGTTGCTTGCTGATTCTCTGCCCCAATCCTAGCAGAGTTTAGAACAGCAAAAGAGGCTTCTTTGACTTGTGCCTGTAGATGATGGTCCACTAAGGACCATGTGCTAGCTGGGATAGCCACAGTGCATTGTGCTGTGAGCTTCCCTCCTCCCCCATTAGGCCTCTCCCCATCCCTTACAGAACCCCGTGCCAAGGGCTGTGGGTGGGGAGGTTTAGGAGCTGGCTCTACGTCTACTGATGGAATCCTCAGCAAGAGAGTTTCTCCTCCCATTGCACCACTTGAGCTGTACAAATGGAGTAGAGTGGAACAGAGACTGCCCCAAGGAAAGCACATAAAAAGAGACAGATTTTTGTTCAGAAACAAAAATCATTAAATGTGTGAGCTGCGTTTTTTCTTTCCCACATTACATGCTTGGTTCTCCTGTCAGTTCTAAGTGACATTGTTTTCTGCAGACATGTTAGAGATCACCTGTAAAACACATATGAACACTTACTTAGTAGCTGTATAAGGACTGTTCTGCACTAACAAGGTAAGTCGATCTAAGTTACACTAGTTAAGTTATGTAAGTTACGTAACTTAAGTTGATATAGCTTAGATCAAGTTACAGCAGTGTCTACATTGCAGTCTGTCAGCGGGAGATGCTTTCCTGTCAACACACCTTTTGCCTTTTGGGGAGGTGGAGCACTGAAGTCGACAGGAGAGCGCTCTGCCATCAACTTATCACGTCTTCACCAGACCCACTAAATCGACTCTGTTGCATCGATTGCAGCAGCACCAATTTAGCCGGTAGTGAAGACAAGCCCTATGTGTTAAACCTATTTTTCTCTAGCTTGCCATTATTAGGCAACCCAACCTTAACTGTAGAGAAGCTGGCACTCTTCTACAATATTTTTAGTGAGATGGAGGTGTTGGGTGAATCTTCCGTAGTAATTTCATAGAAAGAGTGTTGTACATGTCTGCTGTCATGAATTTTACAAAACTTCCCTCACAGGCTCATATGTGAGTTAAAGCTACAATTTTCAATTCACTCCCTTCTCAACTCTGTGATACTATCAGATTCTCCAAGCTTCTTCACGAGTGCCTTGCAGCTGCTGTAGTCCGGACTGGAATTAAATGGCCTGCAGAAGCACAGTTATCTACTGCAAGTTCTTCAACATTTGATAACACTTCACAAAGCTTGGTCTTGGTCTTTTAACAGTTTGTTCAGTGAAGAAAAATAATGAGGAGGAAACAGGGATTCAGTAATTTTGAATAGTTACTATCTTTTCCTGACTTTTCCAGGCTGGCAGTCAGGACTGACACTAGGTTGTTCTGCTGTAAGTGCTCATTGTCTAGTACATAAATGAGAGAACTTGCCTGAACATCACTATAGGTATAATTACTTTAGTGAAGCCTGATAGAGGGCACAAGTGGTAGTGAAAGCCTGGCATCTTTAGCACTCACTTGATTAAAGCTGTTCTGTGAGCCCAACTCTAGAAAGTCAATGAAATCAAATGTTTGCTGCAGAAGAGCTTGCAATCTATTGGATTTTTGTGTGAGATTATGTCACGGTGTAGTAGCTGGCTCACAACGACGGTTAGGCTCTTTACTGCTAGGTAGGAGAAATTTTCTTTAAGTGATTAATATCTATGTAGGTAGAACTCAAGCATCAGTCCCCAGCATATGGATTCCTTCCAAGTGTACGAGAAAGCTACAGGACAGTAGTACATTTTCATTAGTTGAAATCTTCCTAGCTTCACCAGCCAACACTGCTCTTCCTGAGGCAAATGACAAAAAATTCATAATGTGCATGAATTTTCTTCAGGCAGAAATCTGCCTTTTTTGGCAGCTACAATAGTTTTTTGTATCAAAATGACAATTGACCAGCTGCAAAAAAATTGCCTCTTGTTTCTGTAGAAAATTTTAAAATTAGAATGAAATATGTTTTGCTTTTTTATGAATCTATAAACCCATGTTTTTCACCCATTCGATCCTCATCTCGGTGTGTGTACAAACATACTCTTGTGTGTTTTTTTCTGTCTTATTTCCTGCACAGCTCTCTTCTGTCCCTCTGGACAAATTGGAGAAAGTCCAAAGAAGAGCAACAAAAATGATTAAAGGTCTAGAAAACATGACCTATGAAGGAAGATTGAAAAAATTGGGGTTGTTTGTTCTGGAAAAGAGAAGACTGAGAGGGGACATAACAGTTTTCAAATACATAAAAGGTTTTTACAAGGAGGAGGGAGAAAAATTGTTGTTCTTAACCTCTGAGGATAGGACAAGAAGCGATGGACTTAAATTGCAGCAAGGGAGGTTTAGGCTGGACATTAGGAAAAACTTCCTGTCAGGGTGGTTAAGCACTGGAATAAATTGTCTAGGGAGGTTGTGGAATCTCCATCATTGAAGATTTTTAAGAACAGGTTAGACAAACACCTGTCAGGGATGGTCTAGATAATATTTAGTCCTGCCTTGAGTGCAGGGGACTGGACTAGATGACCTCTTAAGGTCCCTTCCAGTCCTTTGATTCTACGATTCTAAGGTTGGAAGAGCTCACCTGAACTATATACTGATGTTCATAATAGTTAGTAACCACAAGGTGGCAGTATGACATTACACAGTAGTTTAAAACAATAACATCTTGAGCTGCTTTATGCTTTCCTTTCTGTTTGCTCAGTCTTCAGATAGGCAAACCTTTTAGGATAACAAGAACATAGTGAAGAAGGAGCATAAAAAGCAAAACAGCTTGCATTAAGAGCAGCCAAAGAACAATGCATGGATATCTGCTGCATGTTACATAGGGTTGCCAACTTTCTGATTGCAGAAAACTGAACACCCTTGCCCCACCCCTTCTAAAAGCCCCCACCCCCTGCTCACTCTATTCCCCCCTCCCTCCGTGCTCGCTCTCCCCCACCCTCGCTCACTTGCTCATTTTCATTGAGCTGGGGCAGGTGGTTGGGGTGTGGGAGGGTTCTGGGGTGGGGCCAGGGATGAGGGGTTTGGGATACGGGAGGGGGCTTCAGGCTGGGGCAGGGGGTTGGAGTGCGGGGTGTGTGTGTGTGAGGGCTGTGGTGTGGGCCCAGGGATGAGGGGGTTGGGGTGGAGGAGGGGGTTCCAGGCTGGGGCAGAGGGTTGGAGTGTGGGAGGAGGTTCAGGGTGTGAGCCCTCAAGCGGCTCCCGGAAACGGTCGGCATGTCCGGGGGGCTCTGCCTGCTCCCCGAGTGGCTGCTCCGCAGCTCCCATTGGCTGGGAACCACAGCCAATGGGATCTGCGGAGCTGGTGCTTGGGGCGGGGGCAGCACGTGGAGCCTCCCTGGCCGCCCTAGCACCTAGGAGTCTCAAGGACATGCCAGTCGCTTCTGGGAGCTGCGCGGAGCCCCTGCTATGCCGCCGACTGGACTTTAAATGGCCAGTGGTGCTGGCCAGAGCCACCAGGGTCCCTTTTCGACTGAGACTTTTCAACTGGGGTTACCGGTGAAAGAGCAATTGAGTTGAAGCTGGTGCTATATTGAGCATGCAATTCGAGAATGATTGCAGATGTGTGGTTTAGCAAAAGATTGCTTTAAAACTCATTGACTTGATCAAATGCTCATATTAAATGCCACACAATATAATACCTTGAGATAATTTAATATTAGGATTATGGATCATAAGGCATCTTTTGGCAATGGTGGTACGATTTCACCAATGTCTGTGAATGGTTATGGAAATATCATGGGTAAATCCTTAAATATACGTCTAGTGAACACATCTCAGAATAATAAGAAGCAGACAGACTATTGATATTACCATAACACGAGGCATTGGACTCATAAATTAGGAGCCACACTTTTATATAAATGAATGAAAAGTTAAGTACTGAATTATTGTACCCTTACAAATATACAGTTCACTCAGCCATGGAAACTCTGAGGTTCAGCTTTGTGAAACAGCTAGCTTGGTCTAAGTAGGCAAATCTGGAGGAGTACTTGCACCTCATTCCGTATCTGGGCTATCAGAGTCATAAAATGACTGAAGGCTATTCTTGTAAACTCTTCCCTGAAACTTTTCAATATCCATTGACGCCTCTCTTCTGTCCGGAAGAGTTTTTGCATGTGGTAAAGTTCCCTTGAAATTTTTACATTATCTTTATTATAATCACATCCCAGTGGTAGCATAATTAGTTAAAGCTTGCATGCTTGAAATAAGGTCAAGTTTGTGTCACCCACACATTATATTTGGAGTGACTGAATCATTGGTAAACATTATAGCTAATCCCTTGGCTGCCCTAACAGGGACATGGAAGACACTTCCATGTACTCAAAGAAAGAAATCTGAGGTCAAACAGTTTTTAGGAGGGGAGAAACTGCACCCTTGGGATTATCCCAGTCAAATTTGGTTTAACAAATCTCTCTCAGTTGTTTATTGTGGCCAACTAGTTTTTCATTTCTGCATCTGTTTGTGGGTGTGCACAAGATTTGGGGGTGCCCCCTTTTCAAGCCTTTTTATACTAGAGACACAGATGAAGAGAAAAATACAAAAACACCTATCCAAACGTATTCGTGGAGGTCGGATTAAAAGCATATCTGTGTTTCTAGGAATAGGGTATGTGGTTAGAAATACTTTATTTTCCTAAGACGTCTGCTTGAAAGGGGAATTAGCATTTTATTTGAAAATTGCTTATTACTTTGTGATTAGGAACCTGGAGTACATAGCTGAGGTGGGGGAAGTTGCACTTGGTAGTTTGAAATGTTTCATTTTATGAAACCAGAAAAAAATATATTTTCCCCACCCACCTGCTTTTGAATGTCTCATAAAGAACGTATTAGTTAAAGCCAAGAGTCCAGTCCTATGAAGTACTGAATGACCTCAAATCCCATTGATTTCATGAGAGGATGGAAGCCACAGCATGTTAAAATTGCTATGATTAGCTATGGATGCTTCCTTTTTACCCTGTCATTAAGAAAAGCTGCAGAAGAGTGGCTAATTTGCTGAATAATATTAGTCCTGGGATCTTTATTCCTCCACCCCCTGTGTCTTTCTGTACTTTTACTTTTGCCCACTGTACAGATTGTAACATGAAGGATACATCAAGATCTTTCCAATTTCCTTAAAAAATATCTCCCCACCCCACCCCAGTGTTGCTGTTTGCATTAAGACAGAGTGCTTGTATCTAAGAATTAAATTATTCAAACATTATAAAACGCAGCAATGAGAACCTGCCACACTCCTTCATCCACTGCTATCCAGAGCCCTACCTTCCCAAATGGAAGATGACCTTTGGTCTCTGAAGCCACCACCATATTCTTATATAGCAATGACAGCTGTTCCACGTACCCCACCACGCAAAATTTCCTAGAATCTGAAGTGTATGTCTTGTATGCCCAGCAAACACCGCGCACTCATACAGCTAATCATTTAAAAAATAACTAATCACTAAGAGCGAAATTCATCCCTGTGCAGAGGACCAGCCCATGGCCTATACGCCACTCAAATCCCACTTAACCCCTCAAAACAGAGCTTAAGTGGTGCATAGTCCCTATACTGGTCCTATACAAATGGGGGGGGGAGGGGTCAATTTCATTCTAAATGACACTCAATATCTGGATGTAAGGGAGACAAGGTGTGTGAGGTAATATCTTTTATTGGACCAACTTCCATTGGTGAGAGAAACAAGCTTTCAAACCACACAGAGCTCTTCCTCAGGTCTGGAAAAGGTACTATGAGAGTCACAGCTAAATAAAGATCGAACAGATAGTTTAACGTAAGTAGTTAGCACGTATTCAAAGGGATGAAAGTAGCTCTGGCTCAGAAATTCATGTCACACTGAGTTATGGAGGTACTACGGAGCTGCAGGTCAGATATTAACTTGAATGCTAAAAAAGAAACAAAAGTCAGAAGTATGTCAATTATGTTATCCCAGAAATAGCTAATGTAAGAAAAAAGTATGCCCTCAAACTGGTTATCTTTAAACTGCATAGCAACTGTTCATGATAAATGCAAAAGTCTACCTCAACTGTAACTAATGGCTGCTGTTCACACTATAACTTAGGGTGGAAAAAGACTGGAAGAGTCATGAGTATGCATAAAGTGGGAGGAGAGTGACTGCGTTACAGAGCACAGCACAGTGAAATTGCATAATAGGATAAAAACGTTTCCAGATCCAGAGTTTGATTGGGCTGTGGATCAAATACCCCGGTCAGAGCCAAGTTCCTCTGTTGGTGAGTCTCCTATTTGAAGATCTGAAGCAATTGATCTTCAGTACTGGTATGTGTATTCCAGCAACTTCAGAGCTTTGATTCCTGAAGATGTCTACAGCTTTCACAGTAAGCTCTTGCTATATTAAGACATACCAATATCATCTGAAAGACAGCAGTTGAGCACCTTGAGCCTTTAGTGTTTAGTCAATTCCTGCTGAAGAGGAAACAGGTATTTGAACTGGGAAAGGGAGAAGAAAATTTAATATAACCAAAAAGGATGGCAATGCCCAAAGATTGAGAAAGGAAAGCCTATGGAAGGAAGGTCTTCAGAAAATATCCAACACTACATTGTTCTTTGATCATGTGAAGCTTGGTCAACATTTTGTTCATTTATTAAAAAACTGTCTGTTCCAGCACACACACATCCCGATAACAAAAGTGCAGGGAGGGATGGGGGCAGGGCCGTCCTTAGCCATACGCAGAATAGGCAGTCGCATAGGGCAGCACTATGTCTGGGGCACCACACACTCTGCCGGGAGCCGGGATGGATGGGAAGCAGTGGAGCATGTAAGAGCAGCGCTGGGTCCTAGAGAGAGCCGAATGCCTGAAGCACAGTCTGAGAGAGGGGATTGGCTGCTGGGGTCTCTGGGAAGGGGAGGGGCCAGAGGTGGGGGAAGGAACTCACCTGTGAGTGTGACTCTCTCCCCCGGCGTGAGGTGAGGCAGGCTGGGCGGCTCTGGCAGTATCCTTTGTTGCCCGCCCCATAATGTCCATTCTTCGCCCCCCCACACAGAGCACCCCTCTCTTCCCTCCTCCCCTCTGGCAGGGCTGGGTTGAGTGAGGTGCTGGGGTCGGGGGGGCTGGCTCATGGCTGGCTGCGTGCTGAGGAAGTGAAAGTGACTCACTTCCTGGGCAGCCAGCCCAAGCAACAGGGGCTGGCTGGAATTATCACACACAGCTGGCTGGGCTGGGGATAGGGTGACCAGATAGATTGTGTAAAAAATCAGGGCAGGGGGTTGGGGTAGGGTAGGGTGACCAGATGTCCCACTTTTATAGGGACAGTCCCAATTTTGGGGTCTTTTTATTTTATATATTACACCCCACCCCCTGGTTGCATCTTCAGAAATGGTAATACACAATGTTTTGGACAGTTGTTGCTACAGACACAGAAACACCTTCTGTCCTTGTGATAATCCGATACCAGTCACTGGAACAAAGTTGTCTTGTAGTAGACTTCACCCAATACTTTAAATGTATAATTTTGGTGTCAGCCATCTATAAATATGTAGATACTCTGCTTCAAGAGTCCAGTACTTACTTGGTGAGAGAAAATTTTTAAAAACCTCCCCAAAAGAAATGAAACTTTGAGGCAAGTAATCCAAAATATGAACTTACTGCATTTAATAGTGGATGGGGGGGAAGCATGTGAGTCTTTTCCTGTAGAAAAGCAACTTCCATGCCACCAAAAATCTAACCATCCTTTTTAAAACACAGAAGTAGTGCTCATATATGGCATCTGTGTTTTCATGAATGCTTAACAATTCTGAAGAAGCACTCAGATCTCCTGTGTCAGTCCATGAATGACACATCCCTAGGTCCTGATGTAGTTAAGCAGTAGGAAATGGCAGGATGCTACTGGTTCTGATAGTGCTGCCTCATCGTAAACCAAAGATTGATGCCATAGCCACCTGGGAAGAGACATGCACGGAATAAAATGCTGACTATAAAAGACTATGGAAACAATATAAAAAAGCAGTAGAGAAACAAGAACATGATTTTTTTCTGTGTGTTCTTCTGGTTGTTTTCCTGATTCAGACAGTCACAGCTAGCCCTCTCTATTCTAAGAGACTCACAGCCCTCATCAGTGAATTTAGAAAAGGCCTGTTTGTCTCAGACTTGTTACCTGACAAGCACATTATTAATCGTTTGCAGAAAAACAGAAAATGCTTGAAGCTAACATAAGACATGCCAGCTCCTGTTTCCCTGCTGATTCAAATTAGGTTACAACTCCTATATCAGCAAACTTCACCCACATAAAGTCATGATCAAAGATTCTGACACAAATAGATAGAGCACCTCTAACATCACAAAATATTAATTTAAATTGTGATAGTGCCTAAAAGTCTCAATCCTAGATCAGGGCCCTGTTATGCTAGGTGCCGTAAAACAGCATTACAAAACAATGGTCCTTACCCTGAAATCTGTGGTCTGGTCTTGACCGAAAATGTAGGTCAACCAACCTACATCGCTCAGGGCTGTGAAAAATTTCACACACTGTGTGACACGGTTAGGTTGACTTAACCCACACTGAAGATGCAGCTAGGTCGACAAAAGTATTCTTCTGCCGACTCAGCTACCACCTCTCAGAGAAGTGGATTACCTACACTGATGGAAAGACTCCTTCCTTCGATGCAGGAAGTGTCTACACTACAGCAGCACAACTGCAATGCCATAGCTGGGCCCCTGTAGCCGCTGTACTGAAGACATACTCTAAGGCTATGTCTACACTTGCAGATGTACAGCGCCGGGAGTTAAACCAGCCCTCGGGCACAGCAGCAGGGAAAGCACTGCTGTGTGTTCACACTGTGCTCCTTGTGACTGTGGAGCATGTCCACATTAGCGGCTCTTGCAATGCCACAGAGAGCAGTGCATTGTGGTAGCTATTCCAGTTTGCAAGTGGCTGCAGCATGCTTTGGAAAGGGTTTGCAAAGCATGGGGGGCAGAGTGTGTCAGCATGTGATCTTGTAAGTTCAGACAGCGGCAGGGGGAAGGGGGAAACCCGACATCAGCCCCAACCCCCTGCCTCTCTCTCTCTTTCACACAGACACGCACAAACGCCTGCCTCTGCAGCAGGAGCATTCCACAGTAATGGTTTGCTTTGTGTCCAGGAACAGATAAGCATGCCGGATGTCAGAAACGGAGCTTTGAAAGGGGATATCCGCATGCCTGCAGCCGAGTTCAAAACAATGACCAGAATGGCCACTTGACTTCAGGGGATTATGGGACGTTTCCAGAGGCCAATCACAGCACAATAATGCAACACATCATCCACACTGACACCCCGGCGCTCCAGCTGGGATGCAGAAAGCTCTATGCTTCTCATGGAGGTGGATTACCAGGGGCGCTCTAGCCGTGGGGTCTGGGCGCTCTAAGTGCCTTGCCAGTGTGGACACTTCAGGAGTTAGGGCACCCGGGGCTGATTTAATGCATTCTAACTCGCAAGTGTAGACAAGGCTTAAGTATGAGACAACAGCTATCACCTCTTCCTCCATGTAGCAATGGTGTCAAGGGTTAGCCCAGCTTCTCTGCCTGTAAAGGGCTCCAAGAACCATGTTCTAAAGACAGTTGCAGTTTTTTAAATGCTGCCACTTTTCTGAAGTCCTTCGTATATAGTTCAGCCCAAGTCTCTCTCCAGTTTTCTGACAAGAGTATGAAGTAATGCATAGTAACACAGGAAAAGTGAAAGCAATACCTAGTTCCTGATTTAAGCTTTTAAATTAGACGTTTGAATTTCATTTTAATTTTATCTTCATGCTGTGCGAATGCACTAAATCTTGATGGTAACTGCAGGATTTAGGAGGATGGTATTTTGTGATGGTTTTAATAGATTATTACTGCACTAGTCAGTCTTCTGAATTTACGTATCTTTGAGAACTTCTGTTGAAACTCCCAAACTTTGCTGGAGAAAACAGGGAAGAATTGTGACTATTTTCACAAAATATTTCCTAAGTTTTCACCACCTTCAATTATTATCACTTAAATGTCAACAGAGAGATCAATGATGTAGAAGATACAAAGATGGGTGTTGAAAACATTATATTGTAGTGGATTAGCACTTGCAGCCATGACGTGAAGGGTGGATTTTTTTTCACGAGATTGAATGAAGAGAGGGTTTGTACCTGCTGCACTAAGGTAAGGAAGTCCATCCAGAAATAAAGAATGGTGGTATAAAGATTAGTGGAAGAGAAGGAAATTAAAAGTGATTAGGCTGCCTTTATCAAGGATGTTCATAGGTTTTCAAGGCCAAAAAGGACCATTATGATCAACTAGTCTGATCTCCTGCAAAATTCATGCCATATAATTTCACCCAGTAATTCTTGCATCAAGACCATAAATTCTGATTTGAGCTGGCACGTATCGTTATGGAAAGACATCCCATCTTAATTTAAAGATTTTTAATTGATAGAGAATCTACCACATCCATTGGTAAATTGTTCTAGTTGTCAAATAGCTTCATGGTGCCTTGTACTATCTGAAGTCTTCTCCCTCGGCAGGTACTTAGACCATGACCAAGTCATCTCTTGATCTCCTCTTTTCAGAAGATCACTCCATATAGTTTATCAATCTCATTACAAGGCAGCTTGTCCTATTGTTCTGTCTTGTTTCCTAACATGCTCCCTCTGCTCCACTTCTGCCCCTATAATCTCATTTCTGGTACCTTCACTGTCTCTTCTCTCCTGCCTGGCCCTCACAAGGTGACCACCATCTTCAGTGAGGGGGTGTCACAGGGTCCCTGCAGGCTTTCTCCCTCTTGAGCCTGTGCCCTGTGTTTAGGCTGGTATAATAAAGACTCTTCCACGCCTTCTTTTGCTGGATTACCCAAGTGTCTTTATTTACAGTATTCATGCAGTTCCCAGATCCTCCAATAGCTAGTGCCCCACAGACCCTCCCCAGGGTCTCCTGGCTTTTGAGGCTTCCTCCTTTGGTAAGGAGACAGCGATACCAACCTCCTGTCTCCTCCCAGGCTAGCCTCCCCAGTGAGGTTTGCCCAGGGCTTTTATAGCCCTCTTACGCCTCAGCCCAGCTGTCAGCACTTAGCTCAGCATGGTCCTCTGAGCCAGCCCTCATTAGGGCTTGCAGCTGGGCTCCCTGCTTAACACCTGTGTCTCTACTCCTGGCCAGAGAGCAGGCTGCAGCCAGCATTTTGGCAGGGCCTTAAAGGAGTTTACCCCTGCCCTGCCACAGGGGGCAACCTCACTTTCATTTATAAGGATGTAAATGCTACCCCCTTGTGGAGTCTCTGTGCCATGGCACCAGCCCCTGTCTCATGTAGTCCATGATAGCATGCCAAATGCACCATGGCTGATGACAGGTGCTTTAGCTGCTAAATGTATATGGGCCCTGACGCCTTGTGAGTCCCAGTATGTATTATCCCCATTGCCTTCAAAACCAAGCTCTTCTCACGTCCCCAGTCATGTGGCCTCTATGAACCACCCCTCCCACCAGCCACAGAATCCTCTGGTGCTGATCCCAGCCCCTCCTGAGTAGGGGGAAAAGAGGAGCAGGAGATCATCACTAACAGATTCACTGCACTACCTTTTGTTGACCTATCAGTGCTCAGCTGATTCATCACACAAGTTAGAAGGACATGGCAATCAACTTACTAAGGGCAAAACTATGTGAGACTAAGGACAGATCTCTCGTTGTTTGTGAGAATCCTTTAAATAAACCAACCCAATTTCTGAAAGACTCCTGACAAAAATGACGATAGTTGGTATCACTTTAAATATAATCTACCCTTTTTTTGCAATGTACTTTCTCCCATTTGTAAGGGGCTCAAAGCTGCAAATGTTGCTGCTTGGATCTGGAGCAAAATGGAATCCGAAGTGACACAACTGACATTTTTCCTCCCCTGGAGGAATCACACTTTCCACAGGCTTAGAAATTTGTCTCCTGTAGTTTTTCCTTCTACTAACACAAGGACACATGCTCCTATCTGGAGGAGTTTAGACTCTACTGTACTGGATGGTATATGGAGGGGGCTAAGCTCCTCCAGATCCTCTTAGGGACCCAATCTGAGGCTATTTTTCTTGTCCTGTTTTCCCAAATATCTTTACACCCCTCTTCCCATATATACTCTGGGTGAGTATATGTGGCAGGCACAACCGGGGGAGCCCTTCGAATCACAGCTCTTTCATAAGCTGTACTCTCCAAGGATTGGCACTACCCAGTGGGTAAAGGTGGCAGAATGCAGGCAAGGGAATGTCTCTTTAAAAGATCATAATAGAAGAATTCTAAGCAACTCATAGTTTTCTCTTTCATTTGTGGATTATTCCCATGTAGGGAGGGAATGGAGCCCCACAGAATACCGAATGTATATTATATCCTCTTTAGAATAAACATTCAGTGACTGTAAAACCATAATAAATGTAAGGTGCTTAAAAGTACTTAAATACACCTAATCTGGTCCTTACCAAGATTACAGAAATTCTCGTTACAAATCTTCAAATCAGATTTAGAAACCCTAGTCTCTTTTTCTTTCAGCCACATGCTAAACAAGCTAACAGTCAGATGTAGTTAAAACTTTTCAACTGAGTTAAGATCATCTATAATAGCTCATGACTTTTCAAGAATTAAACCAGCCATGTCAATTACTGCATCATATCTTAAGGAAAGGAAGGCCAGGAAAACATTTTGGCAAACACATTGAAACCAGATTTTAAAATGGAAAGATATATATAGTTGAATGCATGCACAAAAGCTAACTACATTTATACGTGCCTTTCATCCTGCAGAATCCCACTCTTCTTGTACAGATTGCCGACCCCCTGGTAAAATGGAGTGATCTCTGTGGAAGACCATGAGAGCCATTTTGTGGCAACAAAAATATACCACTATGGTTTGGTTTTTAAGAGGGGAAGTGTAGAATAACTACTATTCCTGGCTCTGCAGTGACCTGCTGTGTGACCTTGAGCAAGTCATCTTGCCTCTCTTCATCACGGTTTCCTCACATATAAAATGAGGCTAGTGGTACTTAGTTTTCTTTGTGAATTGTTTAGCGATCTAAGCATAAAAAGTGTGTAGGGAGCCAGGGTGGCTTCCCTCCGAACCAGAGGGTAAAGAGCCACCCTCTCAGCCTGAGTGGGCAGGGCCAGACCAAGCTTACGCCAATCCCCGGAAGGGGAAGGGTGGGACAGGAAGTACAAAGGGCGTGGCCCTTTGCCCAGTGAGGAGAGCACCAGGGAGGGAGACAGAGACAGGCTGCTGGCTGCTCCCTCCAGACCCTGCTGCCGACCCAGAGGAGGCCCTGGGCCAGGAGGAACCTGACCGGGAGGAAGGCCTGTGGCGACCAGGACTGCCAGCCGCTGAGTACCTGGAGGACCTGGAGGGGCCCGGCTGTAGCCCGGGCCAGTGTGAGCCCGACACAGAGCAGGAGCTGGAGCTGCCAGCAGCTGAATACCCGGACGAGCTGGAGGGACCAGAGAGGCCCGCTTGCGAGACCGGGTAGGAAGTAGCCCAGGGGCAGAACTGCACCGTGCGGTGGGTGTATTTGGTCAGCGGGGTGTGGATGGCCCCCCGCTGACCGAGCGGTGGGACCTTTGCCTCCCGCCACTGTCAGGGCCCTGGGCTGGAACGCAGTGGAGTTGGATGGGCCTGCGTTCCCCTACTCTGGCCAGCCTGCCTTGGGTAGCAGAATCGCATGCTGCAAACCCGTGCCAGCGCGCCCCGGGGCTTGAGGGGCGCGCCGCGGACTCGTGCCAGCGCACCTTTTCCGCTAATTCCCCAGCGCCTGAAAGGTGTGACTAAGGCCTGCCCGTGGGATCATAGCTCTCCATCGCCCCTTAGGGGCTCGGTGGACCGATTGAAACCTGTCACAGGTGCTATATTAAAAACTAAATATAGTTACATACACTCACAGATATTACAAGGTACTTTGCTATGGCATCGCTAACAACTTGAAATATATGATTTCAGCAAAATTAAAATGGTTCCATTAAAAATTGTATTAACAACATATTCCCTATAGAATACATTACCTATTATTTCAAGCATTAATACTTCAGGAAGTTTTTCCTTCCCTTATTATATAGTTTTGGTAACTTTTCCCTGCCGTTGGAAAAGCCCCCAGTTATAGAGTTTATTTTTCTTTGAACCATCCCCAGAGCATTACGAAAGCACACACTGAATATTCAGGCTAGGCTCATGATGCAAAAGCATGTCTGAAGCAGAGAAGGTCATGGCAGATTGCCACTATTAAAAGAAGAGTACAGCAATAATGAAACAGGCAAAGCAAGTAGACATCATGCCAAGCTACCTGAATTCTCTTGCCATCTCTTTAGCTTCATTATTGCAGGTTAGAAGGTGTCATGGCAACTGTTCCAAAATTTCAGTTTTCAGAGTAACAGCCATGTTAGTCTGTATTCGCAAAAAGAAAAGGCGTACTTGTGGCACCTTAGAGACTAACCAATTTATCTGAGCATAAGCTTTCGTGAGCTACAGCTCACTTCATCGGATGCATACTGCGGAAGTGAAGAAACAGATTGAAACAGATTGATAGAACTTCTGGGAACTCTTCTGGCTCTATCAATCTGTTTCTTCACTTCCGCAGTATGCATCCGATGAAGTGAGCTGTAGCTCACGAAAGCTTATGCTCAGATAAATTGGTTAGTCTCTAAGGTGCCACAAGTACGCCTTTTCTTTTTGCAAAATTTCAGTGTTGCCCTCAAAAAAATTCTTCTGAAGTCATGTCTTATCTAACACTTCAGAATGTTTCCATTATGGTAAAGGTGTGATTTATATTGTTAGGGCCTTATCCAAAACCTATTGAAGATGTGGAAAGACTTCTGTGCTCTTGGGGCTTTGGATCAGGGCATTGCTAGGAAATATGTTGCACAATTTCTTTTAATTTATGAAATACATCTGTTCAAACTACATAGAAAAAACAAAAGCCAGTTCCAGTAGTTTAAGACTCTTCCATCCCCCTTTTTTGTTCTCTACTGGGGACACAGAGGCTGGTAAATACTTTAGATATAAGTTATTACCTGTTTTTTTTTCCCTGTGTGGATACCATAACCCTGAAACTGACAATGAAAGGTAGACTGAAGTACTGGTGACCTCTTCCAAAGGGAATGACTGCTTACCAGAAAATGTGTAGCAAAATGGAGTATTTACTATTCAGCATATACTAGTCTCCTCTTTTAAAAAGAGCAGAAACATTTGACTTAGGTGAGAAAGCACACACCAGAAATAGCAAATAATCAGAAATATTTGAAACAAATAGTTTGTTTCCAACTCACATCCTGAAGTTTGTTAATCTAGGCTGTTTGAAAAATACTTGCAAATAAAAATTGTGAGCAATAAGCAGATGTTTCACAAACAGGAAAAAACAAAAATCATTGAGACATCTTATTTGCCATTAATAATATGACCAGCTGTATCCCTCTATTGCAGAGCCACTGGCCATTATCTTTGAAAACTCATGGCGATCAGGGGAGGTCCCAGATGACTGGGAAAAGGCTAATGTAGTGCCCATCTTTAAAAAAGGGAAGAAGGAGGATCCAGAGAACTACAGGCCAGTCAGCCTCACCTCAGTCCCTGGAAAAATCATGGAGCAGGTCCTCAAGGAATCAATTTTGAAGAACTTAGAGGAAAGTGATCAGGAACAGTCAGCATGGATTCACCAAGGGCAAGTCATGCCTGACTAACCTAATTGCCTTTTATGACGAGATAACTGGCTCTGTGGATGAGGGGAAAGCAGTGGATGTGTTATTCCTTGACTTTAGCAAAGCTTTTGATACGGTCTCCCACAGTGTTCTTGCCAGCAAGTTAAAGTATGGGCTGGATGAATGGACGATAAGGTGGACAGAAAGCTGGCTAGATCATTGGGCTCAATGGGTAGTGATCAATGACTCCATGTCTAGTTGGCAGCCGGTATCAAGCGGAGTGTCCCAAGGGTCAGTCCTGGGGCTGGTTTTGTTCAATATCTTCATTAATGATCTGGAGGATGGCGTGGATTGCACCCTCAGCAAGGTTGCAGAAGACACTAAACTGGGAGGAGTGGTAGATATGCTGGAGGTTAGGGATAGGATACAGAGGGACCTAGACAAATTAGAGGATTGGGCCAAAAGCAATCTGATGAGGTTCAACAAGGACAAGTGCAGAGTCCTGCAGTTAGGATGGAAGAATCCCATGCACTGCTACAGACTAGGGACTGAGTGGTTAGGCAGCAGTTCTGCAGAAAAGGATCTAGGGTCACAGTGGACAAGAAGCCGGATATGAGTCAACAGTGTGCCCTTGTTGCCAAGAAGGCTAATGACATTTTGGGCTGTATAAGTAGGAGCATTGGCAGCAGATTGAGGGATGTGATCATTCCCCTCTATTCAGTATTGGTGAGGCCTCATCTGGAGTAGTGTGTCCAGTTTTGGGCCCCACACTACAAGAAGGATGTGGAAAAATTGGAAAGCGTCCAGCGGAGGGCAACAAAAATGATTTAGGGGACTGGAACACATGACTTATGAGGAGAGGCTGAGGGAACTGGGATTGTTTAGTCTGCAGAAGAGAAGAATGAGGGGGGATTTGATAGCTGCTTTCAACTACCTGAAAGGGGGTTCCAAAGAGGATGGATCTAGACTGTTCTCAGTGGTAGCAGATGACAGAACGAGGAATAATGGTCTTAAGTTGCAGTGGGAGAGGTTTAGGTTGGATATTAGGAAAAACTTTTTCACTAGGAGGGTGGTGAAGCACTGGAATGCGTTACCTAGGGAGGTGGTGGAATCTCTTTCCTTTGAGGTTTTTAAGGTCAGGTTTGACAAAGCGCTGTCTGGGATGATTTAGTTGGGGATTGGTCCTGCTTTGAGCAGAGCTTTGAACTAGATGACCTCGTGAGGTCCTTCCAACCCTGATATTCTGTTTTTCTATGATTGTGAAACATAATTTGCATGTATTTTGGGGGGGGTCTGCCTCTCTTAGAGTGGACCTTGTGTGCCTAACAATCTGTTGTGCATTTATGCCCTCTTGACATAACAACCATTTCTACCAAAAAAAAAATAAAATAAAATTGTGAAACTCTTGGGATTTCTGAATACTTTCATTTCCTCTCCAGCCTATTTCTCTGATTTTGTCTCTTGCTGAGTTCCCATAACTCTCTGCTTTGCCAGTAATGCTAGTCTTAATGCTTCCTTCACCTCCTCTCATTTCCATCTCCATGCTTTTTTACCATCCTCCCCTCTGGGTTTAAAATGCCTTCTGCATCCTAGACCATCAAGAACTCTCTCCCTATTAAGTGTCTGCTGAAAACTCACAAATTTACATGCAAGTGAACCAACAGTACTAATAAGGAATTATTCTCAGTCTTTCCTCTGAATACGCCAGTGTGCCGTATTTTTTGTGTCTAATAGAATGTAAACCCTTCAGAGCAGGGGCCATCAGCACTTAACAATAGCAATAGATGAATAATAAACTGGCAGTCATCCTAATGCTTTTGAACAACTAAAGATGTGACCCCCTGACTAACGAAAGAGCAAATTTGCCATGTTGTTCATTGAAAATATTTCTGTTTCATTTTTGCTCTATTCAAAGATCACTATAAATAGTAGACAGAATTGCTGTGATAGGCTGCCTGCCCCTTAATGGAGAACCATACTAATTCTCAGATTTAATGAAGTTGAAGATGAGAAGACATATAATGTAATCTAGTCTATCACCCGCCATTGTAGGATTGTTGCCTACACTATGCTTTCTGATGCTTGAGTCAGTCTAGTTAAGGACCATATTTTTAGGTGGGGTGTCCATACTGGTGGATTCAACTTTTTGCATTTGCTAAATTCTCAGACACTCACTATCTTCCCTTTATCCTTACTGTGGGCATGATTTCACAGATTTTCTGTAGTCTCTGACCTCCTTGCTTAGTTTTTAAAACTAGTTTTAGAGGGAACTATCTAAATGTATAACTGAAGCAGAGACCAAAGCATGTCCTGGACCTTGATACAGAATAACCCCATTCAGAACTGTATGCAGTTTTATTTCCAGTAACGGAGTGTTCTGCTAATCACAGATTGTGTCAGTTCCTTGCAACAGAAATCAGTTTAGCTCAAATACATTGATTCTGCCACTATATAGAATAGTTTTTACATGTAGTATGTGTATAAATAGCTGCATAGTAAAACTTGTCTGAGCAACCAAAGTGATTACGATGACTACACATTACTAGGCATTGCTTTTCTTGATCATGATATTTTTTTATACCTCTTGCAATGATATGTTTAAGGAGAGTAAAAATATATTCTCTAGCACACAACAAATTTAAATGGACCAAGCCAGTTAATACACTATTTTTTTAACAATATTATGAACATGTGTTCAAGGTCTAATCAGTAATTATAATCCACTTTTATCTTGTGGAAGGAGGATAGAAGAACAGAGTAGAGATGAAGGACAGTGGAGTCAGTTAAAACAAACTACAAGCCAACCAGCCATTGGACATATCATTCGGTTAATTTAATCAGTCTGATTAACAGAATACTTTGTTATTGTATAAAGAACAGGAGGACTTGTGGCACCTTAGAGACTAACAAATTTATTTGAGCACAAGCTTTCGTGAGCTACAGCTCACTTCATCAGATGCATTCAGTAGCCCACGAAAGCTTATGCTCAAATAAATTTGTTAGTCTCTAAGGTATCACAAGTCCTCCTGTTCTTTTTGCGAATACAGACTAACATGGCTGCTACTCTGAAACCATTTGTTATTGTATGTTGGGAATTTGAAATTTGAATGATGGTAAGTGCGTATAAAAGGCAGGGCAGACACTTTAAAAAAGAATCAGATATGAATTACAATCAGGACTAAGGTTCAAAAAAATGTGTAGAGAACACGCAACTTCTAGTGGCTTCAGTTGGAGTTCTGGATGTCAAGCACTTCTGAAAATCAGGCCCTGAGTTTCATACTTTTACTCAGTGGGAATTTGCCCAAGTAAGGACTGATGTCAGGTGACATTTGCTTGATGGTGGCTTGCACAATGAAAAGTAAGGATTTCAGGCCTGGCTGATATATATGAATAAACCAAATGTATGGGAACTCATTTGATTTTTGTTTTGCTAATAGTGAGTGATGCCCCTGGGCTGGTGAAGCAAAGACTTGTACATCTCTATTCTCATCCCTTTCTCTGGTCCACCAAAGAGAAGGATCAGGTGATGAAGTACTGCAGCTTATTCTGCTGGGAAGTCTGCCTCCAGCACTTACTCCTTCTCATTTCTGTGTCTCTCCTGGAAACCCAACTCCACCCTACAGCATGATTCCTGCTTTTTGCTCTGGGACCTAGAGAAAAGAAACACGAGTGGCCAGCACCACCATATTATTTGTGTTGTGTTAGTGCCTACAGACCCCGAGCAAGGATCAGTGCCCCATTGTACTAGGTACTGTGTACACAAACAAAGCTGTTCTCTTCCCTAAAGATTAGACAGCTGGTGACTACGATAGTCAGTCACTAGGAAGCACAAGGTAATGGTGAAATTGTCATAAGAAGCTACCACCTGCTACTGCTGTTAGTAAATGGCAGCATTAAAACTATACTAGGTGCTGGGCAGCTCTTTTTGAGGCTTCTAACTGTTCTGCTAACAGGCCTGGGACAACACCCTTATGTGTTTGACCCAATGGGGAAGGCCCTGTAAGACACTGCTGCTGTCTGTGGGCCTATTTTGATTGATATATATAGTCATAGGCCAACTGAAGTCAATAGACTTAGCAGCATGAGCAAAAAGAGCTTTTCAATGTAAGGGCTACAGAATTAGGCTCAGTAACTTCAAGGAGTGAAGATCTCAAGTCTGCAAATGAGAATGGAAAATGGCAGCAGCACTATTGTTTCATGAAGTGTGAGTTGCATAACAACAAGGGGACACTTCATTCTTACTATACTCTACACTGACTCTCTATTAAAGCAACTGTTTACAGAACTACTGTATAACATTTCTAGCCCTGCTAAAGTCCTCTATCCCGCTACTCAGGTTTCTGCCTCCACATTCTATGTAACTTGCTATAACTATTACACCCCAATTCCCACTATTGCTCTTCTCAGCGGTCTCTCTGACTTGATACCATCAGTTCCTTTTATGTATGGACTCTGTCTCATCCAGTCCCAAAGCCCAGTCTTTCAGTAAGAGTGTATTCCAACAGACATTTAAACACTTGAGTAAAGTTACTCATGAAATTACTCCTATTATGACATTGCTTACAGGAATAACGTTAGGAGCATAAGTGTGTTCAAGATCAGAACCCAAAAGAGCACTGTATGAACAAAAATAAAATAACATACTTAAATTAAGATGAACAAATATGTTCAATACCTTAAAAATATTAGTGGCCAATTTCCCTCTAAAAATAGAGTCAGTACAGTAATTTCATGTGACCTCATTTCCCTAATTTTCTTATGAGGCTGTCATGTGGGACTGTGTCAAAAACCTTACTAAAATCAAGATATATCACATCTATTGTTTCCCCCTTATCCACTAGGCCAATAACTCTGACAGAGAAGGAAATTAAGTTGGTTTGGAATAATTTGTTGTTGACAAACCCATACTGGCTATTCCTTATAACTCGATTATCCTTTAGGGGTGCTTACAAATAGATTGTCTGATAATTTGTTTCAGTATCTTTCCTGGTATTGAAGTTAGGCTGACTCATCTATAATGCCCTGGGTTCTCTTAGTTCCCCTTTTTAAATATAGGTACTATGTGTGCCCTTCTTCAGTCCTCTGGCATCTCATCCATCCTCCATGATTCCCAAAGATAATCTCAAATGGTTCTACAATTGCTTCAGCTACTTCCTTAATCACCAAAGGATGAACTTCATAAAGCTCTGCCGACCTGAATATATCTAACATGTTCTCTTCTTATTTTGGCTTCTGTTCCTTCCCACTTACTGTTTTGTTTTGAGTCTCTGGGCATAATTAACCTTTTTTGTGAAGACTGAAGCAAAATAGACATGAAACACATCAGTGTTCTTGACTTCATCTGTTGTTAGCTCTCCTTCCCCACTAAGTAGAGGACCCAACCTTCCTTCATCTTCCTGTTGCTCCTAATGCATTTATAGAACCTCTTATTGCCTTTTATGTTCCTTGTTAGCTATAACTCATTTTTTGTCTTTTGATGTATTACTTTTCCAGCCAATGTCTCGGAACTTCAAGTTGCCCATTACTTCCAGGTGTTGTGTTTTGGATATTTATTTGTTCTAGAAATGCCTCATCCACTTCCTTCTTCTTATTTGATGGTTTATAATGGATCCCTCTTCCATAATATCACCCCGGTTTCCCCCCCACCCTTTTATCTTCACCCAGAGACTTTCAACTGGTGTGCTTCTCACCTCCCTTGTGGACTTCAGAACAAGTGTATATATTCTTGATGTACAATGCAACACCACCTCCCTTTTTAACCCTGACCGTCTTTCCTGAACACCAAGTCTCAGTGATGCCAGTTAAGTCAAATATGATGAGATAACTGGCTCTGTGGATGAGGGGAATGCAGTGGACGTGTTATTCCTTGACTTTAGCAAAGCTTTTGACACGGTCTCCCACAGTATTCTTGCCGGCAAGTTAAAGAAGTATGGGCTGGATGAATGGACTATAAGGTGGATAGAAAGCTGGCTAGATCGTCGGGCTCAACGGGTAGTGATCAATGGCTCCATGTCTAGTTGGCAGCCGGTATCAAGTGGAGTGCCCCAAGGGTCGGTCCTGGGGCCGGTTTTGTTCAATATCTTCATTAATGATCTGGAGGATGGCGTGGATTGCACCCTCAGCAAGTTTGCAGATGATACTAAACTGGGAGGAGAGGTAGATACGCTGGAGGTTAGGGATAGGATACAGAGGGACCTAGACAAATTAGAGGATTGGGCCAAAAGCAATCAGATGAGGTTCAACAAGGACAAGTGAGTCCTGCATTTAGGACAGAAGAATCCCATGCATCGCTACAGACTAGGGACCGAATGGCTAGGCAGCTGTTTTGCAGAAAAGGATCTAGGGGTCACAGTGGACAAGAAGCTGGATATGCGTCAACAGTGTGACCTTGTTGCCAAGAAGGCTAATGGCATTTTGGGCTGTATAAGTAGGGGCATTGCCAGCAGATCGAGGGATGTGATCATTCCCCTCTATTCAGCATTGGTGAGGCCTCATCTGGAGTAGTGTGTCCAGTTTTGGGCCCCACATTACAAGAAGGATGTGGAAAAATTGGAAAGCGTCCAGCGGAGGGCAACAGAAATGATTAGGGGACTGGAACACATGAATTATGAGGACAGGCCGAGGGAACTGGCATTGTTTAGTCTGCAGAAGAGAAGAATGAGGGGGGATTTGATAGCTGCTTTCAACTACCTGACAGGGGGTTCCAAAGAGGATGGCTCTAGACTGTTCTCAGTGGTAGCTGATGACAGAACAAGGAGTAATGGTCTCAAGTTGCAGTGAGAGAGGTTTAGGTTGGATATTAGGAAAAACTTTTTCACTAGGAGGGTGGTGAAGCACTGGAATGGGTTACCTAGGGAAGTGGTGGAATCTCTTTCCTTTGAGGTTTTTAAGGTCAGGTTTGACAAAGCGCTGTCTGGGATGATTTAGTTGGGGATTGGTCCTGCTTTGAGCAGGGGGTTGGACTAGATGACCTCCTGAGGTCCCTTCCAACCCTGATATTCTATGATTCTATTAGCTGACGTACTAATACTTTGCGTTCTTCCTGCTTATTCCCCATGCTCCTTGCATTTATGTATAGACATCTAAGATCTGGAACAGATTCCCACACTGTTATCCCTCTTGTTGCTTCTATAACACTATTGTAATTTTCCGTTTTCCAACTCCACCATCTAGCTCTCTCTTAAGGTCATCTTTTTTATACCTGTATGTTGCATATACTGAATTTATATTTTTATCCTTTCCCTAACACTGCTGCTTTTCAACTCTCATGGCTTCTGTGCTGTGTCTCTTAGATGTGCAGCACACAACTCTCCCCCCAAAGGGAAGGGGGCATAGATGGCTCTAACCCACCTTTGTGACCTCCCATTCTGCCCCAGGAGAGGCCTTGTATGTAAGTCAGACAGCCCTTGGCGACAGTCTAAGCTATGGCAGCCCAGGGGCTGCAGTGCTGCTGGAAATCTCTTCAATGTTGTGTGGCATGGCCCAGCCCCTGACCCCTTCGCAAGCCCAGCCCCCAGCACGGGGTCCTAAGAATGCAGCATATGACTTTCTGCTCCACTGCCTATATCAGAGGAATCCTTTCTTAACCTCAGCCACGACCAAGACTCACAGGGCCCCTTTATGCTGACCGCATCCTTTTATCTTCTATGAAGGGGCTGGCGTGGAGGTGAGGATCTCATCTTTGGTATTTGTTTTGTCAGTGTTACTTCTCCATTTCGCTCTCTTTTCTCCACTGGATGCCTTGTTTTTCTCTGTTCTTCTCCCCAGTCCCCCAGGTTCTCTAAAGTAGAACGCAAACCTAAGAATGTTTGAGTTGGAGTTGAACCCTATGCTCTGGATGTCCCTAAACCTCTGAATGCTAGAAGCTTTGATTGGATGACAGCAGATGGATAATGTGATCATTGCCCTGTTCTGTTCATTCTCTCTGAACCATCTGGCACCAGCCAACTGTCAGAAGACAGGATACTGAGCTAGATGGACCATTGGTCTGACCCAGTATGGTCATTCTTATGTTCTTTTGAATGCTTGAGCCTTCAATGTTGAAAATTAAGCACCCATCTTGAGTTTCAGTAATTGTAAAAATGAAAATATAATTACATTGTTTTCTCACTTCATTAGGAAACTGTTAAATACATTTTAATCAGGATATCCAGTAGGTTCTGTTGATTCAGGAAATTCCTCCCTCCCCCAATGTTCCTGGCTGTTTTTTCATCATTAATCATGGGGTTAGGTGGCTAAGTTTTTCAGTGTAATCGCCCATTGGTTAGGAACAATTCTTCAGTTACTGGAAGTAGTTAGATGAAAATGATCTCACTCTTTTCAGGATATATTTTGTAAATCAGATTGAAAAATCCTATTTACAGATTTTGGGAGGGAAAAATTGGCAAGCCTTTATCTGCTGCAGGTCTCTATCTGCCAATGCGGTAATGAGAAATACTTGTGAAACAGTAAACAAACATATCAGTGCCAAATTACATAAATAGGGATGCATGGCAGGAGAGCCCCCAAAAGATTAGGGTGCTAAATTTCTGCTAGCTTTCCAAAAAAGTTCCAGTTGTCGTGAAAAATTAAAACTCGTTTAAAATGAGTGTTTCCAAAGGGAATGCTAGGTAACTCAATGAGAGTATAGTTTGCTGACTGACTAAAATGCTTGACTTTTATATCACGATGAAATATGGTTCCCTTCGCTGAACAAATTCTTCAAAGTTAGATGCTTTGATGCTAACAGCTAGCTCTGCTTCTCACTCTGTTCCCTTATTCTTTGGTCTCACTCTTATTCTTTCCCTGCTCCGAGGCCTTCCCCAAAACCTTCTGAACTAAAACCTTGATCCTGCAAACATGCCTGTGCGGGTTTGCAAGATTAGGCCTGTAGTACTCAGCAGAGAGTACAATACATATCTGATGCCACTTCTACATCTAACAGTACTAATCAGCACATTTTCAGCATCATCCATGCTAGTCTTCTATTTCAGTGCTACTGGCTATCACTCCCTCTTCATTCTGAGTAGAGAAGTATAAACCCTAACTCACTTGCAACACATAATCTTAAGGGGCAGCACTTCCTGGAGTTTAAATATAAAAATGTTCAGTTCTATTGGGAAATTTCAAAGCCACATTCTCTGATAGGTTTAATACTCTCTGAATCTCTTGGCATTAACAGGGCTGTGGAAAATTCTACCTCTGATGCTCATAATAATCCAACATATGTTCCATATTTTAAGCTATGACTGCAAACATTTCTACATCCATCTTTTAACTCTTAAGCACTTCCCGGTTTTTATAGGGTTTTCCTCACACAAATTTCTGCAGCCTTACACGCCATGATCTCATTTTTCATGAGATTAGCAGGGTTTAGCCTGGTGAGTATTTGGATGACAGATCATAAAGAGAACTTCAGAACACTGCATTTTAAAGTTGGTGATTTAGCAGGTGGTATTTTCCCCTCTGTGTTAATACTAGTGTCCCTTTGCTGAGCAGGAGCAGAACTTGGGCCCTTGTAGGTTCACTTACCATATGGAGCAGAAATCCATTATGTCGAGTCAGGGATTTTCTTTGGGCTTGTCAACATGGGTATAATGAAGTTATACTGCTATAACTTTGGATGTGAATTTGATTACACACTCAGCCTCTTGGGGAGGGAAACATATTTTAGTGCCTGATCCAAACAGATTGCAATGGAATTTGGACCAGACCCTCAGTCTCTTGCAACACCCTCTTTTGAACAAGGAACTGAATCTTGAGCTAGCTGAATGTAGCTTTGCATGGCTAGAAGGATAGTTTGAAAGATACAGCTCTTTTTAAGCTGGAGGGGGGAAGCAGGAGAATGTGGAGTACCGAAGAACCAGTGCCATGTCAAAAAATATTATATATTACATGCTTTTTTTTTTTTGGCTACTGAGCATGAGCACATACCTAGTGAGCATGTGCAAGGTCAGTTTGTGTGCAGACATGTGGTGAAGAACTGAAATCTCAGTGAAGAACTTGCCTTCCCAAGTACACTGAAGCAGTGCAGGGATTCTGCAATAACACATGAGACTGGAGTTGAGGAAGATGTTGTATGCCTCTCCTCAATTGGTTAAAAAGGCATCTGGATACCATGCTGAAGAATAGAAGCAGACAGTATAGTCTGTTGAGAGACCACAACACAAGGTTTCATTTCTGGTGAACGATGCTAATAACTATTTTTGTTAATTAACATAATAATTACATAACCTCAGAGAAACCTCTAAACTATAATTGTCTGCAAAGTTCTGAATTTGTACAGTCTCTATGCTTTAAACTTGAAGAAAATGAAAAATCATAAGATTCTTATTAGAGATGCTCTTTTTCATGAACTTCTTTCTTTAAAGCCGCATTCAACTGATTAGAATTCAGAGATTTACTTGGAAATCCTCAGAAAACTCAAGAAATCTCCTGAAAGAAGTCACTGAAGAGATTATTCAAGAGGTTTCAGAGTAACAACCATGTTGGTCTGTATTCGCAAAAAGAAAAGGAGTACTTGTGGCACCTTAGAGACTAACCAATTTATTTGAGCATAAGCTTTCGTGAGCTACAGCTCACTTCATCGGATGCATATTGTGGAAAGTATAGAATATCTTTTTATACACACAAAGCATGAAAAATGGGTGTTTACCACTACAAAAGGTCTACAGCCAAGTTCTGCGATACAACCGCATTTGCTCCAACCCCTCAGACAGAGACAAACACCTACAGGATCTCTATCAAGAATTCTTACAACTACAATACCCACCTGCGGAAGTGAAGAAACAGATTGATAGAGCCAGAAGAGTTCCCAGAAGTCACCTACTACAGGACAGGCCCAACAAAGAAAATAACAGAATGCCACTAGCCGTCACCTGCAGCCCCCAACTAAAACCCCTCCAACGCATTATTAAGGATCTACAACCTATCCTGAAGGATGACCCAACACTCTCACAAATCTTGGGAGACAGGCCAGTCCTTGCCTACAGACAGCCCCCCAACCTGAAGCAAATACTCACCACCAACCACATACCACACAACAGAACCACTAACCCAGGAACCTATCCTTGCAACAAAGCCCGTTGCCAACTGTGCCCACATATCTATTCAGGGGACACCATCACAGGGCCTAATAACATCAGCCACACTATCAGAGGCTCGTTCACCTGCACATCCACCAAGGTGATATATGCCATCATGTGCCAGCAATGCCCCTCTGCCATGTACATTGGTCAAACTGGACAGTCTCTACGTAAAAGAATAAATGGACACAAATCAGATGTCAAGAATTATAAACCAGTCGGAGAACACTTCAATCTCTCTGGTCACACAATTACAGACATGAAAGTTGCAATATTACAACAAAAAAACTTCAAAACCAGACTCCAGCGAGAGACTGTTGAATTGGAATTCATTTGCAAATTGGATACAATTAACTTAGGCTTGAATAGAGACTGGGAGTGGCTAAGTCATTATGCAAGGTAACCTATTTCCCCTTGTTTTTTCCTACCGCCTCCCCCCCCCCGCTTCAGACATTCTTGTTAAACCCTGGATTTGTGCTGGAAATGGCCCACCTTGATTATCATACACATTGTAAGGAGAGTGATCACTTTAGATAAGCTATTACCAGCAGGAGAGTGGGTTTGTGTGTGTGTGTGGGGGGGAGAAAACCTGGATTTGTGCTGGAAATGGCCCAACTTGATTATCATACACATTGTAAGGAGAGTGATCACTTTAGATAAGCTATTACCAGCAGGAGAGTGGGGTGGGGGGAGAGAAAACCTTTTGCAGTGGTAAACACCCATTTTTTCATGCTTTGTGTCTATAAAAAGATCTTCTATACTTTCCACAGTATGCATCCGATGAAGTGAGCTGTAGCTCACGAAAGCTTATGCTCAAATAAATTGGTTAGTCTCTAAGGTGCCACAAGTATTCCTTTTCATTATTCAAGAGGTTTACATATGGGTGAATCTTGGACAAGGACAGCAATGCTGGTGGTGTGGCGGGACCTGAAGTCCATGTGAAGATCACCTAGGGAATACAAGTAGAGAGGGGAAGACTTGTATAGAGCCTTGAAGGAGGTGACCACTGACCATCAGTTTAAATCTGATGTAATACCAGATGGAGAAGCAGTTAAGGGATTCAGAGGGGAGTGACATGATCACAGGCAAGGACGATGAAAAAAGATGTTGGAAAAGTAATACAGCAAAATACAAAATGTCCAACAAGTTATTGGAATTTACTGGGGACAACTTTTTGTTTCAGAAAGTGGAGGAAGTGATCGGAGGGCAGCTATTTTAGACTTGATTCTGACCAACAAGGAGGAGTGAACTTCAGAAAAGCAGACTTTACCTACCAGTTCTTTGAGTTTGTTCAGGTCCCATGCCAAGAAAATCTGCGAGAGAAAAGAGAGCTGGAAGTTTCTCAAAGAGACTATGAAATGCACAATTGCCAGCTATTCCAATGCGAAGGAAAGAGAGGAAGAATAGTAAGTGGCCAATATGGCTCCATCAGGAGCTCTTTAATGACCTGAAAAAGCAAAAAGGAAACTTACAAAAGTGGCAACATGGACAAATTGCTAAGGATAAGTACAAAATAATAGCACAAGCACACAGGGATAAAATCAGAAGGCTAGGGCACAAAATGAATTACACCTAGCAAGGGACATAAAAGGCAATAAGAAGAGGTTCTATAAATACATTAGTAGCAAGAGAAAGATGAAGCAAAATGTAGGTCTTCTACTTAGTGGGGAAGGAGATCTAATACCAGATGACATCAAGAACACTGATGTGTTTTCATGCCTATTTTGCTTCAGTCTTCACTAAAAAGGTTAATGGTGACCAGTTGCTTAAGACAATTAATATTGTGATAAAGTTCCTCCTCTACCTTGGTGGGTCTTGCGCTTATTGGCAGATTTGCTTGCCTTGGAGCTTCACAGCAGCCCTCAGTTTGGCCATTTTCATGAACCCACAGTCCAGGTCAACTTCTCCTGTGTCTGACCAGGAGTTGGGAGGTTTGGGGGGAACCTGGGCCCGCCCTCTACTCCGGGTTCCAGCCCAGGGCCCTGTGGTATGCAGCTGTTTAGAATGCCTCCTGGAACAGCTGTGCGACAGCTACAACTCCCTGGGCTACTTCCCCATGGCCTCCTCCCAACACCTTCTTTATCCTCACCATAGAACCTTCCTCCTGGTGTCTGATGCTTGTACTCCTCAGTCCTCCAACAGTATGCGTTCTCACTCTCAGCTCCTAGTGCCTCTTGCTCCCAGCTCCTCACACACACACCACAAACTGAAGAGATCTCCTTTTTAAACCCAGGTGCCCTGATTAGCCTGTCTTAATTGTCTCCAGAAGGTTCCTGATTGTTCTGGAACCTTCCCTGTTACCTTACCCAGGGAAAAGGGACCTACTTAACCTGGGGCTAATATATCTGCCTTCTATCACTCTCCTGTAGCCATCTGGCCTGACCCTGTCTCAATATAAACAACAATGGAGAAGGAATGCAAACCAAAGAGGGAAAGAACAGGTTGAAGAACATTTAAATATATTCAAGTCAGCAGGGACTGATGAAATTCATCCTAGGGTACTTATGAAACTAGCTAAAGCAATCTTGGAACTGTTAACAATTATCTTTGAGAACTCCTGGAGGACAGTTGAGGTCCAGAAGACTGGAGAAGTGCAAACATAGTACCTATCTTTAAAAAGGGGAACAAAGAGGACCAGGAGCATTATAGACTAGTCAACTTTGATATCTAGAAAGATGCTGATATAAATTAATGACCTTGACAAATTGGAGAACTGGTCTGAGATCTACCAGATGAAATTCAATAAAAACAAGTACACAAAACTTAGTAAAAATTGAATTTACAACTACAAAACGGGGAATAACTAACGAGCCACTAGTACAGCTGAAAGGGATTTGGGGGTTATAATGGATCTCAATTTAAATGAGTCAGCAAGGAGATCCAGTTGTGAACAAGGCTAATATCATTCTGAGGTGTATTAACAGGAGTGTTGTAAGACATGGGAAGTATTTGTCCCACTCTGTTTGGCACTGGTGAAGCCCCAGCTGGAGTATTGTCTCCGGTTGTGGTTGCCACACTTTGAGAGTCCAGAGGACAGCAACAAAAATGATTAAAAAATTTAGAAAATATGACCTGGACATGTTTAGTATCAAGAAAAGAAGACTGAAAGGGGGACTTGATGATAGTCTTCAACTATGTTAAGGGCTGTTATAAGGAGGATGGTGATCAATTGATGTCCACATCCACTGAAGGTAGGATAAGAAGTAATCGGCTTAATCTGCAACAAGGGGGATTGAGTTTAAATATTAGGAAAATTTTCCAAATATAAGAGTATTTAAGCTCTAGAATAGTCTTCCAAAGGAGGTTGTGGAATCAACATAATTGGAGGTTTTCCCGAACAGGTTGGACAAATGCCTATCAGGGATGATTTAGGTTTACTTTTTCCTGCCTCAGCACAGTGGGCTGGATTAAATGACCTCTCAAGGTCCCTAATAGCCCAACATTTCTGTGATTCTATGAGTTAGCTGAATTTATTCAAATAGATACACTTATTTTAAAAACTATTAAATCCTTGGCCTCATAAGGAATTTTTAGTCCCTTCCCCCCAACTTGACTTTTTCTAAAATGTCTAATACACATTCAACATGTGTCCATCTTGCATATCAACTCACATCACTTTAAAAAGAAATAGATTAAATCCATATTAAAAATGAAGCATACAATGTTTTCAAAAACAATATTTTAAATACTTTGTTCTTACTCTATAACGTACTTATGGCCTTTCAAATCTGCACTAGACCAACTATTCAAATTATGAACTGATAGTGAGTTTGTTTGTAAAGATGTATGGTATACCTTTCCTCAAGCCCAGTGATGTTACTCAAGGGCTTGATTCTTCCAGTTATTTTTCACTTTGCTCATGCAAGAAGTCTGGTTAAATTAAGTGATGCTATGATGTATGATTAAAAACTCCTAATGTGAAGGTTTTCCAGGATAAATTGGAATCTGTCTTTGTGGCCCATACCTCTCAATATTTGCCCTCCTTTGTGAAGAACTGAAAGACAAGAGATAGGCATATTTTGATGGACTCCCAATAACCACCAACACATGCTCTCATCTGGAGCAGGGTAAAAACTGGAGTGTAGACATGTGAGCTCCTCATATCTCTCAAAATATGCAACCTTAGGTGACAGAAGTTAGGTTGACAGAGAGGCCCACTTGATACAGGGCATAATCTGACATGATATTACTTCTCAAAAGAGAAATCTAAATTTTGCAACTGCAGTGGATTTTAGATTAAATAAAAATTGGACCAGACATATTTCTGATCTGGGAGGTAGGGGTCAGGGCAAGTCTTTAGGATTTCAAATGTCCGTTAAGGCAGCAGTTTAAATGTTAGAAATACCAGTGTATTGTATATGGTATTCATTCATTTAGTGATGCTAAATTGAAATTAGTTGAAATTAGTACTGGCTAGTATGATAAAGGTTCTTAATTTGCCCAGCCTCATTGTTTTACAAGATGTTTATAAATGAAGCCTGGTAGGTAGCATTTTAGATTAAGAACTGCCCCGCTCATCAAGAGCACACTGTTCTTCATATGGGGGTCTGTAACTGTCCTGTCTGGCTTAATTGGAAAACTTGGCCAACCAGTCCTAGAAGCAGTGGTAAATTTGGCTTTGACTGTGAGCTGTCAGTTGTTTCGGTGAGTACTTCTACACAAGCTTAGCTTGTGCTCATGTGATCTCAAATGCTATCCTCATTGAAGAGATTTCTGATGCTCTCTTTTTCATCTGCCCAAGCTAGTGTAGAAAGGGCCATAACAGTGCATACAATCTCAACTATGAGTTGCTGTTTAGTTGTGAATGAGGAATTGTTTCCCCGCTTGAGTTCATGTGAGCCATCTGATTGCTGGGCCGGGGGGCATAGTGAAACAGTGTAGAACACATGACAAGCATGCTATTTACAGATACAGCAGCCCACACCTGACAGTCAAGATTTAAAGGACCAGATACCTTGTTTTTAAAAAACATTTTATTTTGCTTCAGTAAAATCTCTTTCTCCCTTCTCCCTCTCTATAGCCTTTACATCTTGTCTGTCCCCAAACTGGGACCAACTCCAGTTATAACAAAGAAATAAAAAAGAAATGCCAAATTAAATGTTAACAATACAAATGGTATTAAAATAACTTTTTATTTATGTGAGAAGCTTTAAAATAGATATTTTATTATCATTTGTGCCAAATAACCTTATTGTATTGATCTTAACATTGGGAAAAGTACTATAACACCCACTGAACCCAGTGAATTATTTGCTACTTGCCCCAGGAGTGGTAACAGTTGTTTTACTGGAAAAGATTGCTCACAATGGTACAGAATGATAAATCATGATTTGGTTTTTATTAGGGAGTAAGGCAGTGTACTGCCCTAAATCCCCATAGATTTGGGGGATGGAGGACTCTGACCATAATGATATGCTAGAGATGATGTTTGATGGCATATCCCATTTCCATGGCTTGTTTTATGGGAGTCCTGGGCATGTTTCTCCTCTGTCTGTCAGGAGCTACAGTTCTGATGCTAGCCCCTTCTCCACCAATTTTTCCTGCAGGCTCCCCAGTGTATTGCTGCCTCAAACTGAGCCCCCATTTTGACACCATTTTAGTTCATGTCTTCAGCCTCAGCATAGGAGGCTCTCTCCCCTTCCTCCTCTCCCCACCCCCCGCAAAAAAACCCCACCCAGAAAAAAGTGGAGGAACTACACAGCCTGTGGAGACACCTTCCACTTCTCTCTTGCTGGACCTGTCTGCCAACAATGGTTGATCTCTGTAATCTCTCAAGTTGAAATACAAGGTAAAGAGGAGGAACTCGGGCTTCTTATTTTCCTAAGGGGGAGACTTTGGAGGAGGCTGTACTAGTCCTTCCAGCAACAGTTAAGGTGCTGGGGAGAATGGTGTGCTTTCTCTGACTTCTCCATTCTTTTTTGTGAGTTATTTGAAGAGTCTACAAGTTAGACCTGCCCCTTCCCCAAAATTCTAAGACTTCTGGTTTTCATAGCCTGAAGTTGACTGCTTGCTGCTTTGTAGTATTTTTTCCATTCCAAGCCTTCTGATTTCTTTGTACATTAATGAGTCTCTTTAGGACCCCTTTGAATATAAAACAGAGGAGGCATTCAAGAAAACCTGTGGCTTCAATGGGAGCCAAACTGCAGCGTGGCTTGTCTTTCCTGAGGTACCATCCAATGGCTCTCAGATACTCAACAGTGAAACAGGAGACCAGCTTCAAATTCCCTAAATTAGTTTTCAGGAATTTATCTGGGTTGCAGGTAGTAGCTGAAAATCTCAGACATCAAAACTCAATCCACCTCAAGGTTAATGCTATAGAGCCTTAGTCTTCAGGTCCCTTTTGAGTCACCTAGGGGAGGGAAGTCCATGCTCATATCCTTATCATTCAAGGGTCACTGGTTTTTTGGAAATATTTTTGACTACATAGGACTGAAAGGGGCCTCCTGGGCCAGGCATAGAATCCCATTCATAAACATATCAAGCTCTTTCTTATCTAGTTTTACTACACCCTGAGGTAAATCTCAGGGAAGAGAATTTCTCTCCCTACCGCAATCTCTCACTCCCACAAATCTGTGCCAACCTCTTAAGCTTACTCCTCCCATATGAGGAAACTAAACTTCTGCATCCATACATTTCTAATCAAGTACAGTCTTTAGGGTCCAATTTAACAGCAATGTTCACTGTGGAAGCCAAGTCTATCCTGGGGCGAGGGAAATCTGACTGCAACTAATTTTAACTTTCTGTTTCTCTCTGAAGGTTGTGGCTCTGTGGATCCAGAATGTTTCTTTACCTGATCAATCACCATCTTGGATGTTTGGGTGATGTTATAAACATAGGTATTTAATAGAATTCCAGTCTCTTCTGCCATCCTCCCTTCTGTATCTCTGCAAAAACCAGAGAACTAGAATAATGTCTGGAGTTAGCTAAACTAATTTGGTCAGACTCTCAGACTTTCTTGTATTGGTCACCTTGAAGGTTGCTCCCCTTCATGTCTCCATTGCTGCTATCCATAAAAAGTACCTTTATAATTTACAGAACAACAGCTGCATTTCCAGTACAAGTCTCTTCCTTTCAGCCTCTCTTTGTGCCACGCCATCCCCAGACATCAATAGAAGTAATTATCATCAGCCCTCATGAAGGAAGGGGTTGAACTCAACTCCAGTATTACGCTGCTGTGTTTGAACACAATAGTGAAATGTGTATGATTGAATTACTCAGATATAAATACTTGATTTGAAGCTCTCTTGATAAAGCCCCTTTATAGATATTTTCATATCTGCATGATGTGGCTACTGCAGCCACACCCAGACCATAAGGGCAGGTATTAGCATCCTTTTTTTCCTGGAGCTAGATGAACACGCCATCTAGGCAAAACTCAGTTTCATGGACCATATGGTAGGGAGAGGTGTGGATATAAGATGTGGGCTTCCAGACCAGAATACAGGAAAAGAAGCTAAGGGCTGGGACCTAGCATGTTTTCAGCTGGGGCTCTCAAGGTGGCATTACCTTAAGAAGGCTTTGCTATGTATGATGTGTGCCATCTTTGTTCAAGTTGAACAACAAATCTTGGATTGACTCTGATCTCACACTGATTTTACAACAATGTAATTCCACTGAGGTCAACATCACCATTATGTGAGATCAGAATCAGGCCCTGGGCCAGATCCTCAGATCAGGCTACTGGGCCAGATCCTCAGTTAGGGTAAATGCCTGTAGCTCCATTAACTTCAATAGTTACACCAGTTGAGATCTGGGCCACTCCATAAAATGGATATTATGGAAACAGCTTGACTCTGTGTCACTATTTTCTCTTCTATCCAGTGAATAACTGCTCCAAAGTTTCAAACTCTACTTTCTGCTCTGCAAAAAGAACAATATTATACTGCTGTTGTAAGGGGGGAAACACACATCAAGAATAAGAATTATTTCTACACTCTATGCGGGGAGGTGAGGGGAGGTCAAATCCAAGGAGATCATGGAAATAGATAAAATCCAGAATTCTAGTAGACATAATAATGAGGGGGAGGGGATCTTTTCCCTCTAAATATGCAGACAGTATTGAAATATTTAAGATTACACTATGAAGAGATATTGCAATATACATAAAATATGAAATGCCAAAGAAGGAAATCTCTGATATTACATTAACTTTGCAAAGACAGATAGAATAGTGTGCAGGCATTTGTTTCCTAGAGGTCTTTCCCCAGACAGTAGGAAAATGTTTGTTCAGACAAAGCCCACTATAAAAACAAGGAAAATCTGTACAGAGTCTTATCTAGGATCTACACAAATCAACTATTTCCTTTAAAAAATTCCTTGTGGAATATAATTCACAGTCCATCTTAATATTGTTCTTTAAAAAAATAGTCAGATCTCAAATTTGCTTCTAAATATGTACTATCACATGCAGCTGAACAGCACTATGAGTAGTATTTCAGTTGCCAAAAAGAATTAGTCTCTGCTGGGATTTTTGAAAATAAAATTATTGTAAATAAAGCACGTAGAACCATACATTCAAAGTTATTTTGAAAAATCTCCCAGGGACATTAAGCCTATTGTTAACGTGTATCTGCTCTACATGGGGGCTTAGCATTTTCTCAGTTACTTTGCAAATGGAATGACTATTTCTGAAGTGAACAAATTTATCTCAATCACGCATTGCAGCCTAAATAAAACATGTGTAACTTTGTATCTTGAACTATTGTAAGCAAGTGACAAACATTTTCCCATGAGCTTAATCTGGTAATATGCATACAGTAAGAATCCTTCTGTATTTCTACATTTTCCACCACAGGTGTCGCTAGCAATTCATGCCCCGTCTCTGATATCACAACGCCAGTCAAAAATAAACTGGAAACTTTTTCCAGACAAGGATTATCAAGTGTCAGTTCCGATAAGCCTGTGAAAAGGAAAGGCATGATACAGTGTTGCAATGTCCCTGTAATGGTGGATCATACTTCCACATTAGCATTCAAGTAGCTGCAAGTGTGCAAGTTGTGTGTAACTATTGTGACTTTGATGTAGATGCATGGATTCCAAGGCCAAACAGGGCCATTGTGATCAGCTAATCTCATCTCCTGTACAACACAAGCCCACACAACTTCCCCAAAATAATTCCAAGAGCATATGTTTTAGAAAAACATCCAATGTTGATTTAAAAATTGTCAGTGATGGAAAATCCACTATAACCTTTGGTAAATTGTTCCAGCGGTTAAGTACTTTCACTGCCAAAAATTTACACCTTATTTTCAGTCTGAATTTGTCTTGGTTCAACTGCCATGAATCATGTTATACTTTTTTCTGCTAGATTGAAGAGTCCATTATTAAATATTTGTTCCCCATGTAGATATTTATAGACTGTAATCAAGTCAGCCCTTAACCTTCTTTTTGTTAGACTCAAGGAGCTCAATCTATTTAGCTTATCACTATAAGGCATGTTTTCTTATCATTTAATTATTCTTGTGTTTTTTATCTGAATCCTCTCCAATTTATCACCATCCTTTTTGAATTGTGAACACCAGAACTGGATACAGCATTCCAGTAATGCTTTCACCCGTGCCAAATACAGAAATAAAATAACCTCTCTACTCCTACTGTTTATTCATCCCAGGATCATGTTAGCAGGCCACAGTGTCCCATTGAGAGCTCATAGTCAGCTGATTATCCACTATGACCCCCAAATATTTTTTAGAGTCACTGCTTCCCAGGATAGAGTCCTCAATCTTGTAAGTTTGGCTTACGTTCTTTGTTCTTAGATGTATACATTTACATTTAGCCATATTTTAAACTCCTATTGGTTGCTTGTGCTCAGTGTACCAAGTGATCCACATTGCTCTAAATCAGTGACTTGTCTTCATCATTATTTACCACTCCCCAATTTTTGTGTCACCTGCAAACTTTATTAGTGATGATTTTATGTTTTCTTGCAGGTCATGATAAAAATGTTAAATAGTGTAGGAACAAGAACCAATTCCTGTGTGACCCCACTGGACACAAATGTTTCCCATGGAATGTTCCCCATTTACAATTATGTTTTGAGACCTATCAGTTAACTAGTTTTTAACCTATTCAGTTTGTGCCATGTTAATGTTATAGCTTTATAGTGTTTTAATGAAAATGCCTTACAGAAGTCTAAGTATATTACATCAACGCTATTACCTTTATCAACCAAACTCATAATCTCACCAAAATATATCAAGTTAGTTTGACAGGATCTATTTTCCATAAACCCATGTTGATTTGCATTGATTACATTAATTACATTAATCTTTAAACTTCTAAGAATTTGCTGATTGCGGGGCAGCTGCCATCTTGTGAGGCTCAGCAGTAGTATGTGCAGAAGAGAGGAGCACTGCTTGCTTTCTTTCATGGAGCCTTTGCATATCTTCATCTACCACACAGGGAAGGGGAAGAATGTACTTCACTGCAAAAGCCCTGGGCCTAATCCTGCACACTCTTGAAAATGTAGGCCAATGCTTTTACAAGTATTGATACGGATAATTACAAAGCATGATACATTTCTTAACCATTCATTTCTCTAAAAACGTAGCAACTCCAGTGCTGCATTAAATATTGTTCCTTTAAAGCTTTGACTGAAGTATCCAAATGTTGCTCATGTGTATTCCCCTCTGCATTGTGCCTGCCTCAGGGCAAATGGTGCTGGGAAATGGGAAATGTTGCTGGTCCACAGTCCTTCTTTACCCTCCCATATCAGGGCAGTGGGTTAAAGCCACCATTTAGCCGTTCGTATGTCCAGTGCTAAACGTAACACCTCATATTTTCAGAACTTAAGAAGCATGGAAAATAATGGCAACTTAACAAACCTTCGCTCCATTCGAGCAAACTTTAAATAGTATAATACATTTCCAGAAACCTCATTAAATAGTTATACTACTTCTGCATTGCCTTTCCTTTCCCATCATTGCTAAACAATTACCCATGAATTTGTGTGCAAGTGGGAGCATTATCCTTTCTATAATTATAGAATGCTATAATTATAAAAGCCTTAAATAGATTCTAATCAGCCCTGAGTAGCCAACTTTCATATCATCCCTGACAGGGGCAATAATTTATAGTACATTTCTGGGAGAGAAAGAGGGACGTTCTTTTTTCTCTAATCAAATTAAATTTGAGATCATTTGCCCCCTAGTCTTGCAGGTCTTGGTGGAGTGTGGGGGGAAGACCTACAATGATCAGAATGAGTGGCAGCATGGCCTATGATTTATTTGGTGAAGCTACAATATTAGTGATGTCGCCTCATTTCCTGAAAAGAGGCAGCATTGTACACTGAATCACTGGGAATCAAGATACTTGGGGTCAATGCTTGGATCTGCCACTGACCTGCTGGCTGACTGCGGGCAAGTCACTGCACCTCTATGCCTCAGTTTCCCCACCTCTAAAATGGGAATAATAATTCTTTCCCTTTCTTTCTTCTTTAACACCAGATTATGGATCACTGAGGAAGAGAAGAGGTGTTTAGGAACAAGAACTTGTATTTATAAACACTGTAAACACTACAAGAAAAATAAAACGCCAAAAAGGTAAATGACTGTTTAATGGGGTTTTGATAGAATATTATGTCCCAGAGTGTGGCTGGGATTCTTTTAAATCTAATTAAAATCTTGCACTTCTACTAGGCTGCCATAAGATGTTATAAAATCTCTATGCTCTTTTTTGGTAGCTGTGGCTGCGGCTGTTTGCCAGTGTGACATAAGCTAAGAAAATGAAAGATGTAAGTAATATCCTGAAGTAAAATGGAAACTTTCCACCAAAGACCATAGCAAAAAATTCCCCATTGCAAGTGCTTAATTAAACATCTTAAATGAAATGCACTTATCAGTGAAGAAAAGTGATCCATAGAAAAGATTTTTGTAAAAAAAGTTTAGTTTAAACCCACTAATGCAAAGAAACTTTTTCAGTAAATTTTGAAACTCTACTCCACAGAGACCCTATTGTGCCTAGCTTTTGCAACATACAGTGCATCCCACTTACAGTTGTCTGTGACTTAGTGACGCAGAATAAAAGTCCCATGTTTCAAAGCATTGCATTATACAAATCGAAATTCTTATTATGAGCTCAAATCCTGCTCTCTTTACTCCACTGTTCCCACTGAAGTCATGGGCCTTATTTTCGTACTCACTAGTACACTGGGGTGTGTAGTCTCAGACTCATAGACTTTAAGGCCCAAAGGGACCATCAGGATCATTTATTCTCGCCACCTGCACATCACAGGCCACAGAACCTCACCTACCCACTCCTGTAGTAGGCCCATAACCTCTGGCTGAGTTACTGAAGTCCTCAAATCATGATTTAAAGACTTCAGGTTACAGAGAATCCACCATTTACTCTAGTTTAAACCAGCAAGTGACCTGTGCCCCATGCTGCCAAGGAATGTGAAACCCCCCCACGGTCTCTGCTAATCTGACCTGGGGGGGAATTTTTTCCTGATGCCAAATATGGCGATCAGTTAGACCCTGAGCATTTTGGCAAGACCCAACAGCCAGACACCTGGTAAAGAATTCTCTGCAGTAACTCAGAGCCCTCCCCATCACGTGGCCCATCTGCGGCTGTTAGGAATATTTACTACTAGCACTTGCAGATGTGCCACATGCCATTGTAGCCAATCACATCATACCATCCCCTCCATAAATTTGTCAAGCTCAGTCTTGAAGTCCGTTATGTTTTTTGCCCCATTGATCCCATTGGAAGGCTTCACTCCTCCAAAACTTCACTCTTCTGATAGTTAGAAATGCTTGTCTATTGTCAAGTCTAAACCTGTTGATGGCCAGTTTATATGCATTTGTTCTTACGTCATTATTAGTGCTTAACTTAAATAACTCCTCTTCCTGGTATTTATCCCTCTGATGTATTTATAGAGAGCAATCATATCTCCTCTCAGCCTTCCTTTGGTTAGGCTAAACAAGGAAAGCTCCTTGAGTCTCTTCTCATAAGGTAGGTTTTCCATTCCTCGGATAATACTAACAGCCCTTCTCTGCACCTGTTCTAGTTTTAATTCATCTTTCTTAGACATAGGAGACCAGAATTGCACACAGTATTCTAGATGGGGTGCCTTGTATAAGGGCAATAACACTTCCCTATCTCTACTGGAAATACCTTGCTTGATGCATCCTAAGACTGCATTAACCTCTTTCACGGCCGCATCACATTGACGGCACATAGTCAGACATCAGGTCTTTCTCCTCCTCTGTCACTTCCAACTGATAAGTGCTCAATTTATAACAAAAATTGTAAGTCCACAACCTTGCACTTTGCACTCTTAAGTTTCATCCCAGGTCTTTTATTTCAGTTTTCAAAGTCTTCCAGATCTATTGTATGATATTCTGGTCCTCTGCCATTTTGGCAATACCTCTCAGCTTTGGTCATCAACAAATATTTTTAGCAAACTCCCACTTTTTGTACCAATATCGTAAATTAAAATGTTAAATAAGATTGGTCCCAAGACCGATCCCTGAGGGACTCCACTAGTAACTTCCCTCTAGCCTGACAGTTCACCTTGCAGTATGACCCATTTTAGGTCTCCCCTTTAACCAGTTCCTTATCCATCTTTTAATTGTCATATTAATCCCGATATTCTCCAATTTAGCTAATAATTTCCCATGTGGACCTGCATTAAATGCCTTACTTTGTCTAAAAAATCAGTTATCTTCTCAAAAAAGAGATCCCATGATCTGGCACGATCTACCTTTTGGAAACCATGTTGTATTTTATCCCTATTACCCTTTACCTCTGTGTCTTTAATTACTTTCTCTTTCAAAATTTGTTCCAAGACCTTGCGTACAATTGAGGTCAAACTAACAGGCCTGTAGTTTCCTGGATCACCTTTTCTCCCTTTCTTAAAAATAGGCTGTGATGGGATGTATCAGCCCCGCACTGGTAGAGCAGGTGTTAACCTTTCTCTCTTAGCCGGGGAGGCCACCCCACCCGCAGCTCTGCTGGGCATGCTCCAGCTGGAGCCAGGATATAAAAGGCAGCAGAGCAGCTCAGTCTGCGCTGACTGCTGGCAGGGAAGGAGATGTGTCTCTAGCTCCTGAGGGAGGACTGCCTGCACTCCAGGACACGGAGGGCAGCCAGTCAGAGACAGACCCTGACACACCGGCTTGGGACATCGCGGAGAGGGGAAAGACCAGAGAATCTGAGGCAGAGAACCCCAGAGGGTCAGGTAGGAAGTAACCCAGGAAAGCTTTGCATGGAAACAGTTACAGAACTGAACCAAGGCTCGGCGTGTTTCAGTAGGAGCCCTGCCGAGCTGGTGGCAGGCAACCCCACCACCAATAGGGCCCTGGGTTGGGACCCGGTGGAGAGGGCAGGCCTGAGTTCCCCTATCCTGGCCACCCACCCCGTGGTGGTGGCCCCACTCCAGGATTATGGACTCTGGCCGCTAGGCTGCACTGCCCTGAAAGCAAGGGCTGTAGTACTGACTCTGGCCGGCAGGCCGCACTGCCCAGACAGTAAGGACCATATTCCTGACTTTGGCTATAGGGCCGCACTGCCCTGAGAGCAAGGGCCGTGTCATTGACTCTGGCCATTGGGCCGCACTGCCCTGAGAGCAAGGGCCGTGTCATTGACTCTGGCCATTGGGCCGCACTGCCCTGAGAGCAAGGGCTGTAGTACTGACTCTGGCCAGTAGGCCACACTGTCCTGACAGTAAGGGCTGTAGTATTGACTCTGGCCATTGGGCCATGCTGCCCTGAGAGCAAGGCTTGTGTTAAGGACTAAAGCCACAAAGCCATGCAGCCCCGAGACACAGGGCAGCCCTTCAGACCTGACCGCGGGGCTGTGACGCACCTCTGCCCCGCCCCCATGGGGTGACGGGATGTATCAGCCCTGTGACATAGGTACTATATTAGCAATTCTCCGATCAAGAGTTCGACCTCTGAGTTTATGGATTTGTTTAAAATCCTGGCTATTGGGCTTGCAATTTCATGTGCCAGTTCCTTTAATATTCTTGGATGGAGATTTTCCGGGGCCCCTGATTTGGTCCCATTAAGCTCTTTGAGTTTGGCTTCCCCCTCAGATGTGGCAATTTCTACTTCCATATTCTCATTTTCATTAGCCACCCTGCCACTACCCCTAAGCTCCTCGTTACCCTTATTAAAAACTAAGGCAAAGTATCTGTTTAGGTGTTGGGCCATGCCTAGATTATCTTTAATCTCCACCCCATCTTCAATGCTTAGTGGTCCCACTTCTTTCCTTGTTTTCTTTTTTCTTTGTATGGTTATAGAACCTCTTACTATTGGTTTTAATTTCTTTTGCAACGTCGAACTCTGTTTAGCTTTTGAAAGTTCTCATTTTCCCCATTCAAGAGGTAGCTTTCCCATCTTCCATTTCTTGTAGTCTTTCTCTTAATAATCTGTTTGAGATGCTTGCAGTTTGGTCTGCAACCTTCTCTACCATTTTTTTCCTATTGCTTGTGATGCAGGCTTCTGAGAGCTTTTGCAACTTTGACTTAAAATAATTCCAAGCCTCCTCCGCATTCAGATCCTTGTTCTTCAGTCCAGTACACTTCCCTGGGCTTGGCCATCATCTCTTTAGGTTTCTTGGCCCAAGTGGCCCCTGGAATTGCCTCTCCTGGGCAAGTTCCCTGCTCTCTGCAGGAGCTGGGCTCACTTCTGGGACCCTTTCTGAGTCTAATTATCTCCAGTCCCTGGCACTGTTTCTCATGTCCAGCTACTGGGCAATGACGGAAAGCAGATGTCCAGAGCCCCTCTCAGGGCTGCAGTGTCTGTCTGCCCTAAACAAAGTGGGGGAGAAGGAAAGGCTAATCATAGCCTTAGGCTTGGCTCCCCTGGCTGATGGGCTTCCTCATGGTCTTCAGCAGCATCTTTTTTCAGGTAAATCTCCCCCACTCCCCGTGGCCAGATTCACGTCGTATAAGCTCCCCTTCTCCAGGCAGGGCATGCTCTATAGGTGCACCTAATTGGCACTGCCTGAGTGCCAGGATGCTCGTAGGCTTGCTGTCCATGGGATGGGGGCGTGTCTCATCACAGGGCGTAAACTGCCACCCACACTGCCACTTGGGGCCACTGCACTCAAGGGCACCCTGACATTAATTTAAAATTGCCCTCCCCTGACCAAACCAACAATGGGAGAAGTAGGGTTGGTTCTTGGTTTCCTGATGTCCACACTCAATCCAGGGAACATAGGCACTGACTCTGTGGGTGCTCTGGGGCTGGAGCAACCATGGTAAAGAAATAGTGGATGCTTAGCACCTACCAGCAGCTCTGCCGATCAGCTCCTCCCGCCTGCCAGTGATTAGCTGTTCAGTGGCGTGCAGGAGGTGCTGGGGGAGAGGGGGAGGAACGGGGATAGGAAGAGGAGGGGGAGGAATAGGGTGAGAAGAGGCGGGGTGGGGGCTTTAGGGTAAGGGTGGAGTGGGGGTGAGGCCTGGGGCAGAGTGGGGGTTGAGCACCCCCAGGAACTCAAAGTTGGCATCTCTGCCAGGGAGTATTCATGGTTGAGTTTCGAAATAGCCACTGAAAAACCTGAGGTGGAAAGATAATACAAATTTTGTGCCATTTAGTCAGAGGCATTGTCCTCATAGATGTTGTAGTGTGTCAAAATGATGAGCCCTGAGAACTTCATCACCATGTCAGTCAGCATATCTTAGCTCCTCTGGCAGCATGTTATGTTTGGGGATCTGTAGGTGAACAGGGTAGTTAGTCTGCTCTCTGGACTGTCAGATCTAGTGGATGCCCTTAAGGGAATCTTTGGCCCAGCTGGGAATAGAATGCCTATTCCACCTCCAGACTTATCTTCACCCTGTTTGGTTCTGTGGTGTACACAGAGTAGCCTCAAGAGATGGAAGTCAGCTTGCACTGTCCATCAGATTTCTGTGATGCACAACAGGCTGGATGACTGGTCAGCAATCAGATCTTGAATGGTGAATACATATTGACACTGATCATCTGATCAGCATGATGCTGTACTGTGTCAGTCTCTCTTCCTCCTCTGAGGACTAACTACTTGTTAATTGGATGCAGGGTACATGTTTTGTCTGTTTTAATTCTCCTTAAGACTTGCATTGAAGAGGGGATAGGTAGTGGTGGTCAGCAGGTGGAATGCTGGATAGTTAGAGGCAAGTTTGCTCATTTTGACCAGGAATTGTGTTTAGGCTGTGATGTGACTGTGTGAAACCACTAGGGTTTGTCCACAGTGCCTTTATCTGTGGACTCCTTTAGTATGTGGGTTATGAGGGTGCTAACTCTATCTGTGCCAGAAATCCTTATATTTTTGTTGGAAAAAACTTGTGTGGAACTGAATAACTCATTTACAGTATATTTAGATGAGCTGATATAATCACTTACTTTTATATAATCTTATCATAAAAAAGCTTATGTAAAAGCATCCAATGCACCGCTACAGACTAGGGACCGAATGGCTAGGCAGCAGTTCTGCGGAAAAGGACCTAGGGGTGACAGTGGACGAGAAGCTGGATATGAGTCAACAGTGTGCCCTTGTTGCCAAGAAGGCCAATGGCATTTTGGGATGTATAAGTAGGGGCATAGCGAGCAGATCGAGGGACGTGATCGTTCCCCTCTATTCGACATTGGTGAGGCCTCATCTGGAGTACTGTGTCCAGTTTTGGGCCCCACACTACAAGAAGGATGTGGATAAATTGGAGAGAGTCCAGCGAAGGGCAACAAAAATGATTAGGGGTCTAGAGCACATGACTTATGAAGAGAGGCTGAGGGAGCTGGGATTGTTTAGTCTGCAGAAGAGAAGAATGAGGGGGGATTTGATAGCTGCTTTCAACTACCTGAAAGGGGGTTCCAAAGAGGATGGCTCTAGACTGTTCTCAATGGTAGCAGATGACAGAACGAGGAGTAATGGTCTCAAGTTGCAATGGGGGAGGTTTAGATTGGATATTAGGAAAAACTTTTTCACTAAGAGGGTGGTGAAACACTGGAATGCGTTACCTAGGGAGGTGGTAGAATCTCCTTCCTTAGAGGTTTTTAAGGTCAGGCTTGACAAAGCCCTGGCTGGGATGATTTAACTGGGAATTGGTCCTGCTTCAAGCAGGGGGTTGGACTAGATGACCTTCTGGGGTCCCTTCCAACCCTGATATTCTATGATTCTATGATTCTATCTCTTGTTACAGCATGGTAGAAAAATTTTCTCTTTAGCTGTGACCTTTTACATCAAGTTTCAAGCCAAAGGGAAGCGTGTGTGTGTGTAAATACAAAAATATAAGGATTTCAGGTGTGTGTATATATATAAAATACACAGACATACAGCTGACTTACAAACTCCTGGAAACAGTGACTAGTAATGTTTTCATTATGAACCTTTGAAAATAGAAGCACTAATTGGTGCCACTTCTCTGAAAAAAGGGAGTTTTACGAGTGTCTATCAGACCAAACAAAAAATACCCAAACCACACAAGCTGTGTTTAAAGCATAACTGAAAGGAGGAAATGGTATTAAAGTTCTTTCTTTCAGGGGGAAAAGTTTTCTGAGGCTTGCTTCTAACACATTTTCAGTAAGATCAGATGTTTATTAAGGAGGCAAGAAAACTGGCTTCAGAAAAGTGAACCGACTCATATCTTTCTTTTTAATCTTGGAACACTTCAACATATGTACAATACAATATTGAAGATATGGGAAAGGAGACGAGCCCTATACACAGTTTTGATGCTTTTGATATAACTTAAATGTATGCTTAACAAGGGGAAGAAAAACTAGTTGCAACATAATTGAACTGCAACAATACTCTAATATGACCTAAGCCAGGCAAACTAAAAGCTAAAACAATCCTTTCTCTCTTGCCAACAATTTACCACTTCCACAAAATTCACCCCCATTTTCAAAGGCTGGGGGAGGTGGGGTGGGAGAGTGAGCATTGCAGCATGTCCTCAAGAATCAGTTTTGAATCAGGAGTGGGTGAGAAAATTCCAAAGCTATGGGGGACTGCCCATGAGGCAGCAAGCCCAGGTCTGCCAGAGTCTGTGGCAATCAGCCAGATGGACTAACCCAGAGTAAAAGACTCCAAGGTATCTCCTTTCATGGAGAACTTCAAAATGTGTGTGTGGGGGGGTTGCTATTTCAAACAGGAACAAAACGAAATTGCAGAATATCAGACAAAACGAAATTGCAGAAAGATGTAATTACCTTTCTCAGTACAGCTCTAGTTAAAATCTCCTGGGTGTATGTAAATGATATCCTGCACCCCTTATATTCCTGAATAGTCCCACTGACTTAAATTTAGTTTGGTGCCTTTGAAGACTGCCCAGACTTAGTGAGGCTACCTTGTAACTAAGCACTAGACAATCAAATCCAGAGTACTCCGTGACTGAAACGTAGAGGGAAAGTCATATTAAATACTCACCCATATCTGACCACTGATGTCAGCAAATACAAATGGTCCATATGGCACTTTTATCCATCAGAGGTATTAAAAGCTGAAACATATTGTATATTATCTATTCTAACAAGGAAAATTTCTGTCAGTTTTGGGTTCTTGATTAATGTCTCATGTTTATTTACTACTTGTATTATGGTAGTGCCAACAGGCTTCAGCTAAGACCCAATTACACTATGCACTGTAAAAAGAAAAGGAGTACTTGTGGCACCTTAGAGACTAACCAATTTATTTGCGCATAAGCTTTCGTGAGCTGCAGCTCTCTTCATAAAAATGCATTGTCCTTTCCCCAAAGAGCATATGGTCTAAATAGACAAGATAGGCAAAGAGTAGGAGGGGAAATGGACATACGGCAGTGAAGTGATTTGCTCAAGGCCATACCAGAAGCTAGTGACAGAATGGGAATAGACTCCAGGTCTCCTAAATCTAGTCCAGTGCTGTTTCCAAAGGAACATTCCATTTTAAAATATAAAAATGGGTGATAGTCCTCCAATATTGAACGACTATGTTCATGCAGGCACTGAAAAGACTTCAGAAACCAAAGTACCAAACATCCTATGGAGTGGGCTTTTTTGTGGGTGGCTGCAGCCTTTACGGGAGGTGGAATCAGTAGATCATAACTAATATTTTTGGAAGAGCTGGTGGAAACATGCAATTTTACTTCTGTGACAATTTCAAATGTTTAAAATTTTCATGAAAAACTTCAATTTTTTGAGGTAAAAAAATTGGAAACAAATTTTCAAATAGAAACTTTGTTTTTCATAAAAAGAAAACATCAAATCAAACTGTTTCATGAAATATTTCAATTTGGACAAAACTGCTTTGTTCAACTGAAATTTTTTCCAACCTGTTATTTCTGATTTCCTTCTCTGGAAAACAGAATCCAAGGAAGAGCTTTTAAAAGCTGTATTGTGAACACTGTAGTATGTGCCGCAGAGGCTGAACCAAACCTGAAGCTTTTGTAATGACAATCAAGGTTACTTTCCTGGACCTCTGAGGAGAATCCAAATAGTTGATACAGAAGATTAAAAAAGCTTTCTATCTGATAATTTAGAGCAGGGGCACCCATGTTTATATTTTGTCATGGGTTCAAGGTCTGAACCTAACTTGTACACAGTGAAACAGAATATGGCTGCTCTCATCTCTCCTACAACAGCATGTGTTGCAGAAATTGCAGGCCCTATCATGGCAGGCACTCTAGTTCAACACTGTGCATTGCATGGGAGGGCCTGCTGTCTCCCCAGGACATGTTTTGAATTGGAGGAGGTTGGTTATCAGCCATATTTTAGGATGTGATGGACTGGATCTGGCCCTTAGCCATACTCTGCTACCCTTGAATTTGGCAGACAAGTGATCAACGTTAGCAGAGCCTGAGGGGTGGTTATTTTAATTTTTGCTCTTAGCATTTCTCAGCTGTCAGCAGCAGTAGGCCATTATTATGTCACAAAGTTGCATTCTGTTAGTGTTATCACTTAACTGTAGCCTTTCCAATTTTGTTTAGGACTTAAAAACAAAACAAAACCAACCTCATTTGACTTTGCACTGCATTAATTTATTTGTAAACAAATGGAAACTGACACATGCTTCTTCAGAACACACTGCTATATGAACAAGTGTTGGTAACAAGGGCTGAAAGACAGTCTGGTGCCACCGGGCCCAGCTGTTTCTTCAGTAGTTACTATTGTGTTGTCTCTTTCATTTCAGCTTGGCAAGCACATTTTCAGCTAGCCCCACATTTTGCCTCCAGGGAACTCTATCTTTGGCACTGTTTGCAATAGATGAGTCTCTTTACCAGTGCTGAATGCAACTCTTTTGTGTAGACTTGATCTTTGGTAAAACAGGTTCTTCCCTGCTGCATACAAAATTCACTGCACTCCATGCCAACAAATATATCTGCTGTTGGCCTGGTAACTTTGTTCCATTGAAATAACACTTGTCTTCTGTCTCCACACTCTGCTGTGCTGACACGCTAAGCAGTGCAGTTTTGGAGAGAGGAATTTCTGTTTGTACTTTGTGAGGACAGAATACACTTAACCTGCTGAATGTACAGTCAATAGAAGACCACCTTGATTAGCTGACAAAGAACCATTCCTAATACAGGGTGAATGGTGCAGCCTGATTCACTGAAGGATGAGCATCCTGGGGGTGCTGAACTATGCTGTGGCGCTTTAGAGTTTTGTAGCACTGTGGCGGTACTAGGTTCTGAAGCAGCATGGAGCAAATAAGCAAATGACAAATGGTCTGAGCAAGCGCATGCTGGAAATGTGCCTAATGGTATTAGATTTAACCCTGTAGCTGATGGATTTTTCAGACTGTGAGAGAGTTTCTAAAATCTGAATTTTAATGGGCTTTACTGGGGCTCTCTGATCACTATGGGATCTGAGAGTATGCCTACACGGCAAAGAAAAAACCCGATGGCAAGGAGTCTCAGAGCCTGGGGCAGCTGACTCTGTCTTGTGGGGTTCCTGCTCTAGGGCTGAAAATAGCAGTGTCGATGTTCAGGCTCAGGCTGGAGCCTGAGCTCTAAAACCCTGAGCACATATGTCTACACTACTATTTTTAGCCTCACAGTGTGAGCCCTGCAAGTCTTAGTCAGCAGACCTGGGCTCTGAGACTCGCTGCTGCGTTTTGGTTGGTTTGTTTTTGGTTTTGCTGTGTAGACATACCCTGGGTGTCTTCCTGGGGAAGGCACATACTCCCCCATGCCATGTCGTTTTAAGATGTACCCCTAAAAATGTATAAACCCTGGAATCAAATTAAGCCTCATTTGCTAATTGTCAGTTTGCATTACAAATAGCATTTAAAAACAACATGAAAGGGAGGGAAGCCTGTGTCCTATTCAGCCCTGGCTTGCAATCTACCGCGTTCTCAGCAGCTGCATACCCACCCCACATCATGCTTTGGAAGGATCATACCAAGGGGAAGCTTTTAGTATTTGGCTCTACTACCTGTTACCAGAGCAATCATTCTCTATGCTACTCACCAGCTAAATCAATGCTTAATCCTTTGCTGAAAGAGAAAGATAATAGTTGAGACACCCACCCACACCAAACTTTTTACCATGTCTTTCCCCTTTATTTAAAACATCCTCCACACACAAACTGTCAACATTTATGAGATTGACACTGGCCAGTATGAAGCACAAAGAATAACCTTGGCTGTGAGTGTGCTCTTAAAGCAAGCTCTTCTGAAGCAACGTTCTGAGTTTTCTTTCCTTTATTTCAGTCAGAACCAGAAATATGCAAGGTGTGGGCTGCATTTCAGTCTCTCAGTGTTGCAAAAGTAACAGACTACATTTCTAAAATAACACAAGTGAAAGAGAGAAAAGGCTGATTAGATCATCAAGTTCATTTCCCTGCTAGTGCAGAATTATTTCCTACAGTACATTGGCTAGTATCTTTTTATAGATCTGGCAGAATTAATTTTTTATCATTTTGACAGATAATATTAATGTTTGTTCAGTATTTTTTATATTTTTATTGATCTGAATTTTCACAATTGCACAAAATTATGGGGTGGTCATACAACGAGGGAGTGTCAAATAATCATTAAATAACAGTAGATGTTGAGATTCAAAAGTTAAAGCTTTATAACTGTTAAAACAAATTGTCAACATCACACATCAACATGTAAAAGGAAATATCCTTACATCAAACTCTAAGCTTTCAAGCAGCATTTTTCTTTGCCTATCTGTAAATTTTTATTATTATTGTTGGAAATATGGTTTAGTCAACGTGTGTGTGTGTGTGTGTGTGTGTGTGTGTGTGTGTGTTGAAACTGACATTTACAAACATTTACTGATAAAAATCTAATCCTTCCAAGCGTACGTAGAGACTACTTTAAAAAGTTCCTAACAATGTGGCTTCTGCCATTTCCCTTGGGAAACTAGCCCTCAGTTAACAAATCTCAAATCAGGAAGTTCTTGCTGATCATCCTGAACTTTCCATTTGTTGTTTTCATCTCACTTATTTTTTTTTCATACCCCAAAACTTTTAGCAGTTTAAAACAAACGTGTATCTATGGCAAGTAATCAGTATTACTTCTTGCCTGAAAATGAAAGTGGGTTACTTTTGCCATTTACAATATAATCATGGCATTGCTGTTCCAAGCCTGGTTGAAGATGCCCTAGTGTTCAGTATGGGCCTGATTCAGAGCCCAATTGAAGTGAATAGATTTGGGATCAGTCTTTGACCACAGTCTTACTGTACAACAGATGAGCGTGATGCAAAACTGATTGCTCACTTGAAATTTTGAATAACTTCTTAATAACCCTGATCAATGGCTCTGCTTCTGAGAGAGCCAAATTATGGCTGCATTTATTGTGTCTGACTGCAATAAAGGAGAGTAAATGTCAGCTCATGCTTTAAGCCTTTTTATGGAAAAGTTGGCTTTGAAGGCATACTTGGAAACATCATTATCCAGGCTGTCACCACTTGTCCTCAAATTATTTTCCAGTCTGAATTATTTTTGAAATATATTGCATTCTTCTTAACAATATATGGCAGACTGAAATTGTAGACCAGATTCGGCTCCCAATCACATCAGTGGAAGTCTCAAATAGCCCTATTGACATTACTAGAGTAACTCTGTATTTACACTGGCAAAGGTGAGATCAGAATGTGCCTCTCCTCACTACAATCTCTTTTTAAAATAGTATGTAACTTTAAACATATCTTCCTTTTGTAACAAAGAATTCTTGATCCTGAGCACCATGTACTTACTGTATTTCTCTTCCCTTCTTCAAATATCTCCTATGTTGTCTAATACAAATAACACAATTTTATATAAATCTTGTCCTCCTTCCCCTCATCCCCATGTCTGAAGCCACCATCTTCTATGTCATGCATATATTATTGTATCTCAGTTGTAAATTCTTTGGGATTTTGTTAGTTGTCTATAGAGTGCCGAGTATATCTGTGGTGAAGTATATAAAAATGACCTCAGATACTCACCAACTTTCACGCTTGGGCCCTAAGTTTTGTGACATATCTCTGGATTCCCCCCTTTCAGTTGTGTGAGGAATAATCAGCTCTGGAGCTCCTGAGGTGCTGTGAGGTGCAACTAAATGGAGGAAAAACTTCAGGGCACCAGCAATTTTAAATAATGTCAGCTGACAAGAGGCTCTGAACTTTGCCATCTGCTCTCAACAGGTAGACAGTGGAATGTGGGATATCTTTCTGCTCTCGGAACATTAGTACTTGGTTTGGGAGTAGGGTTTTATGGGCAGGTTGAGATATTTAGGGTTAGGGATAAATTATAGTGTAACACAGGACATTCTAACTAAAGGACCAGTTTACTCCACTACAGGAGTAGCTAACAGAACAGCCTGTGAGAGTACAGCCACAGATCATGGCTTCTTCAAGAGTTTGGTGACTTTCAGTACCAAAAGACTCGAATACCGCTCAGTGTCTAGGAACACTGAAAGCTTTGGGTCTGTGGGATCAGTCCTGCTGTGATTACTCCGCTAAATCTCCAACTATGGGAGTTCTTTTCAACAGAGCAAGGATTGCAGGATTTGACCCTGATATAGCTTAACTCTTTACCATACTTACCCATTTCACAAAAAGCACATTAGTGTTTTGTCTCTGTTAATCTCCATTTTAAAGCTCTTTAAGTTTCTTTCTTGTATAGGTTGCGTGGTACATGATCAGGCTTACCCTTTGTGTTCGCACCGTTTTTCTTAAATTTGATTTAACTCCCACATACATGTTGTGGTGACTTAATACCAGTCAATAAGGCAAGCTGACAGCTTCAGATGACCTTGCCCAGAGCTGTTATACAAGTCCGCCAGTAGAGGGTACAATATGTGCAATAAATTCAGCTTCCATGTCCCGTGCTTTGGATCATGTCACCTCTTTCTGCATGACCATCCAAAGTGAGTCCAGAATCCATGCCTGAATAATGGTAGCACGAAGAGAGCTCACTATCGGGTTACTGGGCTGACAGAATGCTTCGACTATCAGATTTCAGCAACATTTTGCAGGTAGTGCGCTGTATGTTCTCCCCACCATTAACATAGCATCATTCTTATACCACATCCTGTGGATACATTTGAGCTGCTGTAGAAAACTGAGGTGTCTAAGTATATTCTCCCCAGTCCTAAACTATCCACATATATTTATTTACTTCTCTTGCTTTTGGCTCTGAGTCAATATCTTGAATCTATCCGTTCTTGGGTTTTGTTAATGTGTGATCATGAATTATTTATATACTGGCAAATGACACAATGAAACAATCAGGCATTAACTACATACTGTAAATCAACCATGAATGTAGATATTTGCAAACTGAATATATTTCAAGAAGGTTTGTACATTCATGGATCGTGAGCATCTGGAAATTAGTTTGCTGACTGAAATAAAAATGAGTCCCATTGGTGATTCATGGTAAACTTTACAGGGGGTATCTGAGCCAGGCAGTGCCAGTCATCTTTCAGATGTTTCCATTGCACTTTGGCTCTTGGGTTAAACAATGCTACACTTAGGTAATCCGGCAGGTATATAGTAAAGGTTCATCCACTTAACTGGTAAGATTCTGGTTACTGTCTAGCTATAGCTTATAAATACCTGGGCCAGCTGGGAAACAACCAACGTTTCTTTATGCAAGATAGTGGGGTTGTGTTCTTATAGCAGCCATCTTTCAGACCAGGCACCTTGTCATAGGCCCATTTAGAAGGAACTGCTCAAGCCCATCTCTCCTGTGTTAACAGCCTTGAGTTGAGAGGGCCTAATGGAGGACAGGTGTCCCCTCTAAGATCAGTAGGAAGCTGGAGAGAGGGAGAGGCACTGCAGGAGGCTCCTATAAGAGTCCCTAACTGAGAGAACGGTTTGGGTCTGGAGACTAGAATCTGAGGTTTTGAAAAAGGCTGAGGGCTAGAACAGTAGAGGAACTTGAGTGCTGACCTCTCAAAGCTGGAGAAGAGACTGCCCTGGGAGTGAGTTGGACCCTTTCCTGGAGAAGATAGGACTCTGGGTTGGAAGACTGCAGAGTTCCTGCCAGGAAGAGTGGGAAAGGACTCCAGAAGGGGCTGAAGTAGCTGCTTGATAAAAAGCAGTCTGGGAGTGAAGAAAAGCCCTGTGATGGGCAGATCTGAATAGCTGTTGTGTTGATGTATTTTGGGACTTTGAGGATAGTTTGAATTGCTTGTTAATAAATCCAGACCCCACATGGGTGTATAATTGGCCACAAGAAAGCCTTTTGTGAAGTTCTTCAGGGACCTGAAGACTGAAAACAGAGGCAGGGCAATGGAGACCCAACCCTGACCACAAAGGGCTCTCAGGAGGTGACTGAGCCTGTTACACCCGTGAATGCATTTAGCTCCTTGAGGCTCCATTCAACCAATACTGGTACTGCAGTGTGGCCACATTTAATCCTTTTCTCTCCTTTCCCCTTTTTAGGTGGAGTGGCAGGGAAGGGTATAACTTCTGAAGTTTTGCGCAGCCTTTCAAAGGGATGCATTTTCTCTGACATTGGTCCCTTATGTTATGACACAGTTTGGGGCCAGGAAGAGTAATGATAATTCAAGCAGGAAAAGACTTGGCTCCTAAAACAGGGTGAGATGTGGGGGGGAAAGGGGCATGTTAGATGCTGCCCTACAAGGACTTTGGCCCAAGGGACTGTCATTATGGGGAAGTAAGAGATTGTAGGCCTGAGCAAACCTGGGTACCCCCAGAAGCAGATGCCAGGAGGCAAGCTTCAGGGGCAGAGGTTGGCCATGAGTTTTAGACTTCTCTCTCCCTCCCCCATGATCCTTGCCAGGGATGCCTTGACTCAGTCCTCAGCCTCAGAGCATGAGGGTGACAGGAGCTTAAGTAACCTGATACAGCAGCCTGAAAATGACCCAGTTAGCTTCTCTGAGGGGCAGCAAGGTTCCTGCACTGGGGGAACCAGGGCAAAGACTGACAGGAGGTTAAAAGTTCCAGGCATCTTTGGGCACAGGTGTGATAAGGGCTTTGATGATGTTATTGGACAGTTAACTTGCAGACCCAAATGCAGGCTATCTTTCTCACTGAAACTAGCTGAGTAACATGGGAAAAAAAGCAGAACTAGAAGACAGGCAGAAAGAGCTGGTTGTAGAGAAAGAGAGAACCCACGTGGTTGTGACTAAGCTGAAGGAATGAAACAACACATTGGAAAATGAACATGCTGTCTTCAGGAGAAGATCCAGGTTAGCGTCCAAGAAGCCCCACAATTAAAGAAGCTCCAGCACCTGTGTGAGCAGATGTAGGCTGAAATGAACCAAATGTAGGAGAAACTTACAGCTGATAAATGTGGAAAGTGCCAGGCACTTCACAACAGGGATGGTCTGATGGTGGGACTACCAATTCTCAAGGTCAAGAGGCACTAAAGAAGAAGCAATGCCAGGCTCAGCTGGAGGAGGAGCAGAATAATGAGACAGCGAACAACCAGCTTGAGAAATATAAATCCTCATGTCAGCCAAGTAAAGACAGACTCAAAGGCCAAGATGCAGGAGTTGGAAAGAACAGTGATATCAGTGATGTCATACAAGTACTAGTCTTTCCTGTGGCCTTGGAAATAAGGATAGCCCAATGGGAAAAGCCAATGGATTTGTAGTCCAAGAAATGCCAGGCTGCTTGCCACCAGGAAGCTGAGGGGGAAAAGGAGTTGTACAAGAGGAAATCTACCCAGGAGTTGGACCTGGAAGAGCTTAAACAAGCCCTACAGCTTGAGAAGGAGCAACTCCAGAATGAGCTGCAGGCCAGGAGTAGGGCAGTTAAAAGACTAGAAGAGCATGTACGGATACTTGCAAGCCTGAGGCTCTGATTAGAAGAAAGTAAGTAACCCAGAAACTATGAAAACTGAAGCAGGAAAAGACTTGGCTCCTGGAATAAGTTAAGGCATTGGAAGGACTAACAGTGACAACTCTGGAGAAGACACAGGTATACAACAAGAGCACTGGTACATGCAATATGGTGGAGAGCATGGCAATAACTCTATATGGTAGAGTGGAGTGATGACTTGTATATTCAAGAAGCCTGTTCAAGGGGAGGAGTGGATTGCCCATTGAAAGGCATCAACAGACACAAATATGGAGACTGTGACAATGGAAGCTGCAGTAACGGCGATACCATCTACAACTGCCTAGCAAAACTCATCCACTAATAAGCTGGAAAGAATTAGAAGAGAAGGTTATTGCAGCTGAGAGAATCTTGGCTGACATCCGTGCACAGATGAACACTCCACAGGCCCCAAAAGCAGAAGCCTGGCAGGAGCTAGAAGAGAGAGGCTCCTCCTGGGAAAGTGTCTTGGCTCAAGGCATAAAAAAGGAGCAGGAATTGGCCCACCTGAAAGCCACCTGTTGGAGAGAGACCAGGAAGAACTTTGTGAGAATCCTCCAGCAGTACTAGATCACTGATGCCCAGGATGAGAAGGTAGAACTACTGGAAGTGGAGAGGGCAGCCCTGAAGATATTCCCCAGACCTTAAATCTTTCAAGTGAAAGTTGGGCTGTGTGGTGAAGTGTTCAGCCTACTGAAAGGAAAAACCACCATGTTATTAATGTAGCATCACCTGGCCATGAGAAAAATAAAGTAGATGAGAGAGACAAAAGTTTTCTCCCCACCTGGAGGCCTGGAGACAGCCGCATGGAGCCCTAACCGGAGTGGGACTTAAAAAAAATTCCATCCCCCCCAAAAGATGTGCCAGCCTACAAAGGGAGGAGAGTAAAAGTGACCCTCCAGTTGTTAACACTACACACAAAGTAGCCTGGGTGCAAGAGGATTGGAAATAGGCTCTCATATGTCCTTTACTAAAGACCACAGGAAAAAAGATGCAGTCAGACATAATTAGAAAACCAAAGTGGGAGCTGGATTGGATGAGGAACTAGTTTCACTCTGAAGTGTGCATCTATCCTGTGAGGCTGCTGTCAAAGAGACTGGGAAGTAGCCTCATGCCAGTTTATGAATGATGCAAGCCCAGTGCTTTTGATTACTGCTGCTATGACCAGAGGGCTCACCTTACAAGGTGTACAGTTTGTTTTGAATTATGAGGTGCCAAAGACTACATGGAGGAGTTTGTTCATCAGATGAGCTACATAAGATGTTGGGGAACACAACTCCTGATCTCTGTGTATGTCAGTAATGAGGATAAAAGTATGGCCAACAGTCTTGCAAACTTTCTTGGTGACGTTAAGCAGGAAGTGCTCCTTTGGCTGGAGGATAAGCTCAAAAGAAGGTGGCTAGGTCAGCAGCATAGTGAGGTCAAATTGATTGTCCTTATGGAGTGCAGAGATACTCCATGGACAGACAGTAGAACTTGCTCTAGGGCCAGACAAGATTCTAGGGGGGAGAGTCGTGTAGGAGTGTACTACCCTTTTAAGGGATATGCTGGAGTGTAAACTGAGCAGAGAAACTGAGCAGGGGTGGAAGCTTTGCAGGCTGCAGTGCATGGTGGTTGCCTCTCAGGCTCTCGAAAATGGGCCTAACTAGAGACTTTATGAACTTCAAGTTTGGGAGCTAACCTAGGGCCCTGAGGTGAGGCCCTTATGAACAGTGTATTGTACTTTCTTCTGTCCTGAAACCCTACTAAAAGGAGACATGCCATTGGTTAGTGTATGTTGGCTTCTCCTTGCTCCAGGCTGTTAGAGCAAATTTAGGCTGCCCCAGTGGGTGTGAGGAGGAGGGAACTAAGGTGGGGGCACGCCCACAGCACCACACCAGGCCACAAGGGGGTGTGCAAGCACTGCCCGCACCTTTACAAGGGTTCACAGGGAGATGAGCTGCCTCCTCTGGTAGGATTGACAGCAGATCAGAAGGGAGGGTGACTGTTGGAGAGGCTGAAGAACCACTGAGAGCAGGGTGCTGCAGAAATGGACTGGCAGGAAGCTGCCCAGGTAGTTGGACCTCCAGAAGAAGAGGCTCACGGAACATCTGTCTGCGCAACAGCCTACAGGAGAGGTGAAGTTAGAAGCAGTAAGGGATTGGAAGGAACTGATTCCAGCTGCTTCACACAGGGTACCTGGATTGGAATCCAGATGAGTGGGAAGGCCTTGATTCCTCAGCCTCTATCAGAGGGGTTAGTACAGCCTGAAGAACAAAGGCTGGAGACTGACCCTTTGCTAGGGTTAGCAGTCTCCTGACCCATCAAACTCTTTCCTGCCTCAAGAGGAGAGAGACTACTAACAATCCAGCCAGAGGGCTGGAGCA